>NC_056731.1:1061463492-1061515992 GCF_019279795.1 Protopterus annectens | reverse complement strand
TTAGTAGTTGTCATTATTAGCAGGACTGCTACCCTAAGTATATCTCACATTGGTCATATACACATGTTCTGCTGCTGTCCTTCACCTTACATGGGGCATTTGCTACCAAGCACATTAATGCCATGTGCAGTGATATCATGGTACGGGCGGCAACTGCTAGACCAAAACAATGAGCCAATGTCCTGCTGTTATTATGAGGTTGTCCAGTGTCTGTAATTCTGGGCTGTCATGACCGAACGACGAGCCTTCAACACAGAGCACATGCATCCATGTTACATATGTGTGTGGATAATACCTAGGTCGCATTTACCCATATAGCCACATTCCAAGGCAAATGTCCTACACACAGAAGTAACACCCTGATACCTACATGACAATTGCATTGGATGCTTATGATAACCTGTGATAGATATGTGGCTTTAGTAATCCATTTGCTCAATGTAGAACCTATAATGGGGAATACTGACATCTGTGCAGTGAGGAACACATGGCTGAAGGCTCTGTAGTGCACAATTGCACTACCACCATATAACTCAGATCCAGACATGTGGGCCATAACAGTGGTATGAACCATTCCAGGTGGTGGTGTACACATATTCATAAAGGATACTCGCATGCAAAGACCACTACTTTGACATAACGCATCACAGATGAGTCAGGTACAGGTGACAGTGGCAAATGCTGCATTCTAGGTTGTATCCTCATATACATCCACCACCTTTTTCCCAAACTAACAACACAAATCCATATGTGGTATGACATCGTATGGTAGACCATCAGATAACCCCCAATTGGTGGACTGTACCTAGGCCTGCATCAACTGTGCAAAGTACTCATGTACAGACACAGCTGAATAACATATTATGCAATGCAATAATACCACTGTTTGTAACCAGCTCAGCTGTAGACATACCAGGGTCACTCGGATGTTGTCAGCATTAACACGGTCGACTGTTGCTGTACATCTGTAAACAACACCCTCATGGTTGGATATGCCCTAATTGTACCTGCCATGGATATGTACATCCCACACTCACACAACATAAATTACATTACCGTAGCTTTCATTTACCTTTCTTCATACAGGTGGCTACAGTCATTACACACACGCAAATGGCAGATAGCATGCTAACAGTACATAAGGTTCGATATCTATGTTGACAGAGGTAATATCCCCTCTCTACTAGTCACTCATGACATCTATCATATCATACAACACCGTATATGGCATGTATGTCTTTAGACATATCCACCTAATGCAATGCCTATGAACATACCCAAATAACAAGACCATAGGACCTACACAAGGCCTGTATTGACAGACTCAGGAAAATCTAGCACTGCTCTGTATGTTCCTGAGTAGTCACAGGTGATATATTCATGACATGTACAGCCATGTGTGGCCACAGCTCCTACATATACCCCATGTCAACAATTGTAAACCATGCATGCTGTGTGCTGTCTGGACATTAGCCTTAGTACCACAATAGCCAGCACATGCTGGGGTGCGATGTTTACATGCCACAGACCTCGCACATGCTTGAATGAGTGTACTGCCTAGATCTAACAGAGCACATTGCTGGCACTATTCCAGTACACATGAGTTGTGTGTGGCAAATATGATGTGCTCACTGTTGACCATTACAGTGCCCTGGCTTCACCATGGCACGGTCAAGTAACAGTTTGTAAAGCATGACATGGAATAATGCTGTGTGTGTGTCATGCTGATATGTGCTGTTGTAATATATGTACACTAAGCTACTCGGTGAAAGTGGTGGTGTCCTACCAGTACATGAATACAAAATCCATTATGGTGTAATGCTCAGCTATGTTTCACACATGACATGAGGAAAGTGTGGAATGTATCCTCTTGACCTGCTAGTGCATGTACTGATGTAGACCACATATGTGTACATGTATTGCTGTTTGTGTAGTTTCCATGTGTGTGCAGTGCCTGATGCTGTTGCAATACAGCCTCAACATTGCCAACTGTATATGGTGATATGCTCTAAGTACAGTAAGCCATGTATGAGGTATGGACAGCTGTTTGGACATGACTACTAAGTGGTGGGGCTTCTTTGCAGATAAATGATTACTGAGGACAGCTCACTTGTGTGTTACATCCGGTCCTACAATAACCTGTGTACCTGCTAAGGTCAAGTTTTGTTAATTGAAGTGGAAGACAGACAATGTAGAATGCTGTAAGGGTGACACTGAAGGCAAACCTCATGACACCTGTAACAGTAATACCTCCCCTGTGCATATATTGTGCATATATCAGTTTAGTTGTCAAAGGAAATAGTCAGTAAGCATTGTACCGGATGCGATAGTGCTGTACTTCTGTAGTACCTATCATGAGATAGGCAGGTGTTTGATTCACCGTACTGGGATGTGTGGGTTTGTGTCCATATATGTCACGTATGGTTGGGAATACATCCCACATGTTATCACTCTCCTGAACACTATTGTTGACACCATTACAGAATGAAGTGAAGAAAGAAAGGCATAGGCAGGTGGTTAAACCTCACACACGTAAAGTGTCTGTATGTGTATGACATAGGTGTATATCTTTGTGAATGCCAGTGTGTGTGTGTGTGTGTGTGTGTGTGTGTGTGTGTGTGTGTGTGTGTGTGTGTGTGTGTGTGTGTGTGTGTGTGTGTGTGTGTGTGTGTGTGTGTGTGTATGGCTGTCCGGTTCCTGGAGTGAGGCTGTATTTTACCATAGTGAAATGTTAATGCCCCCTCCCCTCATCCACTCAAAGCAATCTAGCATCCCTGTTGATATCATCAATCGTAGGCGGGCAAACTAACTGCCTGTTAACATGTACACCCTGGGGTGTGTCCTGTTGTTACATAGCCTACTGATGGACCCCCCCCAACATACACTCACTGCACTGTAGAATCCCTGTCGATGTCCTCAATATTAGGCCATTCCAACTACCTGCACATATGTAATCTCTGTGGTGCATCTTGCAATCTTGTAGTACTATAATGATGATCTGCACATAGGCTGGGATTCTCATCTGAACACTGGCAACTGTGTGTGTGTGTGTGTGTGTGTGTGTGTGTGTGTGTGTGTGTGTGTGTGTGTGTGTGTGTGTGTGTGTGTGTGTGTGTGTGTGTGTGTGTGTGTGTGTGTGTGTGTGTGTGTGTGTGTGTGTGTGTGTGTGTGTGTGTGTGTGTGTGTATTAGAGTGTTTGTTACTGTGTCTGTGAATCCCTGAATATGTGGGTGTGTCTGTGTTTGCATGCTGTCATGGCAGTGGGTATTACTGCTTCCCAATGAGAAGCCACTATTTCCACTGGCCTTTACCCTTGTCATCTGGCATACCACTCTTTTACCCACTTTGCTAACCAGGAAACTATACCTGTCATGATACCCACTATGGATGTGATGGCTCTGAACACAGTAGCTTACTACACAGCTATCATGCTATTGGATCATTAGAACAGTAAACATAATTGAAACATGGGAGAATATAACTGTGATGTGGAAGCTACAAAGTGCATGCAGGTATTGTCATACTGACCTGTGGGTAGTCAACATGTACATATGGGACTCCCGCAAACACCAACATCCCCCGGCACATGCAACTACACCTGAAAGAACATGATACATACTGTCGAACGTACAAAATGCATTCTATAACTGCAATACATGGTATGTCTGCTGCCTTTCAACACTACTCAACAATATTAATCTACAATTGTCTACCTAGTATGTTCACCCTGTGCAACAGACCATATGAACATGTCCCTGCACCGATGGTGTGGATGACAGGGTTGCGGCACAGGCATCATCATATGCACAGGGTGATAACGTTTGCCAGACACCTAGGCTGTGCCATTGGATGACATCATGCGTGTGTGTTAGGGCCTGTGATATCATTGGGCATGTGTGGATGTTATGCGTGTGTGTGTTGAGGTGCCCTACATTTGTTTCCAGTGTGTGTGTATGCATGCAGACAGGTCTGGCATGTGGCTGGCCTACACAGGGGTAATATTGACAGCTGCAGACTATTCAAGGCAGGTTTCACAGTTCACAGTGTCCAGCCATGGCCACGTGACCTGTGCCTGCCAGGGGTTGCATGGGCCCTACCAGGCAGAGGTCCAGATTGGGTACCATCTGATGACACATGTCCACTGGAATTGTGTCCCTGTTGGGACCATCCAGGACCACTTGCATGTGGCCTGCTGTGTCCTGATGGACTTCACAGCACCAGCTGCACTGCTGCTGATACCGCCACTATAGTAGCAGGCATGTGCAGTAGCATGTTCATGTAGACCTTCAACAGGTGATGTAGCTGACCTACGTCTACATGCCTGACGCCTTAGTCCCACCAGATGTTCCAGCACAGACATTCCACGCTCAAGGATTGACATGCCATGGTCAAGGACTCCCACTATGTCACCCAATTGTCTATCCAAAACATCTGCAAGATGATGGTGAGCATTTGCAAGTGTCTGGATGTTGTCAGTTAATGAATGGATAGCAGCCCTCTGAAGCCACAGACCTTCTCTGTTGTGCCATTCAGCACATGCCAGTACTTCCATTGCAGCCTGAAGCATGCGTCTGGTGACTCCAGTTGATGTGCTTGGTCTCGCAGGGGCATGTTAGCCAGTGGTCCTCCTACGAGCAGCACTGGGCACATGCCTGTGTGGGACATCACCAGTCTGTTGACTGGGATCACGGTGTGCAGGCACACCTTCCATAGTCACCTCACTTCCCTGTTCCATGCTACCACCCATCAACTGTCCTTCCTTTATGGCCGGTTGTGATGGGGTATGTGCAGACAGGGGAACTGTGTGCAAGGATCAGGGGGAGACAGGTGGAATGGCAACCAATGGCACAGATTCAGCCCCTGACAACCCTGCCTGTGCCTCAGTCATACTATCACCATCACTGCTAAAGTCTGTGGGGACACTAACATCAGGTGGACCACTGGAGGGCAACACACCTACATCAACACCTGTGAGAGGAAGATAAGAACTGCACATTACAAGTTATACCAGACACACACATACAGACAGACAGAGACACAGACGGATAGAGACACACAAAGACAGACAGACACAGGCACACACACACACACACACACACACACACACACACACACACACACACACACACACACCAGACAGACACAGACACACAGACAGCAGACACAGACACACACACAGACAGATCGACACACACACACACACACAGACACACACACACACACACACACACACACACACACACACACACACACACACACACACACACACAGCCAGACAGAGACACACACAGACACACAGACAGATAAACAGAGACAAACATATACAGACAGACACACAGACAGAGGCACTCACAGACAGACACAGACACACACACAGACAGACACACACACAGACACACAGGGACAGAGACACACAGAGACAGAGACACACAGACAGACAGACACACAGAGACACACAGACACACAGAGACACACAGACAGACAGACAGAGACACACATAGAGACACAGATACACACAGACACACACAGAGACACACAGACAGACAGAGACACAGACAGCCACACGCACACACAGACACACATATACACACAGAGAGACACAGAGACAGACAGACAGACAGAGAGACACACAGACAGACACACACACACAGACAGAGACACACACACACACACATACACACACACACATAGACACACAGAGGCAGACAGACAGAGAGACACACAGACAGACAGACAGAGACACACACACACAGGCACACACACACCGACACATACAGACATAGACACACACAGACAGACAGACCGAGGCACACACAGACAGACACATACACAGACACACAGAGACACACAGAGACTCACAGAGACAGACACACACAGACATACAGACAGACAGATAGATGCAGACACACACAGACACAGAAACACACACACACACAGGCAGGCACCCACACACAGACAGACATACACAGACACACACAGACAGACATACACACACACACAGACAGACACAGAGACACACATAGACACACAGACAGACAGAGACACAGACAGCCACACGCACACACAGACACACACAGACACACATATACACACAGAGAGACACAGAGACAGACAGACAGACAAAGAGACACACAGCCAGACACACACACACAGACAGAGACACACAGACAGAGACACACACACACACACACACACACACACACACACATAGACACACAGAGGCAGACAGACAGAGAGACACACAGACAGACAGACAGAGACACACACACACAGGCACACACACACCGACACATACAGACAGACATAGACACACACAGACAGACAGACCGAGGCACACACAGACAGACACATACACAGACACACAGAGACACACAGAGACTCACAGAGACAGACACACACAGACATACAGACAGACAGATAGATGCAGACACACACAGACACAGAAACACACACACACACAGGCAGGCACCCACACACAGACAGACATACACAGACACACACAGACAGACATACACACACACACACAGACAGAAACAGAGACACACAGAGACACACAGACAGAGACACAAACAGACAGACAGACACACACAGACAGACACAAAAACAGACAGACAGACACACACATGCACCCAGAGACACACAGAGACAGACAGACAGAAACTCACACACAAACAGACACACAGACATAGACACACACAGACACACACAGACCCACACAGACAGACAGACAGAGACACACACAGACAGACACACTCACACACACACACAGACACACATAGACACACAGAGACACACAGAGGCAGACAGACAGAGAGACACACAGACAGAGACACACACACACAGGCACACACACAGACACACACAGACAGACATACACAGACACACACAGCCAGACAGACAGAGACACACACAGATGGACACATACAAAGACACACAGAGACACACAGAGACTCACAGAGACAGACACACACAGACATACAGACAGACAGAGGCAGATGCACACAGACACAGACACACACACACACACACACACACACACACACACACACACACACACACACACAGGCAGGCACCCACACATAGACAGACATACACAGACCCACACAGACAGACAGACAAACACAGACACACACAGACAGACACAGAGACACAGACAGTGACACACACAGACACACAGACACACACACAGACACACAGACAGACACACACACACAGACAGACACACAGAGACACACAGAGACAGACAGACAGAAACACACACACAGACAGACACACACACATAGACACACACACAGACACACACAGACAGACAAACACAGACACACACAGACAGACAGAGACACACACAGACAGACACACACACACACACAGAGACACACAAGAGACAGACAGAGACACACACAGACAGAGACACAGACAGACAAACAGACAGAGACACACACATGTACACAGGCACACACACACACACACACACACACACACACACACACACACACACACACACACACACACACACACACACACACACACACACACACACACACACTACATGCAGGTGATATGGCAGATAGCATTCAGCTTAGACAATTATAGCTTCAGCTTAGGCAATTATAGTGGTAGTTCTCTTACATCCCTGAGTTGCGCACAACAGCATGCATGTGTTATAGCAGACAGCATGCACCTTACATAATTATAGTGGTGGTTAGCATACATACCTGTATTGCACCATTTGTGTTAGTGGTCTATGCCCCATACCTGCAACGCAATGTATGCACTTTGCACCATTGCACTGCACTGCCATGATGTGGGCAACATACACAAAATGTTAACAGACCATCGCTGACCTTTGTACATTTGCCACTGATGCTTTGTATTGGCCACCGCCCCTATGTGTGAGGACATGAGCCGTAGGGTATGTCGAATGAATGCTATGTCTGCCTGAGCCCTAGCTTGCATATCTCCCCCAAAGTAGTGCATGTTTGTTCAACATTATTCTGCCTACCCCTGAGTTGATTGTAGACATTGTGCATGTGGCTGTACACACGTTTGACATGGCTGTCCCTACTTTGCAATGGTGCCACAGACCAGCACAGGTTTACAGTACACCAGCCTGCTGTGTGGCATATGACCTTGCCAATCACATGTAGTATGACATGTCTTCTGCTGACATGTTGAATGACATGCATACATGTGTAATACAATGGTGTCCTTTCCAATCTACAGTACGGTAATGGTGTCCCAATGCAGGGACGTGTTATACTAACAAGGAACTTCAGCTGATGCAATGTTGTCTGTCCACCTATGTGCATAGTCATTGCAGGACATCATGTGGCTTCACAATTGCTATACAGTGTGAGCTACTGACACAGTTCATAGCCATGACTATGTTCACATACAATACATATCTAATGTGGAATGTGACCCATGACACCAAGGTGTATACACAATAAACCCTTATGTGGAATGTGTGACACAGGTCACAGAAGGATATACGGATGACACCCCAGCACATCTGCAACCATATTACTGATACCTGGCAAATATGCCCACACAAGGGTAACTTACATGTGCATCATGTGACACATGGCTGAAGAGTATTGTGTAGTTGTCGAGGAGGTATGGGATGAGGACCTCGTCCTCCAAGCAGCTGTACAGTTGCAGTCTGCTACGTGGCATACCTGGAAGAAATAACAATGGAGACAGGTCACAGTTACTCACAGAGAAGTACAGCAGTACAGCTGAACATACATGTGTATCACATTAAGATTACAAATACGTCTTTGTAAATCTACATGACACTAACACCACTGACATGTATAAGTCACACACATTTGACACCTACTGGTGATGTGATGTTATTGCCATATATGTGTGTGCCATGTGATGACATTGCTCATATACCATGTGGATGTTGTCTTGACGTGGGCATGTCTGTTTGCCTGTAGTGGTGTCTTTACGTATCAGCACATGCCTGGATGTGTTCACATTAATGCAATCAAAATTAATGCTGTGTATATGCCACATATATATCATCATACATAGCCATTAGGGACATGACCTGTTACCCTACAGACTTGCAAGCATGTATGTGTTTTGCCATATACAGCTACATGGCACTGTACAGCTGTGTAGCATCCTGCCATGTATTGCCTGTGTTTCACATGTGTAACATATAGGACAATAGCTAGCCTGATGGTATTTGTAGGGTTGGATATCAACTATAGCATGTATGGTAATAGTGATCTAGTAGGCTATATGCCCTGGGCCATTTATGATCCTAGGCAGACAGGTTACCTAGCTGTAGGCAACAGACAGGTAAGTTTCAGTGGCCAGTTCAAGTAGTGCCACAGAACTGATACACATGGTTACTGATACATTTGGCATGCGGTCATCACACCATGTCCCAGAGAGAGAGGCAATGTGCAGCTTCGGTGGACAGGGATGCATAGTATGGCAAGAGTATGTTAAGTGTATGGGACAGGGATCTGTCAGGCATGTTGTGATCCTTGTACTAGAAAGGTGGATGTCCATGACATATGTGTTTATTTGGGATCAGGATGTGTTAAGTGTAGCATGTCCAACAGCTCTGGGTTGGACATGGCTTTATTCAGGGTAGGCTGCATGCTACATAGTGCAGCTAGGGATTGTGAAGGGCAGTGTAGGCCATCTACACGTGGGCAATAACTCTTAAAGGAAATATGTGATCTATTATGGGTCACATGAGTGTTGAGTATGGCTGAGCAGTTATCGCTATATTCCTGGATGGCACCCTGTCATGATTAGAGGAGCCACATATGACTACCTGTCGTTTGTGGTGACATAACTATCAAAGGGAAGTAATGTCCAGCTGCATCCCATACACACAGTTGCCATTATGTTGACCACTGCCTAGGTGGTAGTTAATGGGTACAGGGTTTGTAACATAGGGGATGACAATGCAATACTTAGCTGTCAGATTGTGACCATACATCACACACCATCCATCTGACACACTAAGGCCTTTCTGTATGTCGAACGCAGCACACAATGAGTCAACTATTCCTCCTAGTTCATAGTCATTTGCAAACATCAATAGGCTGATGGCTTCTGTGTTAGTCTATGTGGTATAGAGGGGGAGTACCAGGAATGACCCCTGTATTACTGTGGCTGGCACTGGTTTGATGTATGTGTATTTGTCAGACACCTTCTGTAGTGTGGGTTCTGCCAGCAGTCCAGTTGCCAACCACTCCTGTGACATAGGAATATACACCTAGTTTACTGAGTATAGCTGGAACACAGTATGGGTGATGGTGTCCTACGACCTGGCAAGATCATGATATGAAGTGTGAAGCAACCCTACTGTCATCTGCATATGTACCGAGTACATCACTTACTTTGACCACGGTTCATGGCCGTACAGACCAGACTCAGCAGGGTAGTTGTGCAATATGTCCCATTATCAATGGTGTCTCCCCCTTTGTGGGGTGTGATAACTGTTGCTGTGCACAATTCGGTGTATACACAACCTGACATGGAGCTATGATTGAACATAATGTGTATGTGGATAGCTGAATGTTCTTACATTTGTGTAAGATACACCCTGGGATGTTGACAGGTGCCATGAAAGCTGTATGTATGGCTTTAGAGAGTGCAGCTTGTACCTGCATAGTCATTAGTACAGGGGCCCTGTAGTGTACATGGATATATTACTAAGTGTACCTGTAGGGGGTGGGGGGGTGGGAGTGGGTTTAGGTTCTCCGAGACCCTATCTGGATGAATGGGTGCTATTTCTGTAGGTGTAGTACTTCCCATGCCATAGTGCTGTGCAGTATGGCAGGTCTTATCGTTGCTATTACAATTAATGACACAGCTATAAAATGCTCTGTGCTTGGCCTCATAATATATGGCTGATTAGTTTCACTGTAGGCTTTGCGTGGTTTTATATAGTGTATCTGCATCTTACTGAGGCTGACCAGGGATCACCTACACTCATGTGTGTTCACTCTTGCAAAAGTTACTGTCTTTTTTGGTACAGTTTAAAGCATGGTACCACCAGTTTGCCTACTTGTTTGTGTTGGGTTGAATCCTGGTTCGGTTTCAATGGCACAATCACTGCACATATGGGACTGCGTGAGGTTCATTTGTGTAGGATTCAGCATTTGCACATGCATTGTCCATCTGCATGGGTGCCATGGCACTCATCACTCTTAGGAAACATAACACTGGCATTGGAGACTAACTATGTGTAGCATACTGTTAGCCCTGTTTGTGTGACTACTCTGATCCAGGTCAGTGGGGTCGATGGAATCCAACATGCACTGAGCGCAGGTGTTGGTACATGAGGAGTCTTCCCAGTTCATAATGGAATAGTTGAGAGTAGCCAATATTATGGTTCTGTCTCAGACCTAATCTTCCCCATTACAGCACATTATGACAGTTGGGAAGTCCGCGGCCTGGTGGGTGATCTGTCTCTGTCTCAAGGTACATTTTGAATTCCACTTTGGCACAAAGGTGGTTGCTTAGCATAATGCATCTGATGTGTTTCTGACATGTATCATTGTGTAGCGAGACCCGCAGTTTATTGCTTGGCTGTCCCTGTAACAGCAGTGGACCCTCAATTGAACTGTGCATGATAAAGGCACTATAGGGGAAGCATGAGCCCTAGGCAGTATCAAGATTCCCAAAGTTGACAGGTGCAGGCCCTGTCTGGCAAAGCTTCATGGTCTGTCAACTATGTTATCCCAGGATGACAGATACTGGATACCCTGTGACATGCACCACTACACTAGACAATTCTGGAATACAATCTTTGTATCCCTGTACTGCAGTATCATTCTGGCCAATGGCAGAATGCTACCCAGACCTTTGGATATACCTGTATGGGCTAAAAGACCTGACAGTGGCCCTCAGAATAACCTAACAGGCCTTGCAGGTCTTGAACCCAGGACCATGCACACCATAGTCACTGACTTTACCACTAAGGCATCTGAGATATGCACAAATGTTATGGTCTTTAGAATATACATTGTACTACAGACATTCCTCATTACTGAAAACAAATGTGACAGTCAGTTGGTGTACATATGTCTGATACATGTTAATGTTCATATGTTTGTGAAAGTAGGTGTTGCAATGTGACATGACAGGATGTATTATCAATGAGTAAGGTTCTTGCTTTGTGTCCTTTTTATATTGTCCCCATATTCATTGTATGCCCCTCCAGTTCACTTATTGGACATCTGACCCATGCCCTCCATGATTCATGATTGCATTACCCATCATTCCTCCCCCACTCCAATCTTCACATACACAACAACCACCCCTTCTATGGTGAATTAGGTTAATATTAATTGTTATAATACCAGAGCTGCATGTGTTTTGTGTACACTCCAATTCCTTTTGAGTGTTTCTGTGTCACGAAGTGTGTTCATAGATGTTTATATATATGGCTATTGCTGTAACTGTATAATATACTGAGGGCGGTGCAGTGGTGCAGCGGTTAATGCTGTCGCCTCACAGCAAGAGGTTCTCTGGTTCGATTCCCGGCTGGGGTGCCTTCTGTGTGGAGTTTGCATGTTCTCCCTGCGTTCGCGTGGGTTTCCCCTGGATACTCCGGTTTCCTCCCACATTCTAAAGACATGCTTCTGGAGCATTTCTCCCTGGGCCTCTGCTGAAAACAGGATCTGTGGAACCTACTCGGACTTTCCCAGTCAACAAATGTTAAATAATATATATATATATATATATATATATATATATAATATATATATATATATATATATATATATATATATATATATATATATATATATATATATATATATATATATATATATAATATATATATATTTCGTATTAGTTTGTAACAGTAATACATCTGTAGACTGGAATGTGTTGGTTCACAAACTACAGTACATTACAATGTACTGCACATATGTACACAAAGTCACTGTCCCATTTGTGATCATTACAGTGAAATGCATATGGTATAAGGTGTAGTCGGATGGCTTAGTGGTACATCCCATGACTATAATGTGTATGGTCCAGGGTTCGACACCTGCAATGGTTTACAAATGTTTTTTACTGCAGGATAAGGCTCATTTAAGCAGTTGTAAGTATGTTTAAAAGTGTTTGTGACATTATAGCAGCAGTTAAACATAGTTAAACAAACTTTGTAATGTATAGCCTGTGCAGGCAAACACGGCCACATCCGCTAACTACTCTGGCTATAAACATGTCAGTGACGTAACATCTTACTATGTGCTGATATAACATTACATTCCCTGTTGACTGTACTCTCCTGCACACATGGGTTTATATGGGTGATTCGAATGTTTATTATACAGACGATTACTACCTATATATGCAAGCTGTGGTTAAGGTATACTTTTGCACATGATAAACATCAGGATTGTAACCTCGAATGCACAGATGCTATGCGGATGCTGTAACCATTACACTGTTGACATCAATGTTCTTCCACCTATTTCCTGTTTAGATGATTTATATGTGTAAGCTAGGCTAAGCAAAGGGCGGGAGCTCCCAAACTCACTGATCTTCACATACTCTTGAAATAACTACATATAACAAATGTACTGTGAGACAATACATTACATTCCTAACTACATTAAGCATAGCCCCTCACTGACATACTTCAAGGAAAACCTTGTTGTGTGAATGGGTAACAGACTATACACCCCTGGGATCATGTGTCCCAGAACAATACAGCCAGGGGGTGGGGGAGCCTGTCCAGTTTGATAGCTGCAAGACCTGTTGGAGGAACTAAATGGTGTTGAATTGCCACATTAACATGCCCTCTTTAGATCACTAAGTGCCCCTATCACCCTCCACAACCCCAATCTTCAACAGCTTCCAGCAACTCTGCCTGGAATTGCTTCATTGGCTATGCTTGACAGAGGCTCAGTTATGTCATCAATGGTGCGGGGAAGTCCAACACACTGTTGCTCTTCTTCTAATTGCCTTTGGGCAGATAGGTAGTAGGCTATCTGTAAACCTCTAATGTGCAGGCCATCACAGCCATAATATGTGAATAAACAGACCTTCAGATCACAATATACAGTGAGAACTCACCATGTAGTCAGGAAACAGTTGAGTACCGCAAGAACATAAAGAAAACTGATACTTAGTCACTCCAAAAGCCTATCTTGGAAACTAGAAGACTTGTATAAGTTTAATGCTTTCTATTGCTTGCCAGTTGGTTACCTACAGGGGAGATGAAAAATAAGCACAGATGGGGAACATGCATGCAATGATACCATTCCAGCCTATATGTCAGCCTTACACTTTGGAATACTGGCCAAGGCTATTGGCGCCCCCATGGTGCCTTATTTAGGACAGTCTTGAAGGTGAATACCAGCTCTGTAAACAGCACAATAGCAGATTCAATGAGGATTATGCTACTCAGCACCAGGGGTTGTGATCACAACATGCATGCACTCACAGCACTCCTCAGAATGGACAACATCAACATCTGTGCATTAACTGAAATCTGTCTTAAGGCACCTGAGAGCACACCAGCACTACCAGACTACAACGCATACCACACATTTCAGCCACAAAACATGGACTGACAGACATGGAGGGGCTGTATCCATATTCATCAGGGATACCTACACCTCCAGGTTAGTGGGGCAGCATGACACCTCTGTGATCATCCATGTGCAGCTAACATCAGCCACAACTGCAATGTAGAATGTGGCCTGCTGCAGATTACCCTCCATGACCCAGGAACTCCACTCCACCTACCTGGAGACAGTGTAGAACACGACAGTCCTAACACACACCCTGGCATTGGTCAATGTAAACTACCATACCATTAACTGGGAAACGTACTCTGGTACACACTTCCAGGACCAGCGCTTCATGGAATGTATCACCTCATATGCCCTTTATCAGGTGGTAACCTCCCTAATGTGGGGTGAAAACTATTAGATGTAGTCATCACCAACATGGGCAACAGGTGCACCACAGAGGAGGTTAACTGGTCACTGGTTAGATATGACCATGAACTATTCACTGTTTCCACACCCTAACATCTCCCCCACCCACGGATACCACAGCGTATACCTTTCCTACAGCTAAATTTACACTACTAGTGACAGGGGTGGGGGGTTTCACAGCCCCCACGCTATGGGGAAACACTGTTCAAGATACAGACAGATTTACAAATGCAGTCTATAAGCACCTACATGGATGTATGGATTATGCCATAAGTGTTAAACCAAGACTCACTCCTCCTAGACAAGGACACTGGTCTGGTGGACCTCTACAATAAACAGGCTATGCTACAGAAGTTGGACAGTGTTCCAGACACACAGCAAATCCCAATAAGGGCAGACATCCATGACCACTATTAACATGATACGTAGGTCCCTCATGATATCATCCAAGGCTAATATCAGCAGAATACACAAGGATTTGAAAGATAACCACAAAGCCTTCTTTGGTTATGTCAAGGATCTATGTGGTGACACACAGATTTGAACTGTGCCAGTGAAATATAGCACAAAATATGCTGACCCTACTGATATCGGCAACATCCTTGCAGATACATTTGGTGCATACTTCACCTCCTAAAGAGCCCACAACACTACACGAAAGGTAAGGTATCCCAACTATCAGAGACACAGGTGGAAATGGCCCTCTCTAACAGCAGAATACAGCATCAATGGAGGCAGATGTTGACCCAGACTGAATCTTGCAAACTGTACAAGACAACCTGCCCCCCACCTAATTAAGCATTCCTACCTCAGCCTCTCCACAGGCTACATGCCCATACAATGGTGTGTGGCAATGGTTATTCCACTCCATCAAGGTGAAATCACAACTGACCATGGTAACTACCACCCCATAAGCCTGACTAGCCTGGTCTGCAATGGTGTGGTTCACATCCTCATGGCACTCATTAACAATGACATTGGTAACCTTCGAGCACGTGACCCAACCCAGTTTAGCTTGGTTGAGTGCAGTTCATGCCTACTGAACCTGTTTGACGTCTTACATACAGTCACCAAGACATTAGATGATGGGGGGAGGTGGTTCACACATACTACCTGGACCTCACCAAGGCTTTTGACACCATTCCCCATTCAGGTATTATTGATAAATACATTAGCCTGTACATTCACCCATACATCACAGGTTAGGTTGCCAATGAGCTTACACACAAAACCCACATGGTACGACTAGCGGTCTCCAGGTCCAACTCTTGAACAGTCACAACTGGTGTCCCACAGGACTCAGTCCTGGGAGTCCTACTGTTTGGTATATACATCTCAGATGTACAGGTAAACACAGGTGGACTACGGCAGACCATGTCTGGCAATGACTGCAAACTGGGAGCCATGATTGATAGTCCAGCTGACACGAACATCCCTCAAGGGGCCTCACAGAAAACATCACAGGGTGCCAATGACATGGCCTCCAGCCAAGTGCCACTAACTGCATGGTCATTCCATTGTGGAATTGGCACCCACACACTAACACATGAGCAGCAGCCACTTTAATACAGATGAGGTAATGTGGTATCTGGGGACTAAGGTAGATAGTAATCTCCCCTTTGACAATCATATCTCCACAGTAGTTAGGACATCCTTCTATGTAGACCATCTGATTACTAAAGGATTCCCATCTAGACATACTGGGGTTAAAGTGCCCCTTTACTCATCACTCATCAGTCCCATCATAGGGTATAATAACCCATGTGGGATGTACCTCAGAGGACACGTCCAACAGCTGGCGGGTCCACGAATGTACCTCAACAAGGGGAATACTGGCCTCCAACATATGGCCTATGCAGCCGGACTGAATAAACTCCTGCTTTACTCAGTGGCATCTTGTTTACCCAGAGATGATCTCCACTGGCCAACACAGCCATGTCGAACTCAGGCTTGATGGATATGCTCCACCTATGGGAATCCATGTCACAGTGAGCCACACACTGTAGTGAGCTGACCTTGCCACAACAATAACCGGAAGATGCTGGAGGGACAGCTTCATGTCACAGACACTCCCCATACTTTGGAACAACATCCCTAACTACATTATACAGAGCCCCTCACTAACACTCTGCAAGAGAAACCTTGAAGGGTGGATGGGGAAAAATAGATGCACCCCAGGGATCCCACCATTGGCTCTGCTCCACAGAGGGACGGTTAATGAATCAATGGGGTGGGCTGTGATGTCCTTCACCATTCTGTCCCTACTGCAGCTCTTTCCACAGGACCATATTGTGGAGCATGGCACACACTATGAAGATGTGGGCACATGTGCCTGGAGAGTGCTGCAAGGCTCCACCAGATATGTCCAAGCAATGGAACTGTGATTTCATCATCCCAAACACACACTCTATGATGATTCTGGTTTGTGCGTGTGCCTCATTATGGCATTCCTGCATGAGTGTGTGTGCATTTCTTATGAGAGTCATCATCCACAGTTCCAGTGCATAGCCAGCATCCCCCACCAGCTGGCCATTTGGGATGTGCCCCCTGGCAAATAACCGATACAGCTGTGAGGCCTGCCAGATGTGAGAGTCGTGATAGCTTCCAGGGCTGCCAGCACACACATCCATGATAATGCCCTGGGCATTGTACATGACCTGGTAGTTGATGGAGGGGTATCCCTTGTGGATTATGTAGCACCTACCCTGCTCATCGGTGGGTGACTTGATATGTATGTGCGTGCAGTCTATTGCACCCAGTACCTCTGGGTATTCTGCCACACGGTGGAAGAGACACATATTGCTGGCCAACTCCTCCTGCATTCGGGGGAAGTATATGTGCTCATTGGCATGTGGTAACATGGCATCCAGGAACTGATGTAGTACCTGGGATGCTGATGCCTGTGAGATACCCATGATATCCCTCGTTCATCTTTGTAAGGTACCTGTAGCTTGTACTCTCAGGCTTACAAATACCTTTGTATCCACTGGGATGGGTTCCCCTCTGTTTGTTCTGGCTCTGAGGCATGGCTGGCACAGCTCCACAAGTTTCTGTAGGGTGTCCCTGTCCACCCTGTAATGCTCTACTATCTCCAGATCATGTAACCCGTTGTAGGATACCCTGGGTCTGAACACTCTCCTCCTCCTCTGGTGGCTGTGGTGGTCGTGTGCATCATCCTCCACACCACCTTCAGTCTCCAACACATGCCGGTGGATCAAAGCTATGGCAGCCCCCACATGAACATAATAAAAGTTCCCCATCTGTATACACCACTGGTGTAGAGTCTATGGGAATACACAAATGTGTGTGATGTGCTTTCACACTTTATAGTATTGTGCTATGGATGCTGCTGATGTAAGTGGGTGTGTATGAGCTATTCCAGCTGCTGCATGTCTTAATTATGGGTTTTGCAATGAGTACTACAAGTGTGGGGCCTTTACTGTGGAGATCTACCTGCCTGCCTTGATTAATCTGTTGCCCTTTAATTCACTTTTAGACCTGGATCCCCTCCCATTATCAGGCATGCATCCACCTGCCATTTTTCTTATTTTTACTTTCCCTACCCAGTTGTGGCGAAATATGCCTTGTAGCTGATATACTGCATATCGCCTTTGTTCTGCTTTGACACTTTGCTGTTTTCTTTGCAGTATTGCCCATCCCCTTCCCTGTTCTGCAGCCTTGTTAGCTGTAGTCAATGGCCCACTGTAGGCTCCTAGGTGTTAATTAGTCATTTGTACTCCAATTTCACTGCTGCAGCAATCCTTATTTCTTTCCTATATCCTTCCTGTTTCAGCTGCAGTGCACACCGCACATACCCATTTACTGGGTTTACATGCGTTTTCATCTCATTTCACATGCATACTCGGTTACCTTGTGTACTCTCAGCTAAGCATAGCTATGGACATTTCAACACACCCCTTTCCTGCAGCTTTGCCTAGCTAGAGGCAGACTGCTAAGCAATGCTCCAATGTGCTTACAGCAATGGCAACACACCCCTCTCTTGATGTCATCTTTATCTCAAGGGCTCACCTCGGTGTTATAACGCTATGCTTTGAGGTGCATCCTTACACCAGCGGGGAATCTGTGATTCACTATTGCTCCTCTCATTTGCATGGCATTGCCTACTAATTCCTAGCTACTGTGCATAACACTACCACTGCCCCTTAGCAACCCTTGTGCCATGAGTATGGTGTAGCATGCCTGCCATTGACTATTATGGGGAAATCATGATATGTGTTTCATTGCGGTTTTATTCTATATTTTTATATATTCCTTGTGATCCCCTTTGTGCACCGCTGCCCTGCGCTTCCAAGTCGTGATAGTGCGACTATATATATTAAATGTTAATTTTATATTTTGTACATTTTGTTTATGCCAATGGCTATATATTTAGCTATTGGCATATATTAACAATATAATACATGTGTTTGGTCGGCTGTCATGGCTCCGATTTTATGTTTGCAAAAATGTAAACCGTTTTCTACGGTTTACATTTCTGCATGCTTACACTATGCCTGCACCACTTCCTGAATCACTACATACCTCCATTTGCATGCTACACTGCTGCACATAGGGTAATTAGCATAGAAGGCTCAGGAGTTGTGCAGGCTTAGCGTACGCAGGTAGTGCACATGGGAACAGCTCGTACCTGAATCTCTCAGTAGGCCATCTTTGGTGTTAGAACACCGATGCTATGCCTGCACCTGGCTCAAGCTTCATGAATCCTGGGGAATGTGTTTATGTTTGTTGAGCATTATTACTGGCAGAAACATGACGTAGCTGTGGGCACTTCATGTACCATAGCTACACCAATGCAGTAATGACTATTTGGGAACAATGTTACATCTGTGATGGATGTTATAAAACACATGTTATTTTTTATCAACGGTTTGTGGATGACCTTTTCCTTCTTTGGGAAGGTCCCCCACAGACCTTGCTTGAATTCATCAGGTGTATTAATGAGACTACCTCATATTTAAGGTTCTCTCATAATATTTCTGCTAGTTCTTTTGAATTTTTGGATGTGAAGGTAACGTGATATTAATGGTTGCATCAATACTGAGCTACATAGGAAATCTTGTCACTGTAATCATCTTTTGTATAAAGAAAGTATGCATCTACCGCATGTCTTTAGAAGTGTTGTTAGGAGTCAAGCATATAGGACTTCCAGATTGAGTGTTAAAGAGTCTGATTTTAAGAAACAGACAGATATATTAAGAAGTGCATTTGCATCAAGGGGATATAAAGATGAAGGAATTTCTGAGAATATTAATAAGGTAGCCTGAGAGATACCCAAGGTAAACCATACTTTGGTGAAAAATATATGAAAAGCCCGAAAAATTCAGCCAGACACAGCAATAAGCTGAAGGTATGTTTATCTTATTTGAGTGATATAAGGAGTTACAAAGAGATTATAGAGAAACATTGGGGAATTTTAACAACAGATAGTAAAATAACTAATATAGTGGATGTTAAATCAACATTTATTTATAAGAATATGCGTTCTTTAAAAATACGTTTATGCTATCCCAAACATGAACATTGTACTGTAGATAATGGACATGCTGAAGCATGTGGACATTGCCAGGCCTGTAAATATATAGACAACAATGGTGTTTTTCATCACCTTGATTAGGGCAAGACATATAGATTTAATGTGTATGCCACATCTGCACTCATCCTGTTGTTTATTTGGCCCACTGTATAGCTTTCCAAAAGTTCTACATTGGAAAAACAGATAGATCATTAAAGGACAGGATCAGAGAACGCTACTATCATATAGGTAAAATGACACAGTGAGTGCCTTATCCAAGCATGTTGTTGATACTGACACCACACAATATTTTAAGTTTATGGTTATTGGATGTGTGTATGAAAGTAGCAGTAGGGGTGACATTAGATATCAGACTGAACAATTGGAGGCAAAATGGATAATGAGAATGGGGGGAGATTTTGGACATGGCCTGAATGACAGGGCTCCATTAAAAGCTAACCTCAAGGCTAGAGCATTGAATAGAAAATTAATTAGTATGGTGATTAACTACTATAATAGTATTTGTTCTTTACAACCAGATATATATCCTTTATGGATATATTTTTTACATAATTACTTTTTATATATCTTTATACATATATGTTTTGTTCAGGTACACTAATGTATGATCTATTTTAATATATAAGAGCTTTATGAACTACTGTTTTATTAAGTACATATATGTTTTTAGTATTTGTGTATGAACTAGCAGTGTTTGCACCTTTAAATTAGACTGTGTATTAATCATGTGACTTTGAAGAGGTGTATTTAAAGGTGTGACTATGAAATGGTAAATTATATCTGATGAAGGAGTAAATCTATGAAAGTGCTTATGTCCTGCTTTTTATGTGAATTAAAGACGGATTCATTTTCAAGTCCTGTTGTCATCACAGGGTCCATTTGTTTTGTACTAATATTATTCATTTATTGACATTTGATTACTAAGATAGTCCAACTGGGTAGGTACTGATTTTCATCAGAGGACTTTGAAGAAATGATCCTAAGTAATGCGAAAGCATTTTAAGAACAATAATTGTACAGTCTTCAAAAATAATACAACAAGAAAACAACAACCAAAAAATCTGCTGTTTAAACAATTATACCAAATTACATAAATGTGAAAAAATTGGTTAAGAATAGATACAACTTATGTGACAATTATTTAATATTTAGAGAAATTTTAGCCAGTTTCAAGAAATTAGAGGTAAGATAGTATAATGCAAGCAGGAGTTGCAATATGAAGAGTGAGAAAAAAATGGGTTATGCAATACTACTTAGTCAAGAATCAGAGGAGAGAAACTGACTTAAGGAAATGATTAAAGAAAGGGGAGTAGGGAGATGTAAAGTATGAACAGATTCAGTGATATAGTTTATCCCTACATATAAATGACTAGGGAATGGCTTAAAAGATAATAGTATCAGAAGAATTCAACATGAGATTACAGTACAAGGGGGATTATGATCTTGACAGAAATGTTAATGACAGTATATCAGTCTTCAATGCACCTTAATTACTGATGATTCAGTGGGACTAACATTACCAAGTGAGTGCACAGCTGCAGGTGCTGATCATAACGACATCTATGTTGAAAGTACAGTGTGTGTGTGTGTGTGTGTGTGTGTGTGTGTGTGTGTGTGTGTGTATGTGTACATGTGCACAAGTGTATGTGTTCATATGTTTACGTGTGTGTGTGTGTGTGTGTGTGTGTGTGTGTGTGTGTGTGTGTGTGTGTGTATGTGTACATGTGCACAAGTGTATGTGTTCATATGTTTACGTGTGTGTGTGTGTGTGTGCGTGTGTGCGTGTGTGTGTGTGTGTGTGTGTGTGTGCGTGTGTGCGTGTGTGTGTTAAGTATTGAAAATGTTATGTGCCTATAGTGTTCTGCATGAATTTCTGAGGCAGTAAGGTAGCAGAATATATTTCTGAGCAGGATATTTGCAGTTCTCATTAATCAGTGGGAGTAATGAATTAATTATAACTATGTAAACAATTGCCTGTTTCTTTGCACTGCTTGCACACCTGACAACACCATTAGATGGGGAAGTAAAACAGGAATTCAGCAAGTGCTTACAGATTTCTCATTTGTTACATTTGGAATCCTGCAGTTATTCTGAGTTCAAGTGTGAATGTAAAGGCTTTACAGAAAAATATTGTCACTGTTTATATTTTTTCCATAGATCCTGGCATTATAATGAATAATGGTAAATCAGACGAGATTTATTTTGTAGTATATTATATTAAGTAAAACTATACGTATCCCTTAATTTATCTAGATTTCTTCAAGTATAGTCTCTGTGTTGTGAAAATGTAGTGCCGAATGCAGCCTATCTAAGTCTATGTTAGTTACTGCCACTAGATGGTGTGGAAGTCTTTTTGTAAAAATGTATTTTGTTATAGATGGACCAGAATTATAAAATAGCCATTTAAAAAGTTCTGAGTTTCTCCTACACACATTTACAAATTATGGATGGTTATTGCCTAGGTGATGTTTTTAAAGGGTTCACTGCATTCTGTGTTTTTTCTTTCTTTTTTTTAATCTTCTAATGACTGTCTAGAATTCATCTCAAAGAGAAAACCAGCACAGTGAGACTTGATGCCTCTGCATAAGCCATTTATATTTGAAATGAGATAGCTTTGATTTGTGTTTGATTAAAATACTTATATTGTGCACTGGATTTTAGTTGCTAGGGATGCCTTCATATCATGCTGCTCAGATATTCTGTGCAACAAATATTTTCTGGATGAAATTCAGATGGTATTTCTCTCAGTGCATGCTATTTTGTACAGCATGAAAAATTATAAATAAACAGTCTGCATATTATTTATTATTTGTTATTAATTTACCACTGTGTGTATTAAGTATAAAATCACCTCCTTAATACTGTGGTTTTCTTAACTATGGAGGAGAGTACCAGTGTGAAAAAATACTGAAGGCAGCTAATTAAAGCACATTTAATTAATACATTTTTTTAATCTGTTATTTGAAGAAAGTCAATCTTCTGATAATGAAAATGTTTTAAGAATAGAGTCACAGCTAACTTTCCCACCTTGTTTTCTAACTCACAGATAACATAATTCTAAGTTGATTATAACATTTTCCTATCCTTTCCTTTTTGTCACATCAGGTCTTTCATTCTTTCATTCACACATTCATTTTTCACGACTTATTTTATGCTATTCAGAGTTTTAGGGAAGCTAAAGCCTGTCAGTCAGTCTTTATCCCATGTGCTCCCCAAGAGGTGATATCTCCAGCTATGAGATGCCCAGAAGGGTAATGCTCCTTCCATCCACTAAGGTTCTTTGTGCCCTTTTGCTTGCTTTTTTTTTGCATGGCCATAACCTGCCTCTGTTTTTTTAATGTAAGCACCCCCCCCCCACATTACCATGGGATATTCCATGCCCTCCCTTTGTGTGCATGCTTCAGTGCATATGCTAATGAGCAGAACAGATACTGATTTCACAAGGCAAAACTCACTTTTCTTCGTCCTAGGCATTTCAGTGCCATACAATACTCTACTTCTATTGTGCTGATTTACTGACAGGAAGCTAACTCTCCCTTTCCCCCTCCTAGATCTTCCAGTGCCAAGCCATTTACTGAACTTTGGATGTCTAGGTCATATTCATGGCTTTATCCATCTCCATCAGAAAGTTGGGCTTACAGCACTCAGTCTGAATCTGAATTTCTGAATTTTATTACATTGTGTTCTTAATATTTTGGCCTGCAGCTAATTTTGTACACATTTTTTCTTGAGTCCACACTGTGTCCCAATTATTAGACCTCTTTGCAATCTAGTGGCCCATTCTTTCCTCAAATGGCAAGATCTGTGCTTAGCCAATTCATTCTCTGTGAGGTGAGTTGTTCTCTGAAGTGATTATTTGGGCAGCCACTAGGCTTTTCTGCTTACATTTCTAACTCCACACATATACCCATTAATCTCTCACGAAAGAAGATGTGCTCTAGGTGTAACACTGGAGAGTTGTTTGCATCAAAAAGTGGAGAAAGCCTGCAGATTATGTCATCTTTAAGGACTAAGAGCATCCCATACATTTCTTTGGTCCTTACCTATGAAATAGGTGTCTATTTTGTGTCTTATAAATGCACTTCCATCCTCACCATTTAAGAAATGTACGTGGGCTCAGCCTGTTCAGCTCTCTCACTGTCTCCAACAAGTATCCTGCAGTATGAAACAAACCAAGCAACAGTGATACTGAACAAGTGTTTGAAACAAACCAAGCAATGCTGATACTGAACAAGTGTCCTACCAGATAATTGAATTTGGGTCACTTGCCTCATAAGAGCTTTGCTCCTGTTCATCAATGGTGCTTGCAGAGAAAATTTGACTCATGTACCATACTTACGATAGAGGCATTCTGTTGTCTTTCCAGTGTCTCCATTTTAGTTGTATATTGCTGTCATCGTTTTAGTGCCTGTGATACTAAGTAAAGGAAAGCTGGTATATTTTGTATGTACTGTGTATACGTACTACAGTCAATGCCAGTTTAATACTACATTATAGTATAGTATAGTATAGTATAGTATAGTATAGTATAGTATAGTTGTTATAAGAATAGATGTATCCAAAAATTTATTGTATCTACATTCTTCTGTCGGTGGGTTCATGATGACTAAAGTGTTAACATGGTTTCTACAAAGCTGCCTTTTTATACACAATAAAAGTTACTTGTTTAATTAAAATGCTGTTGTATCCTGACGTTAATGATGCTAATGATAATGATGCTTCAAAAGTCTGCACCATCAAAGTTTCTACTTTTATGAAAAATGTATATTTTATCTATTTCTTATATAATCTTAAAGGAGTTAGAAGATCTCTGTCTATTTCTCTTTTATTTGCTCTTCACCATTTTATGTATTGCATTATGCATAACAACTAAATTACATATTTTAGTAAAGCCTCTCATATTATTGATATACCAACACTGTTACTTTAGTCTTGCTATCAGATTAATGTGCACCTTAACACTTTTGGCCAGACATAAAATCAGTAACCAAAGTTCCATGTTGTGTTCAGCATCATAATCTGAGTGACTTCCCATTCTGTATATGTATCAGCTGTCAGTCTTTTCACTCATAAATATGCATCTAATAATATCAACAGAAACAGCAAATATATATATATATATATATATATATATATATATATATATATATATATATATACTTCATATCTGTGAAAGCTCATAGGTTAACGAAACTGCATAAATCTAAAAATTTACAAACTTGAATCCTAAATAAACAAAACTAAGCTACTTACTGTCTAAAATAGTGTGATCTCAGAGATGGTGTATTTAATTTGCAGGGGTGTGAGGGTTGCAGGGTGGCTTGTCCCACTGCAAAAATGAAGTTAGAAATATATTTACAGTCTATATGTTGTTATAAGTCTGTTTAACTTGTAAGTTACTCAGGCCACGGTCACTTGTGCTTAGATCGGCATGCCAGGTATGTTTCTAATAAAATGTTTATGTAGTGTTTCTTTAAGTTGGTATACAACGGTGGGAAGTACCTCTTGTGGGACATTGTGATTCTGGCGTAGGATGAGATATTTTATTATGTAAGTATATCGGAGGGTTTTTACTTTTTTTTTGTAAGATGATAGCTTAATGCATTGGTTGGAGATGTCCAGGAAGCAGTGTTTGTTTATGTGGGCTTCGAGTTTGTAAATTTTCTGTTTTATGAAGTTTTGTTAACTTCATCTCTGTAATTTTGGATTTGTTCATATGAGCTTTCGCTCATATGAAGTAGACCCATATATATATATATATATATATATATATATATGTATATAACCTGATGAGAGCATTACTTTTTCTAAATTCTCTAGAAGTGTTTGGTTTACTGTGGTGAAGGAATTAATAGTTTTAATGTAGTCAAACACTGCTGCAAGTCTTTGTACATTGTAAAAAATTCAAAGACAACCTAAATGCTGTGAGATGAGAATCTATTATTTTCAGGGATTGCATGTACTCTTACCTGAAATCTTTAAAGCAGGTATTCCATCAGCAGGCGACTGGCAAGGCTATGGTAAAGAAGTGTAATGTGTTCATGTGTCTTTTGCTTTACAGAAGGGGTCATATTGATTTTGCTGTTAACCTTTGGAGAATATGTTTATCTGAATGTACATTTAAAAATGTACTTATCTTGTCATCTTTTCTAATATAAAATGAGACATCATAAATATCTTGACCAAGGATATGTATATGTGGGTTCATATAAAAAAAATATGACAACTTTGGGTTATAGGAATGAGCTAAAACTGCAGAACATTCACATAGTTTATTCCACAGTGATAGTCTATATTTGATTTAAATCAATAGAATCTCTAATGAGCAGCTTGCACAATATCTTGTGTGGCAGTTTTATCAGATGAAAGAGTCATTTACCACAGGGTATCATATATCTGTATTTATATCTATAGCTGTATCTAAATCTATATCTTTCTTATGATATATATATATATATATATATATATATATATATATATATATATATATATGGTTCCCTATCAGAAGCCTGAAACACTATAAGCCTGAAAATCAAAATCCTGAAAACTATAGACTGAAAACTCAAAATCCTGAAACTCAAAATCCTGAAACCACAAAATGGACATACTGACGTCATTGTGGCTTTGCTATTGTTAGCCCTGTGGTGTTGGGTCATGCGTTGGGTTCAGGTAAGTGTGCGGTTGGTTTTATGTTAGGGTTAGAGGCGGTTTAAGTGAGTTAGGGTTAGGCATGTATGCAATAGTGACAAATATTGGGGTTAGTGGCAGTTTAAGTGAGTTAGGGTTAGGGCGCGGGTCAGGTGAGTGTGCGATAGTGACGGACTTTAGGGTTAGGGTTAGGCTCAGGGTCAGTTGGTAGATATTAGTGTCTTTATAGTGACATATTAGCATTATTTGTGTTTTCAGGATTTTGAGTTTCAGGATTTTGGGCTTTCAGGATTTTGAATTTTCAGTTTATAGTTTTCAGGATTTTGATTTTCAGGCTTATAGTGTTTCAGGCTTCTGATAGGGAACTATATATATATATATATATATATATATATATATATATATATATATATATATATTTATAGGTCTACCTGATAACACCGACACACCAAAACACAGACAACGAAATAACTGACACGACAAAACCGAAAGTTCAAAAACATGAAACTTTACATGCCCAACAAACCACAATCCCTACAATCAACAAAACAAATACCTTTCCCGAAAAACACACACACAACACAAGCACACCAAAAACCTTACAAACCTACACTAAACCTTACGTACACAACTATCTATGCCCTAACCTTAACCCAAACCCTAACCCTAAGGTCCATCACTATCGCAAACTTACCTTACCCGCACCCTAACCCTAACTCACTTAATCCGCCCCTAACCCTTAAGTCTGTCACTATCGCACACTTACATTACCCGCACCATAACCCTAACTCACTTAACCCGCCTCTAAACCTAAAGTCCATCACTATTGCACACTTACCTGACCCGCACCCTATCCTAACGTTCGTCACTATCACACACTTACCTTACCCACACCCTGACCCTAACGTCCATCCCTATCACACACTTACCGTAACATGTTGGTGTTCTCAGAGTCGGGATTCTCAACTTTTGGTCTTTTCCATTGTCGATCTTCCAGTGTCGGTGTTCTCATTGTCAGCTTTGTGGACTTTTGCCATTTTCAGGTAGACCCATAAATATATATATATATATATATATATATATATATATATATATATATATATATATATATATATATATATATATATATATATACATACATATACAAATAACATCATATGAGATTATGTAAACTAGTTGGCACAACTAAATGTTGGCTGCAAAAATGTCAAGTAAATAAAATCAAAAACACAAATGTTGGCAAACAATTACACATGCACTGAGAACCAGCTTTGGCCTGTGCAAAACTTAAAAATAAACAAATGAAAAAAAAAACAACAAAACCCATTGTTTTTTTGCTATAGGCACTGCCATGTCGGGGGCTGCACTTCACACTCCCCCATCTAATTATACATACTAACTCTTGAGGTCATACAAAACTGGGGAAATGGCATATTCCCCAACCCCGAGAACTGTCAGATCTCACACACCTGCCTTCCACCTCCTAAGTTGAAAAAGTGTGGTCAGCTAAAACAGATGTAAACCTAAATCATGGTTTGAGCAATAACAGTGCATCCATTCAAATATGGCTACTGTTCAGAACGTTGACACTTATAAGTGCGCTCTCAAAATGTTCTAGATCAGATTGTAAACAAAGGTAAGTGAGCTGGTATTAGAGCTGAAATTCTGTTTATGCAAGTGTTGGCAGGTTAGTTATAGTGTAAGGATTAGGTAAGAGGATAGCTTTAATATTACACATATTTGTTGGTGCATGTTTCTGCATCTGACTTTGTCTTGTTGTAGGAGTAATGTTACAACAAGGATTTTTCTAAGGTAAGATAAGTTTAGGGTTAAGGTTACGGGCAGTAGCATGGTTAGGGTTAGCACGCATCAGCATGCAGCAAAGGCCCCTGCATACAGTACTGATGCATGATAAACCTAACTGCCCCTAAGATTATCCCTGCACTTCACCGTAGAAAAACCCTTTCTGTAACACTGACACTATTCAGACAAACAATGTTCTGTGGCACTGGCATGATTTAAGTTTTTTTTTTGTTCTTTCAGTTTAATGTGTTTTAGTGTAAATTGATTTGAGAAGTAGAGTGCTTATTTTTTTATATACATCTAATGCAAGTTTAAAGTGTCTACATTTTGATGCATCAACATTTTGAACTATACTCATATACATGTGTTAGCTAGCTAGATACATTATATATCAGTTTATATAAAAATATACATATATATATATATATATATATATATATATATATATATATATATATATATATATATAGGTGTCTACTTTAAAACTTCGTCTAATCAAAATACCATTTACAAGACTGAGACCAGAATGTTGCAAAAATCACTACAATAAAAGCTCACTACACCAACTACTGAAATGATGAAAAATAAAGCCCAATAAACTGAAAATGCAAAATGTCGAATTCTGTACAGTAGACGTTACATTCCATTTCTTTCACCTGTGCTGTTGTCAAAAACATAGTGCAGAATTCTTAAAACTAAGAATCAACCCCTGAAAGAATGGGCGCTGTGCTTACAGTGCTAGTGAGAAGACACAATCATGGGTCACAAAACTACACTTAAAGTTGTCTGTATAAGACATCCTGTAAAATAAACCAATCTAAAAATGTGAAACGGTAAACACACTAACAAATATGATCATCCCAAACAGTAGTGCATATAATACTTCAGACTGGAAGCACATAGTACCTACCTGTTTCAGTTTCAGCAGGTTAGCAATCACTTTTAGAAAATTAACTGTTGTTTAGGAATTTTTGTTCCTTTCAAATTGTGAGTGGCACATAAGAAGTTTCTTTTTCTTTGGTGACTGTGGACATCCTACATGCATGCGCACTAGTAATTCTTCCACTCTGTCCTGTTCTTGAGCTAATGTAGTTAATAAAAAAAGATAAATCTGTTGTTTGGGCACCTAAAAGTATCTTAATCCTTCTTTGCCAAGCCTCAGTGCTATTCTGTGTTTGTGGTAGACAAAAAGCATTTAACTCTGACACATTCCAAAACATTATTGGGAATAGAGGCGGAAATCTAGCAAAAGGTGTACTTCTAGCAGTAAATTTACTAGCCCTTCCAAATAAGTATCAATCGCTGAAGTACTTAACAACTCTCTTCCTTCAGTAGGAAACACATCTCACAATGCATTAAATGCTGGTAGCACCTATTCCTCTTCTAAGAATGCTAACGCTGCAAGACATTTCACTGCCACTTGAAAACTTTGACAACTGTTATACAACGAAGACATACCTAATGCTTGTACCTTCTGCCAGACATTCTGGCCAAAGTGAAAAAAGCAGCCTTTTGGGGTTATGTCATTAATATTATCTATACACTTTTTATAGCAGCAATCTCAAAATCATGCATGACATATCTGTATGAACTTTCAAACTGATATTCAGTTAGTAGATGGAAAATGCAATGCCACATCACATTATAAGATCACAAAGATTTCTTTGACATGAGACAGTATACCAATGGTACAATTTTAGTATACCCACCATACTTAACAAGGCCATATATGCTATATAGCTGCCTACATATTATTCCCTTGTAAAAAATATGTACCGTCCATAAGCCATATACTAGTGTGGCTTAAATTGTACAAATTGCAGACAGTTGTACAAACTAGGAGGGTCAAGTCACATGTTGGGTCTATCACGTTTTTCTATAAATTTGCCATCTTTTAGGGGAAAGTGACACAGATCTACATTTTACATTGTTAAATTTGGGTATGCTTCACCCCTGCTATGGTTTCTATGTAGCCTACCCACTTGCTGCAATAACACTATGCTGATTAGATAGACTTGGCATATATTCCAAACATGTGGATACCATAACATCATCCACAATTAAGCAAGGTGTATCCCTAGACAGTAGATCTTTTTGCTTTAATTCACTACACATGAAATAGCTCTCAACTTCTACTGGTCTACCAGTATGACAAAGGGGACTTGATTTACACAGTTGCTCGCCGTCACACAAAGATAAGGTAACCACTTTACCTATGCATTTATCTATGTGTTTACATCTGCAGCACCGATACTTTTTCCTTTTTACAGTTCTTTCTAACTTATAAAGATATCCATCTATTATTAGGACGTCCTTACCCTTCTGGGATTTTGTTGTTGGATATATCTTTCCAAACAGTACATCCACCATTTTTAAGGTACTAAGTACAACGTCTTAAAGCGATACTAACCTATTTAAAGAATATGGCATGCAGGTAATAGTTTCAATTTTGATTATTTGAATTTTCAGTGTTTTGGGCTTTTATTATTCACCATGTGTAGATGTATATATATGTGTATATATATATCCCTCGTATAGAGAGAAAGAGTTCCCTTTCCTTCTGGAAACTCTGCTTTATCAACAGCCTTGCCACTCTTCCACAACTGTCATCCTGTTTTTTTGCTTTTTTAATAAAGCGTGTCGCTGTAATACACTGGGTAGTGCTTGGCCTCTGTTATTCTTTTTGGTTATAATATTTATTAGCAGTCACACTGCTGATATCTGACCATCTACCATATCTCTATGCTCATTCAATAATTTGGCCATCAATTAAATTTATGGTAGACCACATAGTTGGACAATCTGTGCATTGATCATTTTTAGGGAATTCTTCTTTGTTTGATATCTACTGACCTTGACTTTTTTCTACCTAAATAAAGAGCAGTACAGGAAAAAAGTCATGAGCATGAGGAGTGCTGACTGCTATATCTGTTCAGAAAATGAGGTCTCTATATTTTATGTTATACATGGATTTGGTCGTACTGCCAAATGTTGAACACAGCATGTTCAAAAGCAGAATGTCAGTTCTGCATAATTGCGAATGCAATTATTTCGAAACACCAAACATCCCCCTTTCTGACTCATGGTAGCACTTGTTTAGGTGATAGGGTGGTTGGAAATGTTGAATTCCGAATTTTGCATGACATTCCAACTGTTCGACACCTACATCTTCGACATATAAGTTTGAAGAATACCCTGTTCAACATTTGGTTGTTGACCAATTCCATGTAAACTATATTTTATGTATAATCAGTTATATTTATTGAAAATGGGATACAATCAGAAGGTCTGTAAATAGACATCTTAGACCTGACAAGATAGCACACATGATGTTAAGTGAGATAGGTAGATATTTAGACAAGATATCTGTGCACTTTGTTTTATGAAGTGGCAAAGTGTCTAATAAGAAAATCCACAAAAACAATATTTATGTGTGACTCTAGGCTGCATGGTTTTAAATAATTCTGCAAATGGGCATGAAGATTTTCAACCTGTTTTTTGTACCTTTGTGTTTCTTGTTGTTTTATTTGTTATGCATTGCAGTTGCATATTGTATTCTTTATGCTGAATTTTTATTAGTTAGATATATATTTTATGATATGAGACAATTATCTGCAGGGGTTCATTATTAAATAAATTGTTTTAATATAAGCCAAAAATCAGGAAACTCTAATGTGCCAAATGATTTATCTGATGACAAATAAAAAAAATAATTGTCTAAATAAATTAAAAGGAAAGGAGAAAAGGCAAGAAGCATCCATATTAGATTAATGGATATTAGTGGCAATTGGCTTCCTCAGAGATTTATTTGCCTCTGGGATTAAGACACATCAAAAAATAAAATGCCTCAAAATTTGATGGACTAATGCTTATTGTCAGGCATCACTAAATAGCAATGAAGACTAATAGTTTTCTCTGCTTATTGTTTTCTGTAAATAATATATTGGTGTTTATGGTGACATATGACAGCAGCTTAATCTGGAAGATGTGGATGAGTCTCCTGAAGAATGAGGGGAGGCTTTTGTTCAATGAAGACAGAGTACGGAGTGAGAAGCCAGATATATCAGTCTATATAGGGAGCAGGAATGTCCCTGCTTACTTATATTATGGCCATATAATGCTTACCAGCTTAAAGTGGATTTTTAGGACAGACTGTCATAAAGGGGTTAAGAACACAAATGTACATATATGGAAATGAAGGCTCTGTGCTGTATAGATCTTACAAACAGTTAAAAATATGAGCAAAGTATTGTTAGAAGTCATGTCAGCAAAGTGCTAGAGGAGGATAAAGCCCTGACTACCATCCAAACAAAGCTAGGTTCAACTATCATCCTAACCATTGAAGTAACCAATACAAGAAAGTATAGGGTGATGCACAATATATTGTTGTCCAGTCTCTGAGACAATACTGCATTGCCTTTTCCAAGTGGAGACTTGAAGATAAGGAGAGCTGCATGGGATAGAAGCACGTGTATCAGGGCTTTGATCACTGGCATTACTGTGGAGGTAAGATGCTCTCCTCAAAGTATCCAAAGGAATGCCTACACAACCCAGCATGTCAAGGGACTGGACATAACAAGCCTAAAAGCCAACATGTTCTTTCAGTCTGGACGGATGAGAGCAAAGTAGTGAAGGGACACATCCAGGATTTACCTCAATATGTAATGTTTCATCAGGAAGGGCTAAACATTGAAACTATAAGACTTTGTGTCTTGAAGGTAATTTGAGGTTAGCAGTGGCATAGACTATCATTTTTTTGTTAGTTTGTTTTTTTGCCTTATGAGCAGCCAAATAATAGATTCATGAATAGGTTGCTTTCTAATATTAAACATTTCTTAGGAAAATTCACTGCATCATATGCTACATCAATAAGGGAGCCACATGTAAACAATGATGAGGGATAATTGCATTTCTGCTAAAGTGGTCTTGTCAAATTTGTAACTGTTACATATTTTATTTTGTAGGTGTTCAGATTAATCACAAAAGAAATGTAAGTTTTAATGTAATTCATTTACCTTAATATGCTTCCTTTGTCTCATAAAAAATGTTTGATCATTTTTTCTTAGTTGCTTGTTACTAGATGGTGTGGCCAGTTTTCTGAAATACCTAAAGAGACTCATTAGACAATGGAATACATTCATGATTTGCTTGTTTGTTATGTAGTTGGTGAGTTAACTGACCATTTTTTCACTTTTATTATACTTACTATGTGAGTGCCTTAAAGTTGCAAAACACAATGTTTTTTTTAGATGACAGATATCTCTGCTTTCCTCTGCTTGGGTCATGCCCACTGAAGTAATGAATGCACTATGTGGGATGGCAGAGAGATGAGAGTTTGATGGACACTGATGGAGGGAGAAAAAGTCCTAAAAACTGTGACTCTGAAAGTAATAATGGGTCAGAGTTCTTGTACTAGGGGTATGAGCTGATCAGTAAAATCACTTGAATGTAGGGCTTAATGGTCATCAGGTGATAAAAATAAAAAAAAATGGTTCAATCTAAAAATCATATAGGCCATTTATATGGGAGAGAAGGGTTCACCTGTGAATAAGTGGAACAGTGTTAGAGAGGGAGAATTTGAGCCAACACTGAAGAAAATTTAGCATTTAGGAATCACAATTTACCTCAGTTGTTGGCTCAGTAGTTTAATGTAGGATGAAGAAGATAGGACAGGACAGTTTTCACATATTCAGATGATAATTCTCCCCAATGCATTATAGCTTCTCAAGCATTTATATCTGAAGGGCAGAAGTGAATGGACCTGAAAGATGCAAAGTGATATTGACAAGTTTATTTTGTGGGAATACAGAGAGTAGGATTGCAAAAGAGAGGTTTAGGGCATAAGTATTAAGACGTGTATAGTAAGGAAGGCACTAGAAAGACATCAGCAAGGGAGATGTGGATGTTAGAGTGAGGTAAGGCTTAACTTGGTATATATTGAACAACATATTGTTTCTTACAGAGATAACTCTAACACCATACTGGTCATTCTTGTTTGATTACTATCTATACATCCTAAACAGTTAGTGCAGTTGCTTCTTCAATTATATATTAATCAAGTGAGTAGCTCTTAAAGTACAGACTGAAGCTTCAGCCTGAGTTATACCAGGGTGACTAAAAAAACAGTACTTAGGAGATAGAACATATTTATTTTTATCAGTATTGAAAAGAAGGCCTATAGTGCAAAGTCAGACTTGCAAGGCGTGGAAGATAGCTTTGAGGGTTGGAACTGACAGCAGAGAGGACAGATTCTGATAATAGGATAGTGTATTCATCTACATGTTGAATAAAAAGGAACTACTTCATAAATTGATGTGATTAATCACCTTATTTTAAAGTATAATAAATAACTATGAGCATAGGACAGACCATTGGGGTATACCTATGTTGACTACCAATGACTGTGGGGTCATCCAGTTTCATATGATACTTTGCTCGCTGTGCAAGTGGCAACTTGTTAGCCTTCTAAATTAACTAAATGCAAATTCATAAGATGTCACAAATTTGTAACATTGCCAAGACTTTTATATGGAATCAGTATCGTTTTGGAAATACATTTTAAATGTGAAATATCTTTACACCACTAAACTTACTTCTATAAATGTATCATTTAATCTTTGAATCCCTCTTATTTCTACAGTTCTGTTTCCCATGGAGTTTGCATGTTCTTAACATTTTTTCCATATATCTTTCATAGGACCATAGGATCTTAGGAAGTCACTAGGCTAATGGCCATAGGTCCCTTACAAGCCTATATCATAAAACAAAAAACAAACTGCTTAGAACAAAGAAAAAAGCAACGCGGTATACCAGACCTTCCAAATTTATTGTTAGCACTTTTGGATTTCATTGTTATTGAAGCAAAGAGAATTATGGTGGCAAGTCCTAACCAATGCTTATATGTACCCAGGTTTAAATGAGTCATGCTCCTTAAAATGTTTATTAAGATTAAAATCTTTGGAAAGATGTTAACTTGTTAAGAACTCACTTTTTTACCTTGTCTTGGAGACAGGTTTAAGAATTTCATACTGTAGTTAAAAGTATTTTTATATGTGTTAGAGAGGGTGTTTATTTATATAATCATAACAATATATACATATATATGTTTTATACATATATATATATATATATATATATATATATATATATATATATATAGCTTCACTTCATAACACTGAAACCTCAAAACACTGAAATTCATAACATTGAAACCAAAACACTGAAACTTCAAAATCTTGAAAACTCAAAACACTGAAACTCAAAACACTAAAAACACATATAATACATATACCGAGTTTAAACAACATAAATCATAGCACTTTCCACGAAGTGTAAGCAGGGGGGCAAGCCACCCTGCACCCCCACACCCCCTGCTACTTAAACATCAACTCCAAGATTGCACTTAGTGTAGTGTTTTGAAGTTTCAGTGTTTTGGTCTTCTATATTATGAAGTTTTCTCATTTTCAGTGTTTTGAGTTTTCAGTGTTATGAAGTGAATCCATATATATATATATATATATATATATATATATATATATATATATATATATATATATACACACACACACACACATATTATGTTTTACTTATGTGTAATGTTCCTTTACTTATGAATTGATGATCTGATGATGTCACTGTTGGTGGTTTATTTAACCAAGAAAGTTTTTTCTTTCATGTTTTTTGTCTGAAGAAGGTCGTACATTGTTACACCCAAAAGCACTAACAATAAATTTGGAAGGTCTGGTATACCACATTGCCTTTTTGTTTGTTCCCTTACAAGCCTAGCTAAGTTCTACCCTTGTTTAAACAATCAGCACCAATTGCACCTGTCCAAGAAGGACACAGGTTGAACCCCTAGGGTGAATTTACAATTACCCATCCAATCATCCAGACTGCGTTTGAAGAGAGACAATGAGGTGCTCTGTTTGACATGAAGTGGGACTTCATTCCAAAGGTGTGGTAACCTTTAGGAGACAAATCCATCCCTCCAGCAGGTTCTAGTAATGTTGCATACCAGGTTAAATAATTTCTTTAGAGAGATTAACCCGTAATTCATTTGACTTGTGGATATGCAGCATTTCCAACAAAATCAGAGTGAAAGTTTGACTTATATGCAAGGCATAGATCACCTCTGAGTAGTTGGTATGAAACTGAATAGAGTGACACTGATTTCAGATCATCCACATAGGACAGATGCTGAAGACCTTGAACTTTCCTTGTGAGGAACCTTTGTGGTCTCTCCAGTTGCTGCATGTGCTTGGAAAGGTGCATACCAAAAGGGGCACTGTACTCCGTTATTGGCCTGATGCAGAAAGAGTACAAAGAGGTCATGCCTTCTTTTTTTCTGGATACAATGCCCTTACTTATGAGATAAGCAATATAGAATGCCCTTCTTACCATTGTGGAGTCATGGTGATCAGAGGTAAGGTTGCTGTCAACCTGTGTGCCCAGGTCTCTCACCACTGAGTGTGTATTTAGGGTGTTATTGTTGATGTGGTAGTTAGCAGGAACATCTCACTTACTGAAAGTGCTGATAATACATTTTTTGCATTGAGTGTAAGGTCATAACTTTGGCACCAATCATTTGTTTGTGTAAGACTCTCTTGTAGGATGTTGATATTGTTTGGAGATTCTATGACCACTCCCAGTTTGAAGTCATCAGCAATTGTCAGCCACAGACCTTTAGTTTTAGCTTGTACTTCAGAGAAATAGATTCCAAACAGTAGACATCTCAGGACTGATTTCTGTGGAACACCACTGGTTACAGGTCTGCTATTGGAGGAGGATTCTCCTATTTTCGCAATATGGGTTCTATCAGTGAGCCAATTAGTGACTCATTTAATGATATAAGGGTTGATACCTAGCTGGGTGAGTTTGTCAATGATGCCTGAGTGTGGGATAGTGTCAAAAGCCTTGGCTATATCTAGGTAGGTTGTTTGCACAGATTTCCCCTTGTATGGGGCCTTGTTGACTGTCTCAAATAAGTTTTCCAGATTTAACAGGCATGATCTCTCTTTAACAAATTCAGACTTAGTAGGGTCAAGTGTTTGAAGATTACCTATATCTTTGTCGATAAGGCCCATGATGATTCACTCCTTGGCCTTTCAGATAAAGCTAGTCAGGCTAAAAAGTCTATAGTTCCTGGGGTCAGTGGAAGCACCACCTTTGTGTAAGGAGATAACGTTGGCCATTTTCCATTCAGCTGGGATGAAGCTGGAGCTTAAACTATGATTGAAATGAGTACCTAGTGGTGTTGTCAATTCTTGTTTGAGCCCATGTAGGATGCAACCAGGGATGTTATCAGGTCCCATAGATGCTGTGTGTTTGGCCTTAGATAGAGCATTTATGACCTACTTTTTAAAGATACAAGGTAGAAGACAGGTGGTAGGGATGTCATGGGGTACGTGTGCATAGGTTTATAGGTTCATAGGTAGGTACTAGGCTATTGGCCCTAGGGTCTATATAAGCCTAGCCAAAAGGTACCCTGGCTTTCGCCACCCAAGAAAATTATTTTCCTGTGCCACTGTCGAGCAGAGCCACAGAAGTGATCCCCGGGGTGAATTTCCTATCTCCCATCCAATCATCAAGATTTTTCTTGAAGAGTGCTAATGAGGAGCTTTGTTTGGTATAGATAGGTAGTTTGTTCCAGAGTATGGGAAGTCTCTGGGACAGGAACCTATCCCTCCAGCATGTTCTGTTTATTGTGGTGACAATGTTTAGGTCCCTAGAGCATGTAGCTCATAGGGATTGGGATTTCTTTAAGTGGAGCATGTCTAAAAGCTCTGGGTTTGACATAGCTTTGTGTGTTAGGCAGAGATCACCTCTGAGTAGGCGATATGTGATGGACTAAAGCTGCAGTTTTTTGAGACGTTCTGCGTAGGGCATCTGTTTGAGGCCAGTAATCCTCTTTGTGAGGTATTTCTGAGGCCTTTCCAGTTGTCGTAGATGTCCTGTGAGGTACATACTAAAAGGAGCATTGTACTCTATAATGGGTCTAATGAGTGATGAGTAGAGGGGAACAATGACCTCTTTTTTTCCTGGATGAGAAACCTTTTGTGATGAGGTGTGCCTCATAGAAGGATTTCCTGACTACTGTGGCAATGTGATTATCAAAGGAGAGACTACTGTCCACCTGTACCCCAAGGTCTCTTATCACACTTTCGGTGTTAAGTAGACTACCACCTATGTGGTAGTTCATGGGTACAGAGTTTTTACCAAAAGGGATGACAATGCACTTTTTGGCATTGAGCTTGAGGCCATGGCTTTGACACCAGGCATCTGTCTCAGTGAGGCCCTTTTGTAGGATGTCCACATCTTTTGGAGTTTTGATTATGGCTCCTAGTTTGCAGTCATCTGTGAACTTCATTAGCCAAAGACCTTCTGTGTTAGCCTGTACTTCAGAGAAGTAGATACCAAACAGGAGAGGACCCAGGACTGAACCCTGTGGTACTCCACTTGTCACTGGTCTGAAGTTGGATTTGGAGTCTGCTACTTTCACAGTGTGGGTTCTGTCAGTGAGCCAGTTGGCAACCCATCTTGTGATATAGGGATTTATACCTAGTTTAGTGAGTTTATCTATAATTCCAGAGTGGGGGATTGTGTTGAAAGCCTTGGCAAGATCTAGATAGGCTGTGTGAACCACCTTACCCTCATCTATGGCTTTGGTGACGGCTTCAAAGAAGTCTATCAGGTTTAAGAGACATGATCTGCCATTTACAAACCCGAACTGGGTGGGGTCCTGAGCTTGGAGATTACCAATGTCATTGTTTATAAGTTCCATGATGATACGTTCCATAGCCTTGCAGACCAGACTCATTAGGCTAATGGGGTGGTAGTTTCCAGGGTTTGTGGTGGCTCCCCCTTTGTGGAGTGGGATAACCATCTCTGTGCGCCATTCAGTGGGCACATAGTCTGAGGTGAGGCTATGATTGAACATGGTACTTAGGTGGGGTGCCAGTTCGTTCTGTAGTTCATGTAGAACACAGCCTGGGATGTTGTCAGGTCCCATGGATGCTGTGTTCTTGGCTTTGGATAGTGTGTTTTTTACTGGTGCAGCCGTGATTACAGGAACTTTGCATTCTTGGACAGGGGTGGTGAAGTTTTCACAGACCTTGTCAGCTAACAGGCTAGCTATGTCCAGAGGCTTAGTATATGTGGTATCAACTACTATTTCAACACAAATTTGAGTCTTTCCTTTTAGGTTATGGATGAAACTAAAGAATGCCTTGTGGTTGTCCTTAATTGAGGAAGTTAATTTGAATTCATAGTTTGCTTTGGAAGACTTCACAAGAAGTCTTATTTGTTTGTTTAAGCTGAGGAAGCTTTGTTTGCTAGACAGGGTCCTTCTGCACTCTTGTGGGAAGAGCGGTGTCTTGGTCCCACCTAATCTTGGGTGACTGGACTATTCCTCAGAGAGAGTTTCCTTATTGGCTAGTTTGAGTTAAAAGGGTTAGTTCTTGTTTTATTTAAGCCCTGCTTTTGCGCTTGCCTGCGTGCAGTGAACTGCTGCATAGCAGTGGTTACCATTGGTGATTACAGATGCAAACATTTTGCTTATTAAATTTTCCCTTAGCACTTTGCTTGTGGTCCTGCAGAGGTTTTCCATGGCCCTGTTCTACTGTCAGGTGGAACAGTCAGCCTAGCCTCACAGGTACCAACTCACCTCACATACTAACCATTCCTAAGTGTGACCTCCTTTTCTGACTATATAAATTTAGCAAATACTATGGACTGACAATTTGCTACAGTTTCTCCAGCCAGCTTGGTTGACATGAGCATCCCGAGGCAGTGTAGCAACTGCCTCATGTTCACCAACAAACGACTACTCCTAGTCCACACAAACTCAACATGTGAGAGATGCAACTATATTAACAATCTTGAACCCATGTTCTCTCATACACCAGTCAGTACATATGACAATGACCTTGTTGTCAGCATGGACACCTCACCTCCTACACCACCAAAATCCACATCACACGTACCTACATATGTGGATGTTCTCACCAGAAATATTCCTAAACACCAGGGACCTTCCAAACACAAACACTAGCACGCTACACATAATACTTCCTCTTCAGACTACAATATGCATAACTGTCACACCAGTGACTCACCTGTCAAGCCCTTAAGGCAAAACACAAAACCAAACTTATAGTCATAGGTGATTCCAACATGAGACACACAGCTGTCCCTCTCACCAAGCTGGATATGGGGAAGGTTAAGGTCATCTGTCTATCCGGTCTATCAGTCTATCTGTCTGTCTCTCAAAAACAGGTACTGTTATGAGTCTGTCATAGTCCATGCTGTCGATGTTGATGTGAATGACTTGAGATGTACCTGTCTGAACTATATGAGGAGAGACATGACTGAGCTCTCAGACTATGCGTCTCAGGCAGGTATGTCCCTAGCCTTAAGCAGCATTTTAACTTCACCTAGGATGATGCCGCAGTACTAACAGAAAATGACTGACTTCAATAATTGGCTTAGTTTCTGGTGTCATTCTAAGGCGATACAGTATCTGTCAGCCTGAGATGACATGATTGACAGACCTCAATGCTTTTCCAGAGGTGGTCTTTATCTGTCACCCCTACTGGCTAAGGCTCTTGCCATCCTGGTAATGCCTTTTTAGGCAGTGTCTCAAGGACAAAATTCCCAACATAAAAACTTGATCTAAAAATAACCTCAAGGTTATGCTGCTGAACACTAGGAGTCTTAACATGAAACTGCACTCACTAGAGGCAGTCCTCACCTTCATAGGTTCATAGGTTCATAGGTGTGTACTAGGCTAATGGTTCTGGAGCCTTTACAAGCCTAGCCCTAAAAAATTGCCCAGGCACCGTGCCACCCAATGTTAGTTCACAGTGCCCCTCTGCAGTAGGGCAACTGGGGTGATTCCTGGGGTGAACTTTCTGTTACCCATCCACTCAAGATTTCTTTTGAAGAAGACCAGCAAGGTGCTCTGCTTGACATGAATGGGAAGCTTATTCCAGAGTATGGGCAGTCTTTGGGAGATGAACTTGTCCCTCCAGCATGTTCTGTTAATTGTGGTAATGAGGTTGTGATCTCTGGAGCGTGTGGAGTGGGGGGATTGGGATTTCATTAGGTGTAGCTTTTCAAGTAGGGCTGGGCTGACATTGTTTTGTAAGTCAACAGAGATCACCTCTAAGTAGACTTGGAAGACTTAGAAATGTATACAGTCATGGAGACCTGGCTCAAGGCTATGGAGAACACCCCAACCATACCAGCCTGCCCATCCTTCCACATTCTTAGACCACAAACGGAAGGTGTAAAAACTAAAAGAGGTGGTGTATTGATATTCATTAAAGATAAATATACCTCCAGATTGGTTAAACAGTATGGTTTCCTGGAGATACTTCAGGTGCTTTTCAACAGTATTCCCTTTCCACTGTTTTTCATTTGGTTTATGTTCACTTTCACTTCTTGTGCAAGAGAAACAGCCATCCTTTTGTATTCAAGATTCCTGCTTTCCCTTTTGCATGTAATGTGATGAGCTATCACCAACGTCAGCATTCCTTCTTGCTTAAGCTTATCCAATATATCAAAGTCATTTTTCTTACTCGTTTACTCTCCTCTTTCTTTTCTGCTACCGCCTACTGTAAGGACATTTGTTTCTAAACATTTCATTCCTTTACTAACTGTCAGTCTTTTATTCCTTCCAAATCGTAGTTAGCTTATGTCCACCACCATTCACCTTCTCTCATTTACCCTGCCTATATTGCTTATACCTGTTGCAAACTAGCTGGGAGCATGGCATTGCTATTTTTCAATAATAACTAACCTGCATTTGATTATGTGCATGGACATTACAGGGGTCAAATGGACAATGAGATGAGGGAGTATCCAGTGCCTTCTCAGCCTTCCCAGGGAGTGGGTCTTGATGAAGTTCTGACACCTGAATGCCAGCTGGAGGAAATCTTCGTAAAGCATAATTTGCTGTCTGATACTCAGACAGTTTTAGTCTAACAAAATGTGTACAAAGTCATCAGCTACAAGTCATGTGTTTGGAAGCATGCATTCACATTGGTGCCATCTGATTGAAGCATAATAAAAAAATATGATGACCCCAATGGATGAGAGAAGGAATGCATGTCTCTCACCACGATGTACTAGTGTCAATGGATACAACAGTTGAGAAGGAATTAATGGATTTATAAGGGGATGAGAGTCTGATCATTGTATGTTAGGTGGGTAAAGAAAATAGGGGATTACAGTATTTTAAAAAATCTCTGTCTACCTAGAATCATCTGTTTCAATCCCCATGGTACCCTGCATCTCTTCTCACTAATGGTTTCTTATACTTGAAACAAGGCAGTTTTGTAGCAACATCAGCTCATTCCCGAGGTAAAAGGTTGCTTTGATATATCAGATTTTACCATCCCATTTCTATAAGATTGGTATTCCATTTGATTCACTGATGATCTCTATTTGTATTCTACTTATTTGTACACTTTTTATCTTCCCATTTCTGCACACATTAAGTAGTATAATATTTATTGAATTAGTCATTTTCCCATTACATGCCTTTTACTGTCATTTTAATTATGCTCGCATTCAGTGACATCTCTTTGGTGATTATTTAGACTAAGTATTTTATTATCAGTTTATGTATTATGGTTTACTCACATCCTCTTTTCCTAGCCTTCATATGGGTGCCATTTTGTACCACCAAATTTTTGATACCTTTCTATTGGCATTCTGTTACCTTCTATGTATTCTTTTTAGATGCTTAACACTTTCTTAATAGCATCTATATTTTCCACCTTTGTCAGATACACATATAATTCTCTGTTGTACTGTATGCGGGATACTCTTTTGTTATTTTGGCACTATAGTACCTAGAGATCCAGTATTTCTCTAATCTATTATCTTTTATAAGCAGCTGTTCTGTCCTGCTTTTCTGCAAAAACTTTACCTGAGCTACTTCTGTGCATTAATTCCTTTTTCTTGTTTTAATTGGCAATCAGTAATTTCAATGGGTCAGTCTCATTAACCCTTTAGGTAAACAGCTATAAGCTGCGTACTCACTAATGTATTCCATTGTTTTTTTTCATGCCTACAGACAAAGTAACCAGTGCTCAGTAATGAAGACAGACTTGTAAAATAGTACTAACTATAATCCATGTTGCTGCCAGACAACCCACCAATGTTTGTATATCTAGGTCAAATAATTGTTGTCATTTATAAGGAGTGAGTCCTCTGCAGTTCTGAATTAATGTAGCTCTGTCCCTCACGGTTCAGTTGTCACATTTTAAAAAGTCTACATTCCTTTCCACTGAAACTGATAATACAGCACCTAAACTGCTTGCAGGTGTGTCATAGTAGATCCAGGTTAAGTAAGAGAGTCAAGAGAAGCAGGAACCTCATGAGTCTTAGTTCAAGGGCAAAAATATAGGGGCACTGGGAAATTCATGACCTCCCCATTAAAAAAGGAAACATTGAAATAATGAGACCGAGAAAGAGACAAGCCACCTCCCTGGGCCATATCACGATAATGTAAACAAAGGTGAGGAAGATGCTAGGATATGGTAAAGGTCTAATTCTAGATGTTCTTTTCTAGGCAAACTAATGTCATCTTACAATAATACATGTAATGCCCTGTGAATGCATTTAATGTAATTGCCAATGCAATTATTGTTGCGTGGCACTGTATGCCACTAAACCATTATTGTTGTGTGGTATTGTGTGCATCTCACCCATTATTGTTGTGTGGCACTATATGCAATTAAACCATTATTGCTGTGTGGCATTGTGTGCACCTCACCCATTATTACTGTGTGGCACTGTATGCAACTAAACCATTATTACTGTTTGGCATTGTGTACATCTCACCCATTATTTTTGTGTGGCACTGTATGCCATTAAACCATTATTGCTGTGTGGCATTGTGTGCATTTCACCCATTATTAATGTGTGGCACTGTATGCCATTAAACCATTATTGCTGTGTGGCATTGTATGCATTTCACCCATTATTACTTTGTGGCACTGTGTGTCTCTAAACCATTATTGCTCTGTGGCATTGTATGCATATTGCCCATTATTACTGTGTACACCTCACCCATTATTACTGTGTGGCATTGTGTGCATCTCACCAATTATTACAGTGTGGTATTGTGTGCCTCTAAACCATTTTTGCTATTCTGCATTCGATTGTACTAACCATTTAGTACCCTATGTTCCCATTTCATTTAGTTGCCTATCTACTCTATTCTACCAAACAGTTATTGTTATGATGGTCTGAGCTGTGCTATCTATCATCCACATTTCTTCTTCAGCAAAATGCCTGTCTCTGATGGAAGGCACCTCTTAGTTACTCTCCTGGTTAAAGGTCATTAAACTGAAAACTGTATAGCCTGGTTTTCTGAAAAACTGCTTCACTGTTTAACAAAAAAAAAAACTCTTTTACTTCACATCAAACCTTTCATTTATAGGTGGTGTTTTTTCCTTTGTATGGTTAAATCCCAGAGATTCAAAAGATCCTACACTTTTTCCAATCTTCTTGTAATTGCCAACATTTCCAAAAAAGACATGCTAAAGTTTAGGATCGCAGTACTTCATTTTCTGATAGCTTTTTCTTTCCAAAACAAGGTTAGTCACAGGTGCAGTACTTTGACAAACTTGGACGCCGATATAGGTTTATTCGGTAGTGGTATAGGCAAAGACTTCCTCACTCATGCACACTTTCTATCTAAAAAGGGACTTCTACGTGGTCAATTACATGACTTCAGCGAACAAAACAAACTCTCTTTTCATCTGCTCACACTTTGCTGGTTTTCTGACTATCTGTGAAGTAGGATATCGGAAGTCATTTTAATCAGGATAATGGGAAGTGTTCTGCCAGGGCTCCAATTTTGCCCCTCACTATTATCCCTTATTAATAATGGTATCCACATTGATTTAAGGTGACTCAGTGTTAGTATGCATGCCAAAGATGTTAGCCTCCTGCCACTGTTAAATATTTCACTTCATCACAAATGACCCTGAAATAATTTCAAGAAGGTAGCACATTACTGATTTGAAGAAAAAATGTACAGATGTTCTTTACAACTTCTGTGTATTACAAGCAACAAAACTTTCAACACTACTCACCTATTTATGACCCAGGCTGTTGACTGTTGTTTTTCATGCTCATCACATGAAATATCTAGGCATATGGCTTGATCTATCAATTGATTTTGATTTTCTCACAAACTGTATTCTAGAAAATGTTCTTTGCTGGTTAGTAGTCTATTATAAGGTAGCATGAATACATTTGCCTGCTAGCAGTAGAGACTGTATGCATAAAACACCCCTGTCTTATATGCCAGCATTCATTAAGTCTTCAGTTTGAGGGGTTGTAATAGTAATGCGCTCCAAACTATCTAATGAAAAATCAAATTAAAAGTCTGAGCTCACATGTAATCACATTTTTTAGACTTTAGCCATACAAAAAGTTTCCTTTATAATACTAGACTTCATTGCTGCCCAAGAAACTAACATATTCTATGTGCTGTTTTTTCTCTGTTTTTAGAATCAATATCTCAGAATGAAGGAGCTATTATTTTTCTTGGACATCAGTTCTCCATGTGGGTAAGAGAAAGAAAAAAAAATTTGGAATTCCTTGCCACCTGATCTAAAAAGTATTTAGAGCCTCTAGCAATTTCATATCTGACATTAAAGCTCTTTGCACAGTCTGCATGTGCTATGTCAGTGGCACTCATCAACCAGCTGTTCTTTCCTGCCCTTTTTACTATCCCTAAAGGTAATCACATAGAACTTCTGACCAGTTCACCTCTGCCACTGCACTTACCAAAAGAAACAAGATTAATATTATATAATTCTGTAAATGACCTGAAACTGTTACCTCTGATATGTTATAGGCGCATAGATAGTAGGCATTCAGACAAGGAGTCCATTAACAAGCCTAGCCAAAATTCCCAGTTGCCCCAAAGCACTATCCGATTATATGACTTGCTCAAGGTTACACAGTAGGCAAATGAAGGTAAAATGATTCAAAGCCTATATCTTTGCCAAAGGAAATAGGTTATTAAGAAGTCAAAGCTTTAGTCATCTGTACTGTCAGATTCTAAACTATACCTTTTATTTCATATTGTAAATATAGTATATTATTTATCTAATATGATTTACAGACTGTTTTAGCCATGACTGCATTAACTTCCTAATTGCTACATTTATTCCTGTACCATTGTACAAAGTGCTTATGCTGCAATCATCTGTCTCGTTTATTTATATTTAAAAATGTATATAAAAATACAGTATTTTTTAAGAGACACATTTTTTTTTTTTTAAACATTTTGATGAGTTGTAAAAAGAGTGAATATTTGATTGCTGTATTTTAGTTCTGGCACTTGAAAAATGGTGAATCAGTTAAGGGAAGAAGTGCAAAAATATGGTTTCCTATATCATCTATTCAGTTCTGAAAAAGTCCTACGTATGGTTTAAAGGGCAAAAGCACTTAATAATGCTTGTCTTTTCAATAAAAATATATTGTGTGAATTATTCCTGTGGCTTGTTTGCTGGTTGTCTTTCAGGAAGTACCAGACTATACAGGTTTTTGGGTCCTTAGAACGGTTCATTTACAACAGATCAAATGATGTAGTATAAAAATATAATATGTGTGTGCGTATGCTTATGTAAGGCATCTTATTATTTATTTGTTTATTTATTTTAATATTACATCATAGTTTCAAAATCATGCATCTAAATGAAAATGTAATGCTGCATTAACATTGATAAGACTTTGTTATTCTCTGTGACTTTTTTGATTGTTTGCTTGTTTTGCAGTTCTACCAGTATGCTTTTACGACATCCCTGCCTTCAGGCAAAATGTACTATCTCATGTTGATCTTTTATGAATAAATGTATTTCTTGACTGCTTTGTTTGGGTCAAGGAGATTAAATACAATGAGATTGTCATTTTCTGGACATCAATGCCTTGTCTCTTCTTTACTCACAGAGGAGCTCATTCTGATGCATATTTCTTTTTCCCTTGAAACATCCAGAGAAAATTGCAACTTGCGGTGTATGCCAAGGTTGCTGGTGTGGAACCACAAAAATAATAACATGTGTTCCCATATGATAGCTTTGTTCAAACATATGTGATGTCTTGCTATCTTTCTTTGAAAGGAGTCCCAGACAGCCTGTACTAAATATAATTTTGAGAAGCAATAAGACACTAGTCCCAAAGTAATATTTTTGTTTTAGAAACAGTGCCCAGTAGAATGGTTGCTGGTTAATTGAAAACAAGCAGACAGCATACATTTCTAATGTTGGTGCATGAGGCATTATTCTGAAATACTGTTTAATTGTGTGCCAAGAAAATTCACAGCATTTGTTTCTTGCTTTGGATCATAGGTCTGTGTACATTACAGATTAATTTTCTTTGACATACTTCATCACTAATATGGAATTAGACATTTTGCATCTTATTTATGATACCACTGACTTAGGTTCAGGAAGAAGACAAAGTCACAATATATTCTGCACTCTACAGTCCACAGCACTCTAAAAGTATACCTTCTTTGGTCAGTGTAGAGTGCACCACATTTACAAATGTTCACTAAAAAAATAGAAGCTATAGTAAATAAATATTTCATTAAAACAAAAAAAGTTATTCTATTTTTGAACTTATGAATTAAATTATTATATTTAGGGGTGAGAGGTTGGCATAATAGTTAAGGTGTTTACCACAAACAAAAGGTGCAGGATTTGATTCTCACTTGGGGTAAGTGGCTAGGCTTAAAATGGTCCACAAAGACAGTTAGCCTAGTACTAATCTATGAATCTATGAAATACATTGCTTACCTAATAAACAAACAGGTATCATGTTCAGAGGCTTAAATCTTCTTGAAAATTAAGGAATGGAGCAGTCTGACTGGCACAATTGGTTGATGGAATGGGAAATCTGATTGTTTAGAAAAATGTGCTTTTAAATGGAGGAAGAGAAGGAAGTCCCTTATTAGAATATGGGTTCACATTGGTGTGGTTATCATACTCCTGTCATTGATTTTTGAAGAAGCATTTTATTTACAAGCAGAATAACACATCAAATAAGACTTTTATATATGGATAGATGCCAAAGTTAAAACATCTGTTTAGAACAACGCTTGCTTACCCATTATGCATCAAAAGACTATTTTTATTTTACTTTTGGTCCTAAGTCAACATTGTTGCTGAGGGAGTAAAAGAGGACATTTACCATATTTGCTACAGAGATCAGCTATGGTGCAGGAGAGAAATAAAAGTCATTTGAAAGTCTAGAAAGTCAAGAAAAAGAAGACTATTAATATAATAAGCACAATTATAGAGTCAGAAAATAATTGGGGGGTGAGGATTTGGTTGCTTTTTTATTTGCCCCTGCTGTAGATTGCAGAAATGAGGGAGCTGTGTGCAGAACCTACTCATCTCTGCTTAAGACCGTCTACTTAACTCTTTGTCTGACTATCCCACTTCTATGGGGGAGTTTTAGTGTGTTCATTATCTTACTCTGAACTGCAAACAAGAATTACCTCTTGTGTGTGTAGCACACCTTTACAGGGTTATTTTATAACCTTACTTCCTGCCTGAAATTATGTACCATGGCCATGGGAGCAGTTAACTGCCATGTTTTTGAGCTCTTTTATATTGTATAACCTATCATGGGTTATTACATGAGCAGCACTACAACTCTTCACTTAATGAGCATGGAGGTAACCAGCTGACATAAACAGTTGCAATGTGTCCCGTGGGGGGAGGGGTTCCTGTGATAGTAAATCTGACATACAATGGTGCCCATGTCAGCTGGTTTAGCATTCTGTATAGTCTGCACTTCCACTGAACATATTGTACCTTGCCTGTAAATGGGAGCGAAAGATGGCGCTTCAAAGTTGTGTCCATAAAAATACAGAGGTAGAGCTGTATTCTGTTCCTCTCAGTGCATTGTTAGTCTCCTTCGGTGGAACTATCTTCTATGTCCAGTGTGCAAAAATAAATGAGCTGCTTGTTGATTCAGTAGTTAACACTTCTGGAAAGTAGTTGTGGTCAGATCTTGAGCTAGGTGGAGATTCTTTTTGGGGGAATATGCATGACGGTATGGGATAATCAGGTGACTGCCCAATGCCGTATTTGTACGCACAGATGGTTGGGCAGAATAGACTTTAATAACATATTCTCTGGTTGAATTTTTTGAGTTGAAGTATTGTCTTGACAGAGTGTCCATAATTTAGGCCTGATTTGCTGCAGGCATTCAGCGTTATCTGACATTCATTTTTTTCCCCCCAGGAGGGCATTCTAGTTGTCATTTAGGAGTTTCTTGTAATTCTGTCTAGCATGTAGTAGATGTTATACATCTTGAAATGGTTATGCTATACTCCTGATTATTGACACTGTATAACATTTTATTGCTACTTAATGCCTTGTAATAATCCTGTAACATTGCTGTTTAATGCTAATTTATAATGAAAATTGTATAATATGTTGGGGCTTTTCCTCCCTGGGCCTCCACTGAAAAAGTGCTCTTCAGCTCAGTTGGACAATCCCGGTTAACAAATGTAAAATGAAATAAATAAATAAATAATGTAGAACTTGCATGATAGCCATGTCTCATTAGTGGTTAGGAAATCCTTCTGTGTTACACAACTTAACACTTTAAGAAAAAACATGAAGTGATAACAAATAAATAACTGCAAACACCAAAATGTATAGTTTAGCGCTTTCATTCAATTTAATTACACAAACTTCTTTAGAACTCTAAAGTTAGAGTATTGGTGAACTTATATCCACTCATCCTGGTTGGGTTTTTTGAAAAGGTTACTGATGCCATGTATGAGCAGACACAGACCACACTGCTTATCTGGACCTTGCCAAGGCCTTTGAAACTATTTCCTGTGTTAGTGTTATTTACAAACTATCTCATTTCAACATTAAGCCATACACATTTCACTAGATTGGTAAATGGCTGTCTAACAGACCCCATTCTGTTAAGAGCAGGAGTATTTGCTCTAGACAGAAAAAAAATATCATGAATGGTATGTCACAAGGTTCTGTCATAGTTCACATCATCGCTGGTATATACTTCTCTTGCATAACACATGATATCAAGGGATTATAGCTAAACATGTCTGAAGATGAGTGCAAACTGGGGCATTTATCAAATCCTATTTTGATATTCAAATTCTCCAGCAAAGGATCAAACAGACAAACAAATGCTTGGTGAATTAATACTGGGCTTAGCCTCAACACCAAGAAATGGAGTATGGTTTCCTTGGTAATTCTAGTATAACTACTGCTCATTACATAGATAATAATGCAGCTGAATTTAATACAATCATAGGGGACTTGAGTATGTACATTGATATTACACTGTGCTTTGGCCACTATGTCTTTTTAGTTGTTAGAAAATCTTTCTGACTTCCACAAGTTATATTTTCTGGTATTGCCTTAAAATCCAAAGACATTATTTTTCCATTTTTTCATCCATTACTAGTCCCATAATTGAATATAATGCATGCTTCAGCATGTATCTCGTCAAGCATAGTACCCTTACTCTGATAGACTAGAATCTCTTTCCCTCTCCTCAGTATCACACTGAGTGGTGATATCTTCTTGCTGAGATAAGAAAGACCCATTACTCTTTCAACTCCTTCACCTAAATAGAGCAAATTGTAAATCAAACACTCATTCTAGAGTTCTTACCTACACTATCAAGCCATGAACACCAAATAATGTGAAACAATAAGTAATATAGTTTAGATAAATAAACCAACAAAATCAACCCGCAAATCTTGGTAAAACAAAAAACAAACACTCTTGTAGATGCCCCTACTAGTAAAATTCTTAATAAAGAATAAGCGCTTTCATTCACTGCTGTAGTGTGAACTTAATCAGATTGAGAACTCCTTCTAATTAAATCAGTTTCAGACCCACTACTTAAAGCTTCATTGAAACATTGCAGCCCCTCATGGTGAGGTATAACTAAAAACAAGTTTTTAACATCAATAACCAAGAAAAGGAGATCAAATATATTCTTTTTTGCTTTAAAAAAATATTTCACACTTAGATGAGGAATAGGTAACTGGTCAGTATATGTGGACAAGAGAGAATTATATAGGCAAGGGTTACTGGCTTCTACAAATCCCCCCTGGTTTTAATCATAGACTTTTGATTAATAATCTGTTCCTGTTTAAAAGGATGCATATTCAGTAGTGGTTTTAAATTTAACATAGAGTACTTATGTCACATTATGTATATGTAAATATGTAGGGACATCATAATTTTGTATGTGTAACTTTTCATGTGAGTTTAAATTGGTTTTATTTAGTATACTCTTTATTTTGTTCATGTAGAACTGGTAATGTTTAATTAGGGCATACAAAATATTTTTCATTTTTGTCACTAAAAGGCAGGATTTTGCTATTATTTAAGGAAGTGTTTGAGAGGGCTTTCTGAATTTGATGAAATTCACATTACAGCGGTGAATGAAAGTGTGTAATCTTTATTAAAATTTTCACTATTTACGGGCACCTACAAGTTTAAATAAATAGTACGTGGTTATCTAATA
>NC_056731.1:1061445992-1061458492 GCF_019279795.1 Protopterus annectens | reverse complement strand
GTGTGTGTGTGTGTGTGTGTGTGTGTGTGTGTGTGTGTGTGTGTGTGTGTGTGTGCGTGTGCGTGTGTGTGCGTGTGTGTGTACATGCAATTTGTGGAATATTGCAGATTCTACTGATTAGTAAAAGAATTAAAAAATTGTGCAACAAGTCAATAAGAAATCATCTAACAATTCTCAAGGATAGTGGGTCATGTTCAGGGAACACATGCAACTCACACACCCCAAGGAGCTAGGGTGAAAAGATAGCAGAAAAATGGTAGGGGGAAAGAGGGAAAACTCAAATGAGATAAGAAAAAGGAATTTCAGAAGGATTATTGAAGAGACATGCTTTTTTGTGGGGATAGTCTCGCCTTTTTTGAGAAAAGAAGGATTGGTGAGTTGTTGATAAATGCTAAAGGATAAGTGGGTTGACAGAAGAACAAAACATGTATGACACCTGATACACAAGCACAGGATGGTAGAATACAAAGGGACAGAGTGTTACACACATAGACTACACAAGCAGGCAGCACAGGAGGGGAAAGGGATGGCACCAACAAGGACAAACAAGGGAAGAGTACAACCAATAAATGTGCCACCATGCCAATAGTAGTGAATGGCCATTCATTGGCAGTTCTAGACATAAACACTTATGGGATATGATCCACCCACTAACAGTTTTCTGACAAGGAGTCATACAATTCACCTAGCAATGCAGAGGGGAATCACTGCAAGAGAGCATAAAAGCACAACAAAATACTACTGAATCCTAGAACACAGCAGACCATCTGAGCACATTAAATAGGTCTGCTGCATGAGCACCATAACTATCTATTTTTCTTTTTTTTTTGATATACTACATTAATGTGGTATGGACATCAGCTGGGTATAACAGCCATGTGTTTCTTATGCTTAGTCAAACACTCTGCGTGTGCTGTGCTGATGAAGTCATAACAAAGCCAAAATATGCATATTAACAGCTAGTGGGGTTTGGCTTTATTGGCCTGAAATTCTCCATTGAAACGACTTAAAAAGAAATAAGTCATGGGCATTCAGAATCACCATATAGCTGAAACACCTGATGTTTATAAGGGTCATTTGCATATATCCAATGTGCCTCTGATACAAGAGCTTTGAGAAGTCACTCAGTGGAAGTTCTAGCTTGGCTGGAGTTTTCATTTAGCTGTTACTGATATACTACAAGTAATGTAGTATACAACATGTTCATGTTATAGTAGTGTGTCGTGTGTCACTACACATAATCTAATGTAGGCACACTGTACCTACGCCATTGTAGGTGTGGGGCAATACTGTGATGTGTTATTCCTGTGAAGTCAGTCCTTTATGACTATGGGCATGCATGACAAATGAGATCATGTGCCTCACATTCATGATGCAGAGATGTCGGTATATAACAGCAGTGAAGAATTGTTACTTTTATTGTACAAGTACAACAACCTTCCACAAAGTCTTCAGCTGCAAGCAATGCAAGGCAGCACTGCTGTTGCTATAGAGCTGTGACAAATATGTGCAATCACACACAACACACATGCAAGCACACATACCTCACCACAAGGTGGACGATATGTGCAATCAATGATGCTGATATAGGAAAGGGACTGGCAGTGTTCAGCATAAATATACGAGGAGTGTATATAAGGGAAACTCTGCAGGCATGCGCCACACATATCCTTGTATACATGTATGTCATAATACATTGTTAAATATATACAATTTGCTGAATACAACCAAGTGTCAGCACCATTGCTATATGATAATGAAGGTCTATTCAGGGTGGGATCTAACTAAAGATGTCGTACTGATGTATGCAACTCTCAAGCACAGCACAGCAATGCTCATTATTAGAAAATCTGTAATAAGAATGGGTGAATCACAATTTAAAAGAAACACAGTGAGCTACGCATATGTAAAGTCATGCAAACATACTGCAACATTGTTGTCTGGTTTGTAAAAATGAGGTATACCATTCTTGTGCATAAGTTGCAAAGGCACCAATCACATGAATGGGCAGAAATACAAAGTCACATGACAAGGTGACCAAATTATATATGCAACACACATTGTGTAACACAGAATCAAGATAGATACATGTAAAAAAAACAGACTGTGTCATGCATCAATTTGGTATGATATGTCCAAAAAGCATGCCCTGACACATACAGTTGCTAGGCATACATACATACATAATCAACAGTGTACATCATGTGGACACCACTTCACTGCAGGAAATGTGGACTGTAGTAATAGTCCATGGACACGTATGATGTGTGCAACTGTGAGGCACAACTGTAGCAACAGTCCATGGACATGTTCAATGTTTGTAACTGTGATACACGACTGTTTAAGTGCAACCTACAGTGCTTAGCATGGGCACACACTGACATACTCATGTGTACACCACATGCATTTGCTACATGGAATTGTCTACCACACTTTAATCCTTCTTTTTTGTGGAAAATGCAAACTGCATTGATGCACAATAACAAGTGTGACAATATGTACAGGATGAACATGTATACACAGGAATACAGGGGTGCATGGCAGACTCAAGCAAATGGACAAACTGTCTTTATCATAAAAAAACATCTATGGAGAAAATCAATGTTCAATGTTCAATGTAGAAGTTATCCAAAGACCAAAAGTATATGTGCAACGCACATTGTGTAACACAGAATAAAGATAGATACATGTAAAAAAAACAGACTGTGTCATGCATCAATTTGGTATGACATGTTCAAAAAGCATGCCCTGACACATACAGTTGCTAGGCATACATAATCAACAGTGTACCTCATGTGGGCACCACTTCACTGCAGGAAATGTGGACTGTAGTAATAGTCCATGGACATGTATGATGTGTGCAACTGTGATGCACAACTTTAGCAACAGTCCATGGACATGTTCAATGTTTGTAACTGTGATGCACGACTGTTTAAGTGCAACCCACAGTGCTTAGCATGGGCACACACTGACATACTCATGTGTACACCACATGCATTTGCTACATGGAATTGTCTAACACACTTTAATCCTTCTTTTTTGTGGAAAATGCAAACTGCATTGATGCACAATAAACAAGTGTGACAATATGTACAGGATGAACATGTATACACAGAAATACAGGGGTGCATGGCAGACTCAGGCAAATGGACAAACTGTCTTTATCATAAAAAAAACATCTATGGAGAAAATCAATGTTCAATGCTCAATGTAGAAGTTATTCAAAGACCTAGGAGCCATTTCTGTGTTTGCCAATAGCTAAAATGGTAAGATAAAAACATTTATGTACCTGCTATCTATCTGGAACTTGAAAAGTTTGAAACTACCAGCTTTCCTTATATATTTAGGGAGATAGTTCGATAATGTTACTGGTCTATGATGAAAATAGCTGCTTTCAATTAACTGTTCAACACCTGGCAGTCATACACCTAGATTTTTATTTTTGGTATTGATGCTATGCCCAAATATGTAAAACCAAGAGAGGCTGCTAAGGCCTCATTTCTCAATGCTTTTTTCACAATAATAAAGTCATCTTTTAAAAGCCTATAGCCAGCTGAGTGCATGGAAGAAGTTTCCAATCTTGCTTTATAACTGAGGTTTGCCTATTTTCTTATTTGAGTAATGACTATCTTCTGAAGTCTCTCAAGTCTATTTATAGTCAGGCATTACAGCAACTGTAAAACCCACAAGATTCTATAACAGGCTGGATGACAGAGGTACAAAGAAGAGTCGAGACTTCTTTCTCTCTACTACTGACACTTCTCAGGATGTCTCTTAAAACATCATAACACTTCTTCACCACTATCTTGACATGATCACCAAAGTCCAAGGCATCATCCAGCATGCAACCTAAATCTGTCACAGAACTTACTAAGGTCAAAGTTTCATTACTCAGAACATAAGGATAATAGTTATTTCCAGAACCAAAATGCATCACTTTACATTTCTTGGCATAAAATTGTATCACATTTTTAGTGACTCCCTTGAATAAAATATCTAGATAATTTTGTAATTTATTATCACTGTACATAGTTGTAACTACACATCCCACCTTAGTGTGATGTGAAAAGTTATTTATTTATGTGCTATCACATACCGGGAACTCAGAATGTAGAGATTATAGGTGCTCAAGTCCCAGGATAAAAAGTGCCCAATCCTGGTATGTACACAGGTGCCAGAACCGGAAAAAAATGACAGTATAGAATCCTCAAGGCATGGAAACATGCCTGCAATGGGTTTAGGCCAGGTTCAAGCAGAAGATTGCCTCCCTGTTGCAGAAGGAAGTAATACTCCAAAAAAGCAGAAAACTGATAGTCCAAAAAAGAGTCATAAAGATGATAGAGTGGACCACTGAGGATAAAAATGAAATTATGTATTGCCACTATTATGCAAGAAGCGCAGAGTTTCTACATAGAAGGCTCTGAAAAATATTAAAAGAGAAATTAGAAAAAAATGTTTGCACAAGAAAACTGTCAAAATGTTAAAATGCAGTTTTGTGTTTTTTTTAATACAACAGATCCAAGAAAAAAATATTATATAGATCAGGAAACCTTGGGCTGTTTGGAAAAAGAAGTGAATGAGGAAGTGCAAAAGTACAAAGAACACATCCTAGAGATTTTTGAAAGCTTTAAAAAAACATGGACATAGGAAGTAAAGAGATATCTGATAAGGTGCAATATTTATGCAAAGGAGAAAGCCAAACTAATCAGTACAAAAAAGCAGCTCCAAAGATATTTGAAAATAAATACATGCAAAGGCACCCAGAAATGGAGCATTTCACAATACAAAAAATAAGATCACAAAGTGGGAATGTAGCACAAAACATCGGTACAGTAGAAGTTAAACAAATAGAAGCTGAAGTTTTGGAATTCCTGTGAAGTGAAGGATTTAGTGTAGAAAGTCTAACACAGGTCATATCACAACATGATGGAACAATGAGTCCCTATAGTAAGGAGAAACAGGTGAAGCAGGAGACACCTGAAGAAGAAATATGGATTTGGGAAAGAAAGGGAGATTTAATATGGCACAATAGCTATGCAAAGATGAAAGCAAAACTAACTAATGCAAAAAAAAAAAGCAGCACCAAAGATATGTGTACAGATATCCAGACAAAAACACTGAACATGCTATAGAACATTTCACAAAAATAAGTAAACAATCTGGGAAAGCAGAAAAGAGAATTATGAGAATAATGCAAAAATTAAAGAAACATAAACTGAAATTATGCATTACCTGTAAACTGAAGGATTTAGTGTAGAAAACCCATCTCTGGTAACATCACATTATGATGGAGCAATGAGTCCACAAATTAAGAAGAATCAGGTGGGAAAGGAAGCATCTGATCTCTTGTCACATGAAGATACCCAGGAGTCTTCAGTAGGAAGCCAGTGCAAAAGTTCAATTGGAGTTGCACAGGAAAGGAAGGAGCAGTAAGCAGTGACAACTCGGATGCAGTCAAGGTCGTGGCGTGATATGCCAGTGAGCTCCCATATGAAAGAACAACAGATGACACAGGATGCAGATCAAGAGAATAAGTATCATGAAGATGTTCTGGAACTTTCTGCAAAATTCCAACAGGAAACAGAGGACAAAGAATGTGCCCTCCGTTTAGCAGAAAATTATCTAAGGGAACAGTTTCTTGACTTAGTAGAGATGGATAGAGATATTAAGATTAATGAAAGAAATATACTACAGAAAGGCAATAAGACCCAAAATGTTTAGAAGTCGGTAAAACAAATGAACACAGTATTTTGGACTGTTCATAGAAATGCATGCGATATAACAGAAATAAATAGGATATATCATTGTGCAGCTAAAGTAATAACAGATAAAGTCTTACCACAAAAACAGGGGATTAAGGGAAAGGAAGGGGAGAAATCAAATGCCATCATCAAAGTATTGAACAGAGAAAACTATAAAGCAATTAAGACAAGAAGTGTCACTGTTAAAAAGTATAGAGGAGGGAAAGATCAACAAAAATATTTAAAAAGATAGACATGCAATGCTCAATATCAGAACAGATCAGGATCTGTCAAGCACTATCACAAATAATAAACTAAAAATATCAGCACAGGCAGAAAAGCTTAGAAGATATGCAAACACATATAAAGGAAAGGTGCAAAATAAGCAATTCATTGATGACACAAAAACTTTTTATAGAGAATTAAAAAACAAAGCAAAAGGAATAGAAGCACCACAAAAAAGAAGAAACAGACATTTTGGAGAAATATGAAGACCCTGTGGAACATAACAAAGATGTTGAATGGATAGAAGTAAAAGAAATGGTAAGAAGTTCAAATGTCCAGAAAATTAAATGGAATGAAGTAACAGCCAGAGAAACTGGAATAAATTAAGAAAAGTTTATGACTGTCAGACCTCAGGCTCAGATGTAGTACCTAATTTCTAGCTAAAAGTATTAACATCTTTACATAAAATTTTAGCCCTAACAACTACTTATATGTGCATCCCAAACAGACCCCAGCCTGGTTGATAACAGGAAAATGATACACCTCCTTAAGAGTTAACTTACAAGCTATCTTAAAAACTATATACCAATATCTTGCCTTCTGACGATGTATCAACTATATCTTGGAATCAGTGCTGGCAATGTTTATTGTCATTTAGAATCAAACTCAATCATGCAACAGAACAGAAGGGTTACAAAAGAAAGTCATATGGAACAGAGGATAATTTATTGTTAAATAAGATAATAATGGAGAATTATAAAAAGGGGAAAAATATGTGTGACGTGGATAGACTACAAAAATGCATCTGAAAGTATCACATATTCATGGATAAAGGAGTGCTTACAAATGTATTAGATAAACCTTACATTGATCATTACATTAAAGTGACCATGAAACAGTGGCAAACCACTTTGCAACTAAGCCATACTAAAGGGCAAATGATTATCCCAGGAATTAAAATTCAAAGGGGGATATTCCAGGGTGACTCTATCACCACCACTCTTCTGTCTTGACTGTAACCCATTAAGCCATCTACATAACAGGTCAGGTCATGGTTCCAATTTGGCTCCTAGAAAAAAAATCTTCTTTTTGAAGATGATTTAAAACTGCATAGTTCATCAGACAAGGAGCTGAAAAGCACAACAGCAAGTGGTCAAAACTTCCTCAGCTGATATACGAATGTCATTTGGTCTTGAAAAGCAACATTTAAAGCAGGAAAACTGCAGCACCAGGAAAATGCCAGTCTGGGACAGGAATGTGATATAAAGGAACTTGAACAGGATGGAGTATATAAATATTTTGAAACTGATGAAGGATACACAATAAAGCATGAACAAATGCACACAAAACTAGTAAGGAATATTTTAGAAGACTAAAATTAATACTGAAAACAGCTTTAACATCTAGGAACAAAGTCCAAGTTATAAACCAGTTTGCTCTTCTGGTCCTAACATACATTTTTTTGGATAACTGACTGGCATTGGATCAGTTGGATGGGAAAACAAGAAACATGCTATATATCAAATTATATACAAATCAGTGTATACCAAGGTTATATATTCCTCATTCTGAGGGAGGTATGGGCCTCTTCCAAACTTTTTGCATGTATATGTCTGCAATTGTAGGACTGCATACATATCTACTGACCTCACCAGATCCAAACACACAGAAAGTTTTAAAATATGAGGAGAACAAGTCTAAGATGACTTCCTTGCTTAGTTTTGCAGAAGCATATCGGTGTGAAGTGGGAATGGAAATCAAACCAGAAGTAGACAAAAATCAGGCAGCAACTGAATGTGCCAAAAAAAAAGAAAGAATATAAGAGCAAGGCGCAGAAGGCAAGAAATGGTGAAAATACAGACAAATCCTGATACAACCTTGCATAGAACAGAATCTGATGCAGAAATGGGTAAGGAGAGTTGAATATAAATCAAAAGATGAAGGTTAGTGTTGGCAGCCCAGGATAATGGACTAAATACATGTGGGTTTACAAAGTCCATTGAATGTGTGGGAGAAACAGACAAATGCAGTTTCTGTAAAACAGAATTGGAAACAGTCGCATCTTGATGCTGAGTGTGATACAATAAAAGCAGAGGGCTTGTGTACTGAAAGGCATAACAATGTGACAAGACTATTGCATTGGTGACTTTGCAAACATTACAATATTGAATTAGCTGAGAAGCACTGTAAACGTAAGCCACAAAGCATTACAGCGAATGATGAAGTTTATATCACATTGATCATCCATTACCAACAGTAAAAAAAGGGTGCGAGAAAACCATATAAAGCAGTCCATTAAAAGTCAAAACTAGTATTGGTTATTAAAATTGTTACACCAAATGGTTACAGTATCTTACTTACAGAGAGACAGAAAGTCATAAAATAGTAGGATTTGCAGGCAGAAATCAGGGCAATATAGAAGAAGGATATCCAGGCAGTTGCAATTGTAGTAGGAGCAAGGGTCTCATAAAAAAAGAATTTACAGTCATGTTTAGATGTGCTACCAATATATATAATTCTATATGAATTGCAGAAGGAGTCAAGTTCTGGGCAAATTGTGTGTGGTGTGAAGAGCAGTTTTGTCTAACATCAAAGACTGAAACAATACTAATTTCGCAAACTTTAATCATACTTTGACTTAGGAATGGGGTCCATTCCTGTCATCGAATTAAAAACCCAAAATGCATTGAGAAATTAAACTAAGGAATTCAGACATCAATAGGACAAGCAACCTGGAACCAACAGCAGATCTCTGGGAGATCCACAAATCAACATTTCTTATTTTTGAAAAAGACTATACTATTCTCACTCTGAATTTCCTTCTTAATAACCAACTGGCTATCCAGTGTGCAATACAGATATAAATATTAAGTTTTAACATAATATTGAGTATCCTGTCATAGGTGGTTGAATCAAAGGCCTTCTTCAGATCCAGGTAAATAACATCATTAGCAAGACACAAGTCCATTGATAAACAAATGTTATCATAAAATTGGATATGATCAGTAAGATGTTCCTCTGATGTACATGTGATCCAACATGCTGATTCCCTTCATAAATGGAGGAATACACTCTTGTTTTAATTATCCACACTACCAAAGATGGACATGGTTGGGTGAAATGTAAAGTGGAAGAGGGATATGGTTGTACACAGAGAAGCCTAAACAGTAAGAGGCAATGCAAACATGGACCAAATCTTGGCAGCACTGGCATTCCACAGTCAAGGTTAGACTGTCAGTAGTAGAGGTTAATGTTCACATAGACAAGGCTCCACGGTGGATATGTTGTGTCAGTGGCATCAATGACTCTAGTAGTCATCACCACATATCTAACACAGAGCCATGTAGATTTGGTAAAAGAATATTACAGTGCTATCTAATGGAAACCACTGCTGCATCCTTGCACATTGTGCCCTATGGTGACTAACACTGTAAGTGACAATGCAAACAAATGCGGGTATAACAGCCTTCTCAAGATAAGGTACTAGCCTTCAAACAAATGTGGTTCAGCAGGTGTGATGACACTGCAGCATGTCTTTTACTGGACACATAGAAGGCATACCACAGGCAAGAATAAGCACATGGTATGCATGCCAAAAGGTGACATGGTGAAAGATAACATAAACATTTTATTGCATGACAACAATTTGGCACTTGATTGATAATATATGGTACTGTAGCAATGGTAATGCAGGAAGTGCATAACTGACATATGACAGAAGATGCACAAATATGTGCCATGATATCTCCAATGCAGAACTAAGTGTTATCATATGCAGCTCACGAGACAATGAAGAACCATGAAGAGCGTAATTATTTACTAGAGGAACATTCCTGAGTAGGTGAGATCTAACTAATGAATGTTGTTGCCATCAGCTGGGAAGAGTCAAACATAATACCAGCCATGTTCCCTAAGCACTGTGGCACCATTGCCTATATTAGTTCCTTAAAGACATCCATTATAACCTTTTTCATCTGCCCTTCAAAGTCCTCCACTCTTGATTTGGCAGGAAGCTCCCAGAATGATGCATGTGAAGCAGTATGTCCATATTCCTCTGGGGAAGCTGGTCTTTCCTTTTCAGACCCACTCTCTTCTTGCAATGGACTGGCTCATAGTCTCTGTGGTTGTCACTCTACATGTAAATACACACTTCATAGTACCTCTGTAGCATGTAATTTCAATCAAGTGCAAAATCATTGTTATGTGCAATAAAACACCACTGTTAGTACACAGTGGAATACAATAATACAGTACAACTGTATCATCTGTACTCTTAATCCCCAGTTCAACCAAAACTTTAAATATATTTACCATGACTGCACGCATTCCATACATGTCACTGCAGGATAAACACACACACACAGACGTTTTAGATGTTATACACCAATGGAAACTATCAGATATGCACGGTCCACATACCCAGTTAATACACAACAGTCATGTTTGCACATGGTGGAGAGCACAGTTCATAGTACATACAGATCACTATCAGAAAAAGTGGTAATGCTTAACATAGTACAGAATATATTAAAAGTTGCACATGCAGCACAGACCCAGGATGAAATGCATTGCTGACATGGGCAATGTTAAATTTCCACATGCTCTGTAATATACCTGTCTGTACATCAAAACTGCTCTGTTCCCCAAAAATTATACTTCAAATGCATACTGATGTGGGAAATGTGATGCATCACACTTAAAGAATAATGACCTGAATTACCACATACATGTGTCCTACATTAGAAAACAGTTGTAAGAGGACATCCTATTATTGAGCCCCTGGCATGATATAAGAGTAGTAATATGTCAAAGTGACAATCATTGTTCTTGAATATATCTGCCATTGCCCTGGACTGTGGAGATAAGAGTTTTCTGATTTAAGTACACAAAAGATGAAAAGAACTATTGACATCTTACTACACAATGAAACATTTGGTACTGCTAGAGATTTATAAGGCATGATGCATTATTGCATGCAGCATTACATGAGGAACTGCAATTCTCACATGCAGACAATACAAGACATGCATGTGAAATACAACCAGTGGAAGTAAAACATCCATTCATCAAGTATGATTCCAGGGACAATTGTCTGATATAAACACATGCACAGTGTCTGCACTGCTGGCATACATTAATACACGACTGATATACACAGTACTGTATGACCTGCCAGCTATACACTGTCTATAAAGTACATAACCCTACTGTGACGCAAACCTGATACCTCTATCTGTCCAAAAGACGATATAGAACAGCAGTTGGAACTCCACGCATATGCACTGAAAATGCAACTTGACTTACACCTTTGCATACATATCAGCTGTATTTCTACCCTATCTAGCAAACAAGGCGACTGCAAATGAAAACAATTGCACTACCACAGGAGGCTTGCACTTTACTGTAACCTATTTACATTGTTTACAAGAATGCCAACAGTTTCCGGTAATGTTATACTCATTCCACTGCTGCTCTTGTGGATGGTGCATCTGTTGCACTGTGTCTCTGTTGTCAGTAAACGTTTAAGAAAAGAGAAAGAGAAGAAGCAAGGCATCTTTAGACAACAGAAGAAATATTGTTTGACAGTAAATTTTCAAAATATATGACATAAGAATGTGTAACACATACATTACGTGATGACAACCATCATATGTTAGCTCCTCATTAGCACTCTTCAAGAAAAATCTTGATGATTGGATGGGAAATAGGAAATTCACCCTGGGGATCACCTCTGTGACTCTGCTCGACAGTGGCACAGGAAAATAATTTTCTTGCGTGGCAAAAGCCAAGGTACCTTTTTGGCTGGGCTTGTATAGGCCCTAGGGCCAATAGCCTAGTACCTACCTACCGACATGTACAGTACTCACAGACATTTCATACGAAGCACGTAAGCACTCTGCTTTCTACTAGACAAAGTCTTTGGATGGAACCCATATTAATATGCAGGGGATCATAATGACAGTCTGTATAACACTTACTGCAGCATCTTAATACATTTTACACCTGTCTCATTTTCATTTATTATGTAGTACAACTCTCCAGTCAGCAACACTTAGACTACACCCCACACACTTGGTAATATCCAAAACTAAAAGTGAGATTGATGTCTGCTGAACCACATTCACTATACTGCAATGGCTTTTACATATGTATTCGATAAAACCTCCTCACATTGCTTTGAGATTCAGCATGCATTGGCATATGTATGGAGGATATAATCATACAGATGCACACACACACACACACACACACACACACACACACACACACACACACACACACATATATATATATATATATATATATATATATATATATAGATAGATAGATATATGCATATATAAGGATTCCATTCAAGTGCGTGAACTCTCAAGTGCTTGAGAACTTGAATGAGCTGCTACAATGTTTGAAAATTAACTATTTAAATGTTGCCAATGTTTCTGTGCTTGGGGTCATGGTACAGAAGGAACTGGGAATATACCCATTCCCCACTAGAGTGCAATCTCAGAGTAGGTATATATAATTAGTGGGTCT
>NC_056731.1:1060895992-1061078492 GCF_019279795.1 Protopterus annectens | reverse complement strand
AATAAAAAGGAAAAAGATCAATAGGGACTTGAATGCTTATGCTAGAGGCACAGCTTACCCCCCACCACCTTTAATACAAAATCAAATGGGGGCTCATGAAGTTCTTCCCGACAATAACAAGGAGGTAGAGACTTTGACATCAGATAATGAGGGGGAGAATTCTAACCCCCATACAACTACAACACGTCACAGCGAACGCATTCAAAGTCAACAGAATGCCTCAGGACGCCAACAGCCTGTGATGGGGGGGAATGGTTCTAGAATGCAGTATAATATGAATAACCAAACAGAGGAGGTTTCCCAACAGGATTTTCGGAAAATCAACATGGGCCAGCAACAATCCTTACAAATGAAACAGAACAAAAAACAATTACCCCAGAGGAGACAGCAAAACAAGAGGTAGAGTATCCTGGCCTTAAAGTACTGACTAACTCAGAAGGAGACTTCCACATTTTTAACTTTAGTTCTTTGGAAGTCGATGAGGAAATGGCAAATCTACTTTCAAAAGGGTTGACTTTCATACCTGATTTGAGAGCTGATATAGTTAAATCTGTGCTAGATTTGAAAATCTTTGTCCATAAACTTAATCTAACTTGCGAATTGGGACAAAGTTCTGGACTTATGCAAAACCTTAGAGTTTCAAGTCTGTTTAACCCTCCCCTACAACCAGTGTTGGCACTATTTGAGAAGATCTGTGAAATGGCCATCAGAAATGTTTTGAATAATAGTACAATAAATCATAAAAATAAAAATAGCAATATTGATAAAAACGAGCAGGACCTTCTCAAACTGCTAAACATTTGTAATGTAAGGGTCATGAAACACAACAAAAGGGGTGGGTTGGTCTTTATGGACCAGGTAGACTATGAAACTAAAATATTGGCACATTTAGATAGTGAAGCCTATGTCAGTGCAAGCAGGAATGAGTTAAATGGGGCATATAACAAAATTAACATCTTAAGTGACCTTTTTCTTGAAGGAACCATAGATGTTGATACATACTACTATGTGATGATGCAAGCTCCAATAGTTCAAACCTTGTTTGGAGCACCTAAAATTCACAAGAATGCCACAAACCCACCATTCAGACCAATAGTAGATGGTAGGGGTTCGATAACATATGCTTGTGCCAAATTGGTGGATTGTAAACTAAAACCATTCGTTACATTGGAATCACAAATTTGTCGTGATTCTTGGGAATTTTTGGCCAACATTAACAATTTGGAATTTGATGAGCAATATATTTTTCTAATAGTTGATATCAAAGACCTCTACACATCTATCCCACATAAAATAGGGACTGAATGGGTTAGGGAATTTCTACATACTAAAGGTATGGAGCATCAACACATTAATCTAATAGAAGTATTATTGGAAATAGTTTTGGAGAACAACTATATTTTATTTTCAAACAAATTGTTTCTCCAGAAAAGTGGCATTGCAATGGGCTCCCCATGTGGGAGTAGTTTTGCAAACTGTGTCCTGGCCTACTGGGAAACCTCCTTTGTGTTCAATTGCCCTACCTACAGAGAACATGTCGCTTGGTACACTAGGTACCAAGATAATATGTTCTTTCTATGGAAAGGACAAAGTGGCACAATTGAGCGATTCATCTTGGAGTTGTCTTCGTCTACCTCATTTTTGGAGTTTACTTATCAGGTGGACCAAAACGAAATCAATTTCCTGGACATTCATTTAAGCAAAGATAATACGAAAGGTCAGTTTAGGTCCACAATACATCGTAAACCAACGTATTCTAATATGTTTTTACATTTTACTAGCTGCCATCCCTTCTACCAGAAGAGGGCGGTGGTTAAGGGGCAGGCAGTAAGAGAAGCTAGGATGGTGTCCAGGTTTGAAGACTTTCAAGGTGAATGCGCCCTTCTCAAATAAATGTTCTCAAGGAGAGCATACCCTTTAACCCCGATTGACCAAGTGATGCAGGAAGTGTGCAACAAAAGAGTATCAGGGCATTTCCAGCCCCTAATACAGGACAAACAAGTGCAAGTAGATCAAATAGGGGAATCTTTCAATAATTGTCCCTTGGTAACTAAAAAAGATTCAAAGGTTATACGTTTTTCAACAACTTTTTCTATAGATTCAGGTAGAATTGTAGAAATTATGCATAAGAACTGGGCCATCATCCAACAGGATAACGAAATTGGGTAAAAACTAGGGCCAAGTTTGTCTATAACATATAGAAGAGGCCCCAACCTGAAGAATCTAGTGGAGAGAATAACGAAAGTGCCCCGAGGTCAACAGGGTATGTTTAAATGTGGTAGATGTGGTCAATGTAAATATATTAACACTACTGACTACATAACCATCAAAGATAAGAATTATAGAATTTGGGGGCACTTTTCTTGTGACTCCCAAGGAGTTGTATATTGTGCAATTTGCGCCCAGTGCGAAGGGTTCTATGTTGGCAAAACTGAGTGTAAACTCAGACAAAGGATTTCCGAGCACCAATATAGTATAGATAGGCAAATAAGTACCAATGCCCTGTAAGACATGTTATGACATTTCCAGAACATAAATTTAGATTTGTTTGTCCTGCAAAAGGTAGAACAATGTATTAGAGGAGGGGCATGGCAGCTCAAACTGGAGGAGGCAGAATTGGAGTGGCAGATCCGCACCATGGCATACATTTGCCCTGGGCTTAATGAGTACATATCCATAAAATGTCTTCTTAAAATTAAAGCTTTAAACAGATAAATATAAAAATATAATAAAAATAACAATAAACAACTTCCATAATAGCTCTATAAGAGGGGATGAGGTAAAACATTCTTAATAACAATCATTTTTAAGGTTTATAAAAAAGAGTTGGATATTAAATATCTTGTTGTCAGTACATTTAGAAGTATCCAATATTATAGTGGGGCCAACAAGCTTCACTTTTATAAAGTTTTGCCACTTAGACATATATAGCCCAGGCTAGGGTTTGGTTTTGTACATTTTTCTTGGTACATATCATGTCTTCACTTTGTTAGTTTGTTACAAAGTCTTGGTTCAGCAGTGTTTTAAAGATGGTGTCTTTTAAGCAAGTTTTAAAAGAAGTTGATCACATGAACAATTAGCATGTAAGTACCTAATTTACTAATTGGTATGGTTTGGATGTATTTAAAAGTTTAGTTTGAAAAATTTTAATTATATTTCAAACTGATTTGTTGGTCTGATGAAGCTGGCGTATTATTGTCAGTGAAAGCACTTAGCAATATTGAATAAAGGAGTCCGTTTTAAGAAGTTCGCTCGCTTTTGTTTGTGGTTACCAGTTTTAGTGATTTTTTGGTGTTGAGAAGGGGGTCGAATATTGTCCCTTTGGGAACACCAAAAGAGACTGGTTAAAATTCTGAAATGTTTTATTGTCATTTAGCTGCCTGCTGATGATTGTGCAAATAACTGTGAAAAGTGATTATCTTTGTGGTAAAGTTAAGTCAGTGATCTTCAAATTATATTACCTGATTTTTGTAGAAACTTTGGTAATAACACATTAACAAATGCTTTGTAGATGAAGTCAGTCTTGTTTAGGAATCCTTTAACTAACTTGCTAGTAATGGAGTTAATATCGTAGGTCTTGTTTAGGAATCCTTTAACTAACTTGCTAGTAATGGAGTTAAAATTGTAGGAAGGAATATTTAAACATGAGTGAGTGTGAGTAAATGGGGTTGCAGCTATAATGTTTTAAAGGCTGAATTTGTAATTAGTGTGAGGGAGAAGTTAGGGAATTGATGCAATCAAATGCACATACCTCTCAACCTCTTAGCACAAGAAATCTGAGCAAAGCCAAAAATAATGGGGGAACAAAAACACAAAAATGCAGACAAATTTTAAATATTGCCTGCATACACTTAGAAAGTTGCTAGAATAAAAGGTTTTGTATTAGCATGCTTTTTTCTGAAGAATATGAAGTAAAATTCTCTTTATTTAATGAATTCTGTCCTCACTGATTTGCTGGAAAACTGCAAATTTTATGAGCAAAAGACCAAAAAACATGAGACAAAAATCTGCACATTCTGCAAAAATATGGACAGTTGAGAGTTATGTAAAATGCAGGTTTTAATAGCATTTAGTAGTCACAAGCTGCTGACTCACCTTAGTACGTTTTGGGAATACTTTGCTACAATTAAGGGTTTTATAAGTCTGCTAAAACATTAGTGGCTAGCTAAGAGTAAGAGTAAGCTTTCTAACGTTGACTCCTTTAATTCCCTTCAAAAAAAAAAAAACAAAGCATCCAAATTAGAAAAATGTATTTTTCCTTCAATATAAGCCTGGCCTGTCTGTCTTTTCAAGTTCTTAAGTTCACACAATTAACCAGAACATTGTATTCCTCCACCGTATTCTTAAGTAGGCAGAGCTTTTTGAATAGATACAAGTAGTGTTCATCTATAGTTTTATAATTTGAACATAATTTTCTTAATTTTTCAGTTTATACTGTTGTACTTGGAAAGCAGTCAAGTTGGCCCTGGAGCCTAGCCAAAGCATACCCATCAGTTAGTATCAACTGTTGATGAAGGCCCGACTACATAATTTTGTGGGGAAAACTTATGATACCCCATTTAGTCATCAAGGCTATTTCTAAAGATGGCAAAAGAGGTACAGTATGTGATGTGTAGTTGAAGTTCGTTCCGTAGAGAAATGGATGAGGTATCTATCATGCCAAAAGACATTGTTTACATTTCAGTATGGCTTTAGATTCTTAGAGAATGTGTTGAAGGTGTTGCTGGCATTACAACTTATTTGAAGATAAAAGTCAAACAGGAACCAATGTTTCAAAGCTCTGAAAGCTAAATAAAGTTCTTTATATAGAAGCCTATAGGAGACAAGACTATAATGACACATCTTGCAGTCTATTCATATAGCTCAGAGTATAAAACACAAACTGTCTTAGTTAAGAAGTGCTGCATCCTTTCTAGACAGGCAACGTTTTTACAGAGGTCCATAACAAAGGAGGTACTGGTTTGCGTTATAGATCTGACAAAGAATGAATAGAATTACCCTATAACGTCTTTAGATCTAGATAATATGTATTCTGTAATTAGGTAAGGAAGGTGGGATGATCTTCTAGACTGTTAATATGTATCCCATATCTCGCCCGTTATATATGTGCATCTACCACTTTTCATTTGCACTATTCCATTTGTGTTCCTGTCCCCCTGATGTCTCCTTGTCCCCTCCTATCCTCTCCCTTTGTTTCATTCACTCTTCCCCTCTTCACTTCTCTCACAGTACTCATAAAATGCCACCCTTTTTTCTGCAAAACTAAACAGGTGCCAGTTTCACACACAACCCTGCTTTACTTTTCTGGAATGTTGCTGTATCTTCCTCTGCTTGCTATACTCATGTTCCTGCTTTTCTATTCTCCCCTTTCCACTCCCCTATCCACTAATTTAATGGTGCCAATATAGTATCCAGCTTGCAAGGTACTAAGTTTATGAACGTGCCTTGAAAGAAATAAAGCTTTGATGGAGTTAACATCATCTTCTATTTATCGAGTTCATTGACTTGTGAAGAATACCAACAAAGTAAGGGGTTTTGCTGGGAGGAAACCCCAGTGTTTTCCCAAACCACCACAATATAATATCTTCTAAGTCTGATTTCACACAGCAGTGTGGAGAAGGGGAAACTTATGTAACCTCATGGTCCAGTGATCTTATACATGCATGCACACACACACACACACACACACACACACACACACACACACACACACACACACACACACACACACACACACACACACACACACACACACACACACACACACACACACACACACACACACACACACACACACACACACACACACACACACACACACACTGCACCCACCCGCATGAGTAAACACATATGCCCCGATGGGACTACTGCATATCCACAAGTCAAGCTCCACTCATGTAACCTGCATGCGTGACCTCAACCTGGTCTGTGAAATCAATAGAGCTTCTTGGCAGGACAGATTTGTGTCCCAGAGACTTCCCCTTTTGTGGAATAGACTCCCCTCTCCATGTAAAGCAGAGTACCTAATTAAACCTTTTTAAGTGCAAACTGGATAACTGGATGGGGACCAGAAAATACACCCCTGGGATTCCACTTGTGTCCCTGCTTGACAGTGGCATAGGGTGCTGACTTGTTGGAACATGGGCTAAATTCTTGGCTAGACTTGTAAGGGCCTCATGGTCAATAGCCTATTAACTTCCTATGATCCTATGATACACATACACAGACACACACACACACACACACACACACACACACACACACACACACACACACACACACACACACACATGCACACACATGCACACACACACACACACACACACACACACACACACACACACACACACACACACACACACACACAATCTGGATGACTCTGATGTAGTAAAGTATGTGAGCAGATGGTAATTATCCCCTAGGTTAACTAGCTTTATTGTTATATTCCCAGATTTATGTGGAAATCTAAAATAATGTGAATTACATAATTATTAATCATTTCAAGTTTTATTTTAGATCTGTTCTTAACAATATGGTAATTTCCATGTTGTTGTTGTTTGTCTTTTGGCCTTTCCCAGTTAGGGGTTGGCACAGCAGAACTCCGGTCTGCTAATGATTGGCAGTTGGTTTTTATGGTGTCGAGTTGCCAGCCCAACCCCCAACCTTCAACCAAGGCAAGCCCATTCAACGCATGTCTTTCGAACGCCCACTCGACCACGGGGAGGACATGCATGTTAAGGTTTGTTAATATAATTGTATGACTTCAGTCACTAAGACACAATCATGTTATAAATGGACTTGTTTACAAAGGTGTAACTGAATAAAGATACAGACGATCTGTGTGTATAACACATTTTTGGATGTCTCTCTTTTTGCTATTTTGTTAGGGCATATGGTTTGATAATCGTGATAAAATGTGTTTATCTCATGAAGAGAAACTGCACTTTTATAACTCTGCTGCTAAAAAGACTAGACGCCTTAAACAACATCGGGAGGGAGCTTTTCTCAACCACCTTGCTTATCATAAATTAAGTGTAAGGTCTAGCTAACACTGAGGAAATAAGAAAATGAGGACAAGTGAGTCTTGATGAGATGAGCGTGTAATGAGGTTCCCAAGTGATGCTCCCCTTAACTACCCCCCAAAAAATGTATTATGATACAGCAGCTTTTCATTGTAGGACTAACATCTCTTTGCAAGGATGTTAATGAAGCTACAAATAATAAAAGGACACTGGAAACTTTATAAAGAAAATGCAATATAATTATAATTGCTATGTAAGGAATAGTGTATATTTATTAGCAATTTTACATAATTTTGATTTCTTTTAAGCTTGGTAAGACTGAACATTATAGTAGGAGCAGCTATAGGTGGGAACCATATTATCGCAATACTACCACAGATATATTTAATATGCACTCTGCAAAGTACTTGTGTAATACAGATTACACACTCCTGTGTATTGACATCTTTTACTTTTGTTTGTTGTACGTGGCTAAAGGAAGACGCACTGAATTCTGATCTCATTCTGTTTATATGCAGGTTATGTTTATTTGTGGATATTGGTGAGAAAAATGCATTCAAATTGTTTAACAGATGAAGTGCAGTAAAAATTATGATTTTACTTTCAGACACATGGTAGTATAGTGTCTGGAGTCTAATAGTGAAGAACAACTTGTCCCAGACAGCCTACATTTTGAGTTTATTTATTACTTTTCACCATCCAAGACTGTGACATTATTATATAAGCTCATTTACTTTCTATCACATCTACGTCTGTGGCATTGCTATGTAAATTCATCTACTTTTTATTACATCTGAGTGTATCTGAAGAAAAGACATGTAACAGCTCCCACAGACAGTCAATACGTATTTCTCTGCTTGTATGCCAATGTGCAATTAATTCATCAGGGCTCCATAAGCCATGTCTGATCAATCATGTACTACATTCTTCTGATGCAAGATTCATATTCAAATCAAACGTGAAAATATGGCACAATTCTCTGTAGAGAGAAATCTGAATCTTTGCAGGCCTATCACTGTGTTACTTCAGTTACTTTCAACTGCTTTGTGTATTGGCATGATCTTTTCTATCATTGATTTACTCATATTTAAGACTAGCAGATATGTTTGCTTTGTTAAAACCATTTTTATTTTATTTATTTTATATTTGTTATCCAGGATGGTCCGAATGGACACAGTTCCATTTTCAGTGGAGGCCCGGGGAGAAAAGCCCCACAGTAAGTAAAATTTTACACAAAATGTTAAAATACAGTATACAGAGAATTTTCAAACAATATTTTAAAATACAGTATACAGCAGAAGACATAACAAGACCTATATATACAGGAAGAAAATCACACCTGATTAATAACATAATAAGTATACACATTCAATCAGCATTAGGAAAAGACCTAGAGTGTAATATATATTGCAGTAGGTATATTAGGAAGTGAGGTATATAAGTGGAATAATTTAATGACTTATGTAATACATGGGCATAGCCACTTATTCTTTAAGTGTGTTCTAAGTGAGATTTTAAAGTGAAACGAGGTAGGGGCAGAAATCAGAGCAGGAGGGAGATTATTCCAGGTTCTAGCTATGGAGTAGGAGAAAAGTGCTTTTCCTGCAGTATTGTTACCCTAGCAATACAGAGGCGGAGTCTGTCGGAGGATCAGAGAGGACGGTTTGTATTATAGAGGAAAGAAGTTGGCATAGTGCAGGGTTTTTTTTCTGGATGTGTTACCACATTGTAGGCAATGACTAATTGGTGATAGGTTAGTAGCTGGGGAAGTTCCAGCCATTGCAGTTCCCTTAAAACCTGGCAATGGTGAGTTCTAAAGTTGGAGTTGTTTGCAAACTTGGCGATTTTATTATAACATGATTTGAATCTGGCAGGGTTAAGTTTTCTAAGCTGGGTAAGAATTGGGCAGCATACATTAGGGTAGACAAGAGGTGAGTGTGGGCTAGGGTAATCTGTGCTTGTTTAGAGAGGGATTTGCTGTGCCTATATAGTGTTCCCATTTTTCAATGGACTTTTTTGATAGTTTGTGAAATGTGAACGTCAAAGTGTAGATTTTTATCAATTTCAATGCTTAGGAGTTTGGTATGGTCAGAGGGAGAGATAATAGTGCCATTTTTGAAGGAAATAGTGAAGGATAGAGAGGTGGAAATGGTTTTGGTGGGGGTGAAATATAGTAATTTGTTTTTGTTAGGGTTTAGGATAAGTTGGATCTGAGTGATCCATCTTTCCACAGAGCTAAAGGATTCCTGTGTGAGTTGTTGTAGGGTGGGAAGTGATGGAGCTGAACAGATAAAAGTTGAATCATCAGAGTGTTGTATACTTGAAACATGCTCTGTGGTGGTCTGGAGATTATTGGCAAATATGGAGAAAAGAAGTGGACCTAATATGGAGCCTTGTGGTACACCTATGGTAGTTGCGAGTAAGGAGGATAGTACACTTTGCCATTAGACAGATTGTTGCCTATTCGACAGATAGCTTTTAAACCAGGCTATAGCAGAAGGGTCAAAGAATAGGGATGTCAAGGTGTCTAGTAGTAAGGGATGTGAAACCATGTCAAATGCTTTGGAGAGGTCTAGAAATATTGCAGATACAAAGTTATTATTCATAGGTTCATAGGTTCATAGGTTCATACTAGGCTATCTGCCCAAGGGCATTTATAAGCCTAGCCCATAGATATGTGGCTTTCGCCACCCCTTTAGTTTGAATAAAACTATGCCTATTATTTTGCTGTGCCTCTGTCAAGCAGTGACACTGAAGTAATCCCTGAGGTATATCTGCGATCTCCCATCCATTGGTCAAGATTCCTCTTGAACAAGGCCAGCGAGGTGCTCTGCCTCACATTTACCGGGATTTTGTTCCACAGCATAGGGAGTCTCTGGGTGATGAATCTGTCCCTCCAGCACGTCCTATTAATAACTGTGTCAAGGTTTAAGTCTCCCGCCCTTGTAGTTCTGAGGGATCTAGATTTTTTGAGGTGAAGCATATTCATCAAATCTGGGTTTGACATGGCCTTATATGTCAGGCACAGGTCACCCCTGAGCAAGCGGTATGAGACTGAATAGAGCTGGAGTTCTTTCAGTCGGGCAGCATAAGACATATTTTTGAGACCCTTTATCCTCTTGGTGAGGAACTTTTGGGGCGTTTCCAGCTGCTGCAGGTGTCGGGTCAGATACATTCCGAATGGGGCATTGTACTCAATCAGAGGTCTAATGAGTGATGAGTACAGGGGGACGATGACCTCCCTTGATTTAGATGTGAATCCCTTCATGTTCAGGTGGGCAATGTAGAAGGTTTTCCTGACTACTTTAGCAACATGAGTGTCAAATGAAAGGCTAGTGTCAACCTGGGTCCCCAGGTCCCTGATGACTTCTTCTGTGCTCAGTGGATTGCCACCTATATGGTAGCTAGGGGTAACCTTGTTTTTCCCGAAGGGTATGACTATGCATTTCTTGGCGTTTAACTTTAGGCCATGGCTCTGGCACCAGTTATCCATTTCTGTGAGGCCCTTCTGAAGGATATCTGTGTCAGAAGTGTTTTCGACTATAGTGCCCAGTTTGCAGTCATCTGCAAACTTTGTCAGCCATAACCCTCCTGTGTTTGCTTGTACTTCAGAAAAGTAGATGCTGAACAAGAGAGGACCCAGGACTGAGACCTGTGGGACACCACTTGTGACAGGCTTTGAGTCTGATATGGCTCCAGCAACTCTGACCCTGTGGGTTCTGTCACTTAGCCAGTTTGCAACCCATCTTGTAATGTATGGGTTTACATTCAAGCTGATGAGTTTTTCGATAATACCTGAGTGGGGTATTGTGTCGAAGGCCTTTGCCAGGTCGAGGTAGGCTGTATGGACTGCCTTTCCCTCATCAATGGCCTTGGTGACTGTTTCGAAAAAGTCAACCAAGTTTAAAAAGCATGATCTGCCTTTGACAAAGCCAAACTGGGTTGGATCCAAAGTCTGCAAGTTCCCTATGTCTTTATTTATGAGTTCCATTATGATCCTCTCCATGGCTTTGCAGATAAGGCTTGTCAAGCTAATGGGACGGTAATTTCCAGGGTCGGTGGAGGCACCACCCTTGTGAAGTGGGACCACAGTCGCAGTGCGCCACTCCTTGGGTACGTATCCTGAGGTGATGCTAAGATTAAACAGCTGTCCTAACTGCGGGTTTAATTCCTCATTGAGTTAGTGGAGCACACAGCCGGGGACACCATCCGGTCCCATGGATGCTGTGTTTTTTGCCTTGGAGAGAGCAGTTCTTACCTGGGTGTTGGAGATGTTTGGGGGGCTACAATCCTCTGGTATAGATATCTCTCCTTTTGGGGGGAGGGGGGGGAGAAGTTTGCACTGAACCTGTCAGCCAGTATGTTGGCAATGTGTGTAGGTTCAGTAATCTTCACATCATTTTGGACTAATTCTGAGCATATCTGGGAGTTTCCTCCTAGGTTTCTAACATAGCTAAAGAAGGCCTTATGATTGTCTTTTGTGTCCTTGGCGATTTTTCTTTCAAAGTTAGCCTTGGATGATTTTATGAGAGCTCTTAGTTTTTTACTTATAATGATCAAGGTGTCTTACCTTTCAAGGATTTTGCTCTATCTTGTAGTAGCTTCCTCCTTTTGTTGTAGAGCTTGTTTATGGCTGGGGTCCACCAGACTGGACGCTTGCCTTTGGTACAAAGAGTCTTAGTTTTGTTTGGGATTGCCTGATCCATGCAGTCCTGTAGGTGCTGGTAGAAGGCATTTGTAAGTTATTCAGCGGTTTGAGTAATGTTTACCACTGGCTCAGGGGCCTTAAAGGAGACCACACTAGTTTTTAGTAGTGTGAAGTTGGCTTTTGAGAAGTTTTTCACTGTGGTCTCTTTTATTTCAGGTGGGGGCGGGATGAGGACCTCCAGCAAGATTAGTTTATGATCTGATCTCACCAGTGAGGGGTATACTTCCGGTGTTGAACATTTTGATCCCATGTTTGTGATGATGAGATCAAGTATGTTTTCTCCTCTTGTGGGAATGGTGACTAGTTGTTCCATGGCATTTGAGTTTATGAACTCCAGGAACCTTTGGGCTAGAGAGTTTGGGCTTGAGTAGTGTTCCCAGTCTATATTAGGGTAGTTGAAGTCACCTAATATGATGGTGTTTGGAGATACATTTATCCCCTCCAGTGTTTTCAGGAAGGCCATGTGAGGTTCCTGGGTTTGAGAGGGTGGCCTGTAACATGCTACAAATTGCAGAGCAGTCTTGCCTATGGTTAATTGCACCTGGATGGTCTCCGATGCATCGTGCGTTGCCACCAACCTTGAGGTGTGGGTGTCCTTTATGAATATGGACACCCCCCTCCTTTTTTGGTGTTGTCCGGATTTTGGGGCCGGAACGCGTGATATGAGGTGAATCCTGATAGTGCTGGGGTGCTCTCAGGAGCCTTGAACCAGGTTTCTGTCACAGCACAGACATCGATGTTCTCCATACTGAGAAGGGCCTCGAGTGCGTGCATCTTGAGATTGAGACTTCTGGCATTGAGCAGCATTACCCTTAGTTTTTTCCTTTTTGTGTTCTAGGGTGGTAGGTTTAGAATTTGAGCCTTGCCTAAAAAGGCACTATGGGGTGGCAAGAGCCTTTGCCAATATCCGGAAGCCCAGGGTGACAGGTGCAAGCCGTCCCTTGCGAAGCAGCGTGGCTTGTCCAGCATGTCATCCCAGGCAGACAGACATTGGATCCCCTTTGAATGACACCAGAATTTAAGCCAATTATTAAAGCTGATCATCTTATCCCTGTATTGTGGCATCATTCTAGGTGAAGGTAGGATACTGCTCAAGGTCAGGGTCATACCTGCTTGGGCTACATAATCAGAGAGCTCCTCAATGTCTCTTTTCATGTAGTCCAAGGAGGTACGTCTCAGGTCGTTGACACCAGCGTGGACAATGACTGAGTCGTACTTGTGCCTGCTGTTGAGAGACCTGAGTGCTTGCATTATGTGGCGGATTCTAGCGCCCGACAGGCAGCTTACTGCGACCTTCTCCTTACTCAGTCTGGTGAGCGGGACGTCAGTGTGTCTGACTATGGAGTCACCAATGATGAGTGTGTCTGGCATTGTGTTTGGCCTTAAGGGCTGTGACTGTTTGACACTCTGACTGTGTGGTCTATGTGTTGCATGTGTTTGGTCCTGAGGTGGTAGTTGTTTGGGTGTCTGCTTTGGTGGCCTCTGCTGTTTTGGTAGATTTTTGATCAGAACCTCCGAGTATGTCTTTGTGTGATTATGTGTATGATTTGAAGTTGTGATGGTACTATGTGTGACTGGGTATGTAGTGTGTGTGGTTTCCTTCTCCTCCTGTCTGGTCTTGCCAATCCTGTGTTGAGAGAGCTCAGCCTCCAGTTTGGCCATATAGTTGCATCTCTCGCATGTATTTGTGTTGATACAATTGGTGAAAGAGAGCAGAGTGGTTGTTCTGCTATGGTGTTGTCGGAAGCCATGCTGTGTAGGGGAGAGGAGATGGTGTGAGTTTAGGAATTGTGTTACCTGAGAATGTATACATTTCTCTAGTATTTTAGATAAGGGGGGAAGAATAGCAATGGGGCAATAATTTGAGTAGTCATAAGAGTTTCCGCCTTTCTGTAGTGGAATAATGTATGATACCTTCTATAGCTGTGGGACATATGTTTCTTGTACGGAGTGATTTATAAGAATAGAAATAGGATACAATAAGGATTCAGCAGCTATTTTTAGGACGTTGGCTGGTAGATTATCAGCGGCATGGGTGGTATGTTTCAGTTTTAGGAGGTGTTTTGTAAGTGTTGAGGTGGGAACGGGCGAGAGCATAAAGGATGGGATGTTGTCAGGGCATTTGGTTGGGTTATATGTAGGGGTGTTTTTGGATAGTTGGGAGGATAGTGTTAAGATGGATCCTGTGAAGTGGTAATTGAATTGGGAGGCAATGTCCTTATTGTCATTCATGGAGTTAGGAGTGGAAGTGGTTGTTTTGCCTGGTTTTAGGAGAGAGTTAATGGCATGCCAACATTTTGGGGATCTTTTAAATGTTTGTTTTGGATATTGAGGAAGCACTTCTGTCTATTGAGTTTAGTTTGCCTCTTGGCCTGATTTCTAAGTTGTGGGTAACTTTGGCTAGGCTAGTACTGCATTTCTTCCAAATTCTCCAAGCCTTATCCCTTGACTTTAGAAGGGCTCCAGTTTTCCTAGTTAGCCATGGTGCATAGTTTGACTTGGCTCTTATTTTCCTAATTGGTACGAGTCTATCAAGGATATTGATTAGAATATTGTTGAAATAGTCAACGGTTTGGTATAGATTTAGGGTATGTAGTGGTTTCCATTTACTGCATTTTAGAATGCTGTTTAGTTCTTGTATATTTAATTTACGATCATCTCTGACTTGTCTAAAAACAATGGGTTTGGCTATGTTGGTACGTTTCCATGGGAGGAAGGTGGAGAGATGGCCACTAAGACCATAAGGAAGGCATCCTGTCTGATAGTTTTGTTTGAGGTAGCGAGTTGAATGGAGCGGGGCTACACCAGTCCTCGAGACTGCAGAACCTATCTATAGGGCCGGTCAGGACAGAATAGTAAAATGACAATATCTCAGTAATTAAGCAGGAGTGGGAGGGAGTTGTGCAGGTTCAAGATGGGGGAGGTGGGTAGACACAAAGTAATACAAGGTTGTGAGTCAGAAAAACTGGACTAGGCCAGCTTCTAAAAAGAAAACAGGAAAACCAAACTAAGTCGATTTCAGGTCAGTGTAGTGTAGTATCTTCCTAATAACTACAAATCTTATGCTACTAATCTAGTACAGTGTAGTGAAAAGGGCCACCACTTCTATAGGGAAAAACAATTGAAGTATGGGTTGCAAGCACATAGGTAAACTTTTTCCAAGAGAAAGTAGTTTTAAGTAATTGACCTAGGAGTACAATAGGAAGAGAAAAATGGAGGGGTGGACCAATAGTGTGCATGTGTACAGTGAAAGGGGAAAGAGTCTTCAGTTTAGAGGACAGATTATACAAAACTCTAACATACATAGTGTAGATGAAAGCACTTTAGTGTTCCACCAATGCATGGTCTCACAGTGCAGGGCAACGAGACAGCCTTGGGTTGATTCGAGGATGGCCAAGACACAGGATGAAACTTTTGATGAGAGGAACTAGTGTAGCTGAAAGCATTTTAGTGCTCCACCAATGCAGGGTCTCACCGTGCAGGGCAACGAGACAGCCTTAGGTTGATTGGAGGTTGGCCAAGACACAGGATGAAACTTTTGCTGAAGGGAACTAGTGTAGCTGAAAGCACTTTAGTGTTCCACCAACGCAGTGTCTCATAGTGCAGGGCAATGAGACAGCCTTGGTTGATTGGAGGCTGGCCAAGACACAGGATAAAACTTTTGCTGAGGGGAACTAGTGTAGCTATCTGTTTAGCAAATTAGTATGCTTGTCTATAAAGGTCATTCATAGCTTTAAGTAGCATACATTTTCATGAAGTAAATGGTTCTGAGTGGGACATCACATGAAGACTATTTTAAAATATAACGTACCTGGCATTATAGTGTGAAGGGATAAAGCTGTGACTGAAACCTTTAGACACTGAAAAAGCTTTTGGAGAGAGCAAGAGAGAAAGGCTGACAATGGCCATCTCATCCTGGGGTAGGCAATCAAACTGGCTACATGGCTGACAGTTAGTGAGATGAGGCTTTCATTGTCTACCATTATGACATGAGACAGCCATACCCACCATTTTATGCACTGCACCAATAACTGCACTGGACTCATGAGTGAATGTGTTCATGAGTCACAGGGGCAGTGTTGTGTGTTTGTCACAAGTCAGACTGCTATGAGGGGATGATAAATTGAAGTGATAAAGTAAAGTGAAGGAAGAACATCACTGACATGTCTTTATGATGGGTCATAATTTATATGGCACTTGCCTGCAATCAGTCCCTTAAATGTATAGAGATGGTAGCTAATCTCTAATGGACACCGGAGACTTTTATGGTGTAATATGGAATGCAGGTACAGATCTTTATGTGAAATCTCATACCAAAGTATATATTTGGAGGGGTGCTGCTTATTACTTCTTTATTTGTTTTTACTTATGTATTTTCATACTTTAAGCATCTTTAAAAGATGGACTCAGATTGCTGATAGTAAAAACCTTAACTATTATTTTATTTTATTTTACATTTGTTAACTGGGGGTGTCTGACTAAGCCGAAAAGGCCCTTTTTCAGCAGAGGCTCGGGGAGAAAAGCTTCACATAGAAAAATTACAGATACATTTAGATATTTAGACATGATCAGTATACACACAAATTACAATAGACATGTTTTTACAGTGCTATGCAGCACATCAACAGTTACAGTGGAGAGAACAAACAAGAAAATATTAATTTAAAAATAAAGGTAATTAATAGATGTGTGGTGTACAGCTGAAATTTGGAACATAGGTAGAATACATACATAGTACACAGGTACAGTACATACATTGTAGATTACCCAGTGTTTGTGAGTAAGAGTGAAACCTATTATCTACTTAACTATGAAAATATTTCCCTCTCATATGATGAAGCATATGGATTTGCAGCACTGAATCTGTACTCATCATAACCTTTGTTTTACAGACATGCTTGCGATTTTTATTACATGCATTCATATTCCGTTTTTATACACTGGATGATGTTTCTATTTTATTGGTGTCAAGACTCAAACTATGCTTCTATCACCTTAAAGTGGGCAAACGAGAGTGTGTAAATGATAAGACGATATAAACAAAAAATCCATCTTCAGAAAACTATATATATATTAATGAACAGATGTTGTCATTTATTATATTATTTTATACCTAGTAAATGGAATAAATATATGTCTGAAAACAGAATAAATATGTATTATATATTTGCTTGCTGTCTATCCTTTGACACTTTTCTGATAATTTAAACTTTTTTGAGACGTGTACAATATTGCATGTGAATCTCAAAAGTATGTCCTTCTGCTGCTGACTTAAGGCAGAGAATTCCATATATTTTCTAATGAAGAAGCCATCAAAGCTTCTAGACATGCTTCAGCCAAATGACAACCAAATTAATTCCATTTGCTAGCCTTCGCTTTATGATTGTTTTATTGACTTGAAAGCATAACATTTGTTACAGCTGTGAATCAACAGTGATGTGTCAATTTTCCTGTCAGTCATATGATTGGGATATATGCAAGTCAATTTCTTTTTAAGGCTGTTTAAGTGCATAAGTTCTATCTGTCTTTCTGTCTATCTCTCCATCTATCAATCTGTGTATCTATCTATCTATTTATTTATCTATCCGTCCATGTAAGTACTAATTTTGAAACAGTATGGCTCCTCTTTTGCTCTGTTTTGTTCATGTTTGTCATGTACTTCTTCCTTTAATAAAGCACATCTAAATCCACCAAATAAGTAAACAAATAATACATGTATGTACAACAAAATAACTTGATAGCAGGTGAACTTCACATTACGTATTTACTCTGAGCCTTTCAATTTGAAGTTATCCATTAAATATTTGTTTCATACTCTCAGAGTAGCATCTAGAGGCATATCATATTTTACACAGATTCTCTGCTTTTTTACAAGATATTCATACATTGCAGTTGCAAGTGTAGGAAAGGAATAGCCCTTTAGAAGAACCAAGAGGATGTGATTAATTTTTAATCCACTACTATATAAGATAGCATTTGCCACTAAACATTTTTCTTAAGCTGATGTGTTATTATCACCCGATTCTGCAGTTTAAAGTGTGGTTCAGTTTTCTGATCATTAATTCCCAGCATGCATTGGGAATGTACTTAACATACAGTGACAGTCTTGTTCATCTACAGGAGTTCTGTGCAAATCAGTGCTATGCCTCCTGTGTTTTTCACACATCTCCTTTCATTATGTTCTTTGAATTCTTGCTGTAACTACAGTATTTTTGTACAAAAATCTTTTCTAAATATCTAAATGTCTTCTAGGGACTAGATGGTAGGGACATTTGAATACGTGTTTTTTATTATTGCTGAATATTGAATTATATTACTTATTCCCCTATTTAGAGAAAGTAAATGGGGTGTTTAATGGTGATATAACTACCACTGTACGAGACATATGCATTGGTTTATTTCTTACTGAACCACTGAAGCAAAAGTTAGCAATATCTCCTTTCTGACTTTTACTACAGAGCTGAATTATCCATTAAACAGTATATCTAAAATGGCAATACCTTATCATTGACAGCCACAAAAATTAAGAAAGGCAAACTGAATTCCGGACTTCTTTTATCATTTCCAGTGTAATAACTATGCCTTGACAGTCTGAATATATTAAGGTCTGTTATCGATATGATTCAATTTTTAAAATAGTCTTTGAAGCACTACATCCATTTCTAATTCTTTACATTGGACATTTCTGTATTGTCAAAAAAATGCGGCAAATCATTCACTGTGGTTGAAAGGCTGAAATAATTATTAAGATATGACAAGAATTCTGTTTTATGCATGCATTCCCTTTAGGTCAGATATTTAAATGCCTGGATTATATGTAATGAAGTTTTGCTGTCTACATTTTATCTACAACAACATGAAGTAGTGATCATATTGAAAGCACCAGCTCTGAGTCAAATTAATAAAAATAAATCTGTTTTTTTTTTTTTTTATTGACAGAATATCTTCAATTCTACTCTGTATCGCAGACAGTGTTGTACGGAATCATGATAGTCTCCTAACTTGGACAAATAACACTGGTGGAGGAGTTTTATATCAATGTTTCATACAGATTTTCTGTATAGTATTCCCTTCATTGTATGCAGCCTTTATTGTAATATATGTATCCATATAACATGAGCAATGTTTGGAATGAGCAGTCAGAAAAAAATGATCATGCAGTTTAAAAAAAAGTAACTCCATAACCCAAGCTAAAAGCATAGCCTCTTCAATCTGATTTACCAATGTTTAAAAAGCTAATTTAAAAAATTATGCTGCCAGCCAGAATACTATACTATGTTTTATAGGCATGCGTGTGTTACACACAGGAAAGCACACCATACAAAACATTCTAGCCATGCTAAACAAAACACAACATGAACTATCTCCTAAATTTCCACACACACACACACATACACACACACACACACACACACACACACACACACACACACACACACACACACACACACAGAAGTAAAGTAGAGTACATTGTTTCAATATTTATTTTTTATAGCTTTTTTATTTTATTGTTGACAGCACTGTAATGAAAGACCCATTTCAATGATATAAGGTAGATGGGAAGACGAATGTAACATATGTATTTTAATTACAACCGAAGCATGGCACAAAGAAATGCAGAAAAGCTGACCTGACTTGTGAAAATAACCACAGCCTTAGTCATTGTACAGCTCACAACTATCTCCTGTAACCTGCACCAAAACAAAAGGTATAAAATATTTTAATTACCTTTTCAGTCACAAAAGTCTTCCATTCCATTCCAGCATTCCAAAGCCTGTCCAAAACAGGAAGTCACATAATTAACCCGACTTGTGACCTTAACAGTTCATGCTTTCTTCAAAATCAGATTTGCATGAGTTTAAAGGCCAGAGCACTGACTACGGTAGCTCAAGTACCTCACACCCACTATTTACAGCCATCCTTAATCAACATGGCTCCAGAAAAGAAGGAAACCAGAATTAAACGGCCAGCCATCGAAGGCAGAAGAAAGATCGACTACATAATGAAAGGGAAAGCCACTGAAGAAGCGACCATAATGACGAAGGGCAGGTATGCAAATTGGGGAGTACAAGGAAAGAGAGTGGGATAACCTCACCTTAGAATACTTTTCAATTCTGATGTGTGAAGAATACAGCTAACCCTAAACAGTAATCTTTAAAGCACAATTAAATAAATTGCTAAATTTGCATGGAAGTGTAATATATGAATGTTATGGTCAACTGAAAAATATTTCCGGAAAAGAAGGAAACTGTCATTTGGTTGTCCAGTTTAGTTTTATGCTGTTGGACTTGAGTGCAAAGCATACCTATGTACATGTAGGAATATGTGACATCTTTAGTCTAAATTAGTTCTGCATACTCATCTGTCAAATAATTTTTCAAAAAAGCTGTAATTTGTTGAAATTTGACCTAAAATATGAATGATGTAAATAAGGAAATGGAGCGGGAGAAAAAGACAGAGAGGGAAACGTTATATATTATCTTCAAGTTTGGAAGGATAATTTATGGTACCTACCAACATTTCCTTTGTTTAACTATTAAGTAATATAGGGGGGCAGGATTTACATTGTCAAGTTTATAAGAATTAACAGATCACACTCTCCAAACAAGAAAGCATAAACTGTGCCAATTAAAAGTTCTCACCCTAAATAGGGAAACCCTTAAGACAGTAAAAATCCCTTGTACTGCAAGCAGATTAAATAAATGTATAGTATGATATATTATAGACATGCTAACTCATAAGCATAAAGCATGTGACACCTATATGCATACCTACACCACAAATAATTTTAACCCTAAACCATATATGGTTAGAAATGCTTTCAAGTTAATCTACTACAGTTAGGTAGGCTGTTAGGATGAGGGAACGTTAGCTAGTAGTCCGTTAAGTCTTGGAACATCAAAAGTTGATTGTATTATAGTTTGCATTTGGTTAGACATGGAATACGCAATGTTTACTACACTAGTTATGTTAAAGTGTTCTTATGTTTGCCTTTCTCTTTAAGTTAGGGGATGTATGTGGATAGGCATGGGGGGGTTTCTGAAAGAGTATGAGGTCACCTTAACACATTTGTTACTGTTAAATAATTCCATGCAGTGCACTAAACTTAAACAAAGGTCCATCCAAGTCAAAATTTACATAAAGTATAATAGTTAAGTACTTCTTAAGTGATGATTAGTGTTGACTTGTGGAATATAAAAGGCATGTAAAACCAAAGGAAGAAAGATCTAGCTATGCATTTGATATATCAAGCTAATATAGGGGTAATATTCCTGCAGGAAACCCATATGACAAGGGAACAATGGGAAACTGATAAAAACAAAAAATGGATACAACAAATCATAGCAGCAGGGGACAGCACAACATCCAAAGGGACTGTTAAAATAGCTAAAAAAAATCCTTTGAAGGTAATTTACTAAAGTGTAATACAGACCCTAAAGGTAAACAGTGTTACTTTACATGTACTCATCCACTATATAAAAAATATATTATTATTAAATGTTTATGGTCCATGCATGAACCAACAAGTTTTCTTATATGAGATTTATGACCTGCTAGAGGGAATTCATGATCACTTATTCATAATAGAAGGTGACTGGAATTTCTTAATTAATCCTGAAAATGATAGAACAAATAAAAATAACAAACATCTCAAGTCACTACCACCCTAACAGAACTAATAGAAGACTTTAACCTGATAGATCACTTCGAAATGCATAGATCAGATAAACTAGTCAATAAATAGGGTCTGTATTATATTAACGAAAGTTCATATAATCGATTGCTCTAATGAGCGGAAATCCCGGAAATCAAGATGCGTGCTATGGGATTGTAGTACAGTGAAGATTGGAGTAGTTGCCCTTTCCCCACTGTAGTACGATCTCAGAGTTGGAATATATATTTAGCGGGGGTGTGTGGGGCTGTGCCCCCCACAATATTGTTTTTGATTTCTGGGATTGTCCCTCATTAGAGTGCTCGATTATAAGAACTTTCATTTATATAATATAGACCCAATAAATAAACATATTATTCACCATATCATAAATCATGGTCCAGAATAGACATATTCCTAATCTCTCAATTTATAGTAAATAATGAAATTCTATAAAAAGCTGACCCCAGATCCATCTCAAACCACTTGAAAATCAGTATTATAATAAGAGAAGCAAAATCCAAGCATTCCGCATATACCCCTTCTAGCTGGTCTTTAAATCCTATTTTAATCAAGAAAATAGAAGTTGCACAAGAAATTATAAATACTGTTACTCAACTAGAAAAAAACATTACAACAACCAAAGTACCCTGTGATGTTCAATGAGAAGCAACCAACGCTGTTATCAAAGGCATATTAATAGAAAAAGCATCATTATATAATAAATTAAACATAGAGAAAATAAGTAGCATAGAAAATAAACTACAAACAATAGAGTTAGAACTACAAAACAAACACTCTCTAGATCGAGAGAAACAAATGACAAACTCACAGAAACAATTATATGAGCTACAAACGCAACAATATTCTACCATGGAATTAAAACTATTATACAAATATGCGGAATGGGCTCAAACCCCTTCAAAAATGTTAGGAAGAATTATTAATGTAAAAAACCCTCCCACAAAAATAAGTGAAAAAAACTACAAAAATAAAACCTTAAATTCAGACAATGAAATTGTACAAGGATTTGAAGAGATATATAAAAACGTGTATGGTCCACAAGAACAATCCCAAAAATGTATATATCAGTAATTTACCAATGATTTAAAATTCCCATTTCTAAATGAAATGCAAGCAAATAGTCTAAAAGCCCCTTTAGCAGTAGAAGAAATTACAGTAGCTATTAATAACTTAAAACCTGGTAAGGCGCCAGTACCAGACGGATTTGTGGCAGAATTCTATAAGAAGTTTAAACAGCAAATTGCATCTATCCTGATAAGAGTGTTGACTTACATAATAGAGTGTGGTATCTCTGACATCTATATAAATAATTCAAAGACTATCTTCATTGCAAAACGAAACTCATATGTCTCAAGCCCTAATAACTACAGACATGTCGCTCTTATCAATATAGATGCCAAAATATTATCAACAATATTAGCAAACAGAATAAAAAATACTACCTTTTATAATATATTCAGAGCAATTAGGTTTTATGAGCCACAGACAGGTTTGGGATAACACACTTACAATAGACTCTCTAATCCATCTCTTAGCAAAGGACAGATGCCTTGGATATGCCCTGTCAGTAGATACACCCAAAGCCTTTGATAGAGTGAATCTAAGCTTTCTTTTTAAATTATTACAACAGTTTAATATATCACAGGAATATACAAATATGGTTAAGACTTTATATAGCAATGCAACCACAACACTTTTTATTAATAAAAACAATAAAAAAAAATCAAAATCATAAATGGGACTACATGAAAAGAGACATGGAAGAGTTTTCCGATCTTGTAGCCCAGACAGGTATGACCCTAGCCCTGGGTAGCATCCTGCCATCATCCAGAATGATACCGCAGTATAAGGACAAAATGATTGACTTCAACAATTGTCTAAGCTTCTGGTGTCATTCTAAAGGGATCCAGTATCTGTCTGCCTGGGATGACATGATCGACAGACCACGATGCTTTGCCAGAGATGGCCTGCACCTGTCGCCCTTGGGATTCCGGATACTGGCTAAGGCTCTTGCCATCCCTATAGTGCATTTTTTAGGCAAGGTTCAAATGACAAATTCACCACCATAACAGGTACAAGCAAGCAAAATCTGAGGGTAATGCTACTTAGTGCTAGAAGTCTAAACCTCAAAATGCACTCACTCGAGGCACTCCTTATAATGGAGAACATTGACATCTGTGCAGTGTCAGAGACCTGGTTCAAGGCTCCAGAGAGCACCCCTGCATTACCAGGCTATAATTCATACTACACTTTTCGGCCACCTAACCTGGACCGAAACACTAAAGGCAGAGGCATGCCCATATTCATTAAGGATATCCACACCTCCAGGCTAGTTGCTCAGCATAATGCATCCAAGATTATCCAAGTGCAACTAACTCTGGGCAAGACTGCAATACAAACTGTAGCTTGCTACAGATCCCCCACCATGCCCAAGTATTCCCACTCCTCATTTCTTGATACACTGGAAAATATTAGAGTACAACCCAACACCCTAATAATAGGCAATTTCAACTGCCCTACCATTAACTGGGAAAACTACACATGTACCAACACTTTTGCTCAACATTTTCTGGAATTCATAAATTCCAAGCCTTGGATCAACTTATCCACACCCCCACCAGGGGCAGCAATATCTTAGACCTGGTCATTACTAACATGGGTGACCAGTGTTCCGTACCAAAGGTTAATTCCTTGTTGGTCAGATCTGATCACAAGCTAATCACCCTATACATCCACAACCTGCCCCACCCCCATTAAGGAACCTACCATAAAAAATTTCTACAAAGCCAACTTCACGCTTCTTAAGACAGAAGTGGCAAACATCACGACACCCATGCAGACAGACAATAGAAGTACAACTGCTGAATTCTACAAAATTGCACTTTATAAGCACTTACATGAGTGCATGGATTGTGCTATCCCTAACAGAACCAAGATACTATCCTCCAAAAAAATTAAGCCAATCTGGTGGTCCCCTCCCATAAACAAACTCTACAACAGAAGAAAGAAACTGTTGCAAAAAAAGAGTAAAATCCCTTGATTGGAGAAACTCCCTGGTCAACCTCAGTAACAAGCTGAGATCCCTCATAAAATCCTCCAAAGTTAGTTACGAAAACAAAATTGCCACTGATTCTAAAAACAACCACAAAGCATTCTATAGCTATGTCAAGAATCTCAATGGCAACACTCAGATCTGCTCTGAGTTACAGCACAATGGCAGTAAATATACAGAACGAACTGATATTGCCAGCATCCTGGCAGATAGATTCAGTGCTAACTTTACCCCCTCTCACCCCCCAAAGGGCTCATCTCTATACCAGAAGAGTGCAAAGTTCCTGCAATCATGGCTGCACAGGTAAAAAACACACTCTCCAAAGCCAAGAACACAGCATCCATGGGACCTGACAACACCCCAGGCTGCATTCTACATGGACTACAGAATGAACTGTCACCCCACCTAAGTACCATGTTCAATGATAGCCTCATCTCAGGCTTTGTGCCCACTGAATGGTGCACAGCGACGGTTATCCCACTCCACAAAGGGGGATCCACCACGGACCCCGGGAACTACTTCCCCATTAGCCTGATGAGCCTGGTCTGCAAGGCCATGGAATGTATCATCATGAAACTTATAAACAAAGACATTGGTAATCTCCAAACTCTGGACCCCACCCAGTTCAGGTTTGAAAAAGGCAGATCATGTCTTTTAAACCTGATAGACTTCCTTGAAGCAGTCACCAAAGCCATAGACGAGGGTAAGGTGGTTCACACAGCCTATCTAAATCTCGCCAAGGCTATCAAGACCATCCCCCACTCTGGAATTATACATAAACTCAATAAACTAGGTATAAATCCCTATGTCACAAGATGGGTTGCCAACTGGCTCACTGACAGAACCCACACTGTGAAAGTAGCAGACCCCAAATCCAACTTCAGTCCAGTGACAAGTGGAGTACCTCAAGGTTCAGTCCTGGGTCCTCTCCTGTTTGGTATCTACTGCTCTGAAGTACAGGCTAACACAGAAGGTCTTTGGCTAACAAAGTTTGCAGATGACTGCAAACAAGGAGCCATAATCAAAACTCCTAACGATGTGGACATCTTGCAAAATCACTGAGACAGATGCCTGGTGTCAAAGCCATGGCCAAAAAGCTCAATGCCAAAAAGTGCATTGTCATCCTTTTTGGTAAAAACTCTGTACCCATGAACTACCACATAGGTGGTAGTAAACTTAACACCGAAAGTGTGATAAGAGACCTTGGGACACAGGTGGACGGTAGTCTCTCATTTGATAATCACATCACCACAGTAGTCAGGAAGTCCTTCTACATGGCACACCTCATCACAAAAGGTTTCTCATCCAGAAAAAAAGAGGTCATTGTTCCCCTCTACTCGTCACTCATTAGACCCATTATAGAGTACAACACCCTTTTTGGTATGTACCTCACAAAACATCTACAACAACTGAAAAGGCCTCAGAAATACCTCACAAAGAGGATTACTGGCCTCAAACAGATGCGCTATGCAGACCGTCTCAAAAATCTTCAGCTTTACTCCATCACATATCATCTATTCAGAGGTGATCTCTGCCTAACATACAAAGCTATGTCAAACCCAGAGCTGTTGGACATGCTCCACTTAAAGAAATCCCAATCCCTCCAAACTACATGCTCTAGGGACCTAAGCCTTGTCACCACAATAAACAGAACATGCTGAAGGGATAGATTCCTGTTCCAGGGACTTCCCATACTCTGGAACAAACTACCTATCTATATCAAACAAAGCTCCTCATTAGCACTCTTCAAGAAAAATCTTGATGATTGGATGGGAAATAGGAAATTCACCCTGGGAATCACTTCTGTGTCTCTACTCGACAGTGGCACAGGAAAATAATTTTCCTGGGTGGTGAAAGCCAGTGTACCATTTTGGCTAGGCTTATATAGGCCCTAGGGCCAATAGCCTAGTACCTACCTATGAACCTATGAACCTATGAGCAAGGATGCCCACTATACCCTTATTTGTTCAACATATACATATGAAGCACTATTATTTCAGATAAGTCAATGAACCTACCGCTACTTCATGCAAATCTGCAAAATCCAAATAAAATACACATTTGCTGATGAGTTAAACGTATATTTTGATTTACCAAATACTGACCTAAAAATCCTAGACTCTATTGATAAGTTCTCCAAAGTATCGAATTATGATATAAACCCAAATAAATCACTTATGTTTCCATAAATCCCCTTAGTCACAAGGAATTGTATTTTCTGGAGACAAGAATTAAAGTAAATTATTCTTTAAAATACTTGGGCATACAATTCAATTACTCTCAACTGGAAATATTAAATAATAACCTTTACAAAACATGGTCAAATATTGTAAATGATATAAACAGATGGAAAAACCTAAAACTATCCCCCTTATCTAAAGCAGTAATAGTAAAAATGAATATTCTCCCAAAAAAATCTATACCAATTAAATACCATTATTGCAAACATACCAACTAAGTTTTTCAATAAAATGAAAACTCAACTATCAAAAATCATATGGCATCCTAAAAGTAGTAGAATAAGTTACTGTAGAATAACATTACCTAAAGAAAAAAGTCTCTTAGACTCCCAGACATTCAACTATACTATGAAATCATAAGGGCTAGTCATATTATCCAAATAACAAACTATGATCCAACAAACAGAGTGGTACTCATTGTGGCTAAAACTGTACTACCAGCGCTTAGTCTTGACAAATATAAACCCTAAAGCTATTCCCTGTATGAAACAAAAGACCCATAAATAATTTAAAATTTACCCAGTAATTAAAAAAAGAAGTGAAATCTTCCAGAAACTATTAACATCTCTGCAACACAAGGACACCCTTACATTCCTACAACCAATTCACCTAAATCCAAACATAAAATTAACAAATTCTATGCTAAATCTGGATAACGATCCTATAATACAAAATGACACAGTACGGGATTTCTACTAATTAAAAAATCTTTCAATGGAAAACATTAGGACTATCCTAAAAGTAAATAAGAAATATAATATAATAATTAGGCAAATACTTCTCATAGTAAATTCAATAACCTCTAATACTGAAATAAGTGATCAGGATATCTCTCTTTCCCAGCTGATTCAAAAAATGTTAGTACTTAAGTCTAAAATGCTATCCAATACTTACAAACTAATAATAAAAATTAAGTATCAAAATTTAGTTTTATACTCAAAATATTGGGAAGAAAAGAACAACATTACACCAAAGCAAAAAAATATTTGCAGTAGAACACATCATTAAAATTACCATTTAAAAAAAATTGATTTACACAAATTATGTTTAATAATGCTTATGATATGCCTGTCCTACTAAACAAATCCATTCTGTTCTACAATAGTAGCAGACACACTGCATGTTTTTTTTTTTTGGAGCTGCAAAGATGTATATAAAGTGTGGTGTTCGCTAAGATCCAATTTGGAAAAAAAAAAGGTTACACAAAGACAACTCTGTCTTGGGAAACTACAATGCTTCACATAATTCCAGATAACCTCACTTATACAGACAAACACATCATAATAACTCTTAGTGCTCTATTGAAATTTTATATAGCAAAAAAGCTGGCTGAACAGATCTAAAATTTCATGGGAAGACTTCAAAAATTTGGTTAAGAAATATATACTAGCAAGCAAATTAATTACAAAAAGTCAAAAGAAACTCACATACTACCACAATTATTGGAAAACACTAATAGATATTCTAATATAAATAGCAAATTAAAAATAATGAATGAAGTAGGCCTTAGAACATAACACCACTGACCGAGCATCAACCACCTTGCAAAGACATATAAACTTTATCTTGTAAATAAATCAAGAGTGGAGTATTTTGAAACCAAGGTGACATCAAAGTGTAAATAGTGTATTTAGTTAAGATATGTTAGTATGTAGCTATATCCTTAAAAATTATTATTGGTCAGCCTAACAAGGGAACATAAAACAAGGTCTGTGTTGTTATAAGATGCTAAGATAAGTTTAATAACTACTATCAAGCAATGACTATAGTAATGGATATATCCTTAAAGTTGAAATACTGTTAATCTATGATATCACTTGGTTTAGACAATTGTTAAAACTGTTAACTCCTATTCATATGACCTGAACTGATATTATAACATGAGAAAATAATAAAAAGTCATATTTGAAAAAAAATATGCTATCCACTTTAACAAGATGAAACATGCCATCACAATACTAATTGACTCTATCACGCCCTGCTACTTTTAGGACCTATCAAGGTCACACACAAAACAACATGTTTTTGTATATCTTAACAAACAACATTTCCACAATGTCTGCATGGTAGATACAATGCACATGGTCATGGACACTGTAGAAGCCTGTTTCAACATATGAACTATAGAAGATTCACATGGACACCAATTACACATAATTGTGCTGACACCCATTATACATAATTGTGCAGCACTGTGTATAACAATACATAGATGAAATATCGGTGAACTGCCTTTATACCATTATATAACAATGTCCAATATTAAAGAACACATTACTAAAATAAGCATATGTGGTCCAATAGTTGGTGCATTTGCCTTTAATGCTGGATGATTACATGTCTGTTTGGTCTGTTCTCATAACAAACGATTGAATTCATTTTCCAAGTACTGACATTGTTTGAGAAGGGGTGCAATGATGTTGCACTCCTGAAGTGCAGCACACTTTGAATAAAATATTAAACTGAAGTTCCAGACAGGCAGAAGTGATCCTACAGGACTTGTCATGAAAGAGTAAAGTTTGCTTTATTTCCATTTTCAATCATTGAAATAATTTAATATAAGAAGACTAAAATTATGTAAAGTAAAATATTAGCAATAACCAATATTTCTCTTAACAAATGGTCAACTAGAACAAAACAGCATTCTTACATATTTCTAAGCATGTTAATTACGCTTCTTCATAAATTTTGTAGTACAAGCAATGTCTTCTAGTACTAGGTTTGTATTCCACATGTTCTTGTTTATTAGATGTGCAGATATCAGATGATACCATGTTATATAACATACAGTCTGAAGCAGGGTGTATGAGGAGATCCCAGCATCAAATCCATAGCTTCACATAAGCTGCCTTGAAGAATAGATAGACAAAACAATAAATAAATAAATGCATAAATAAATAAATAAACAAACAAGTCAGTCATCTTCTTTATGCTTGTTGAATGTGGCAGTTTGCTGAGCATAAAAAAATGAAATGCAAAGAAAATTAAAACGAATCAGTCATTCTCAATAACTTTACTCTTTCACCATATCTTACTCTGCAGAAAAAATGTTTCTTCACTGTACGTTCCCAAAAATGAAAGCAAATAAATAAATAAATAAAACAAGCAGAAGCAGTTACAAGAACTTGCCATTTTACTTTCTCTTTATAAATAAATTGCAACTTGAAAGACTGTGCTTATTGAAAACTGGAAAAAATAAATCAAAAAGATTGCAGCGTGTGTGTGTGTGTGTGTGTGTGTGTGTGTGTGTGTGTGTGTGTGTGTATGCAAGCAGGTGCAAATGTGTATATTTTGAATGTAAAATATGTCCTCCATCAGCAATTACATATCATACAACAACCTGATACCGTACAAAGAGGAATTATTTTACACAAGTAATATGAGAGCAATATGTATATGCTAACAATAAAAGTGTTCAGTTTAACAGACAAACCATTTTTTAAGCTTAATAATATACTCTGTGATGAGTATTATAGGGAAATACTATGGGCTAGATTCAGGAAGCCTCCGTGTAAGAGTTATAACTCTTACACGGAGGCTGTCAGTGTGATGTCAGCATGTCATGCATATGCATGAGGTGCATGAGGCATGCTGAATCACACTGTAACTCTTACACGGACCGTGTAAGACAGTAGGGGGCATGTCCTTTGGCTAAGCCCTGCAAGCGGACACGCCCCCGGAAGTCTATAATGGCTGAAAGTAAACAGCCACGAGAAAGGCCATGGAAATGTGAATAAACACACTACACAACACATGTCCCACAGACCAGCAATGTAAAGAGTGAACAGATGTTATAAAATGAAAATAAAAACTGTTTTATTTTTTTTAAACCTCGTAAATGTTTGCTACTTACTGTGTGCTCTCGTATGCGCGGGTGTGCTACTAGCGCAACTGCAGTTAGCAATCAGTGGAAAAGGACATAAGAACTAAATATGGAAAGAAAGCCAAGAAATAATAGCATAGCGGTAGAGTTGTCGGCTTGAGAGCAGACAGGCAAGGTTTGAGCCCACACAGCAACCTTTTTTTTTTTTTTTGTAAATAAGCACTAAAATGGCCCCTGACAGTATTGTACAAATGTAAAAGTATTTCCTTTTGTAAAATGGAATGAAATGGAGCATATATTTCCAAGTAATACAATAATAAAAATTGTTAGAAATGTACTGATAACTAAACTGCAGTGAGACAGAGTGCCCGTAGCTAAGTAGTGTTTCACAAACTGCAAATTGCTTGCTCATAGCTAAGCACTGGTTTAACAGGCTCAAACTGTGTGCAACTAGCTGTGCTTAGTTTAACATGTGTGTTACTAGCCAATTAAGGTGTAACCCAGCGCACACCATTTGCGCGACGCGCCCACAAGCTAACCGGCGGTGCGCATGTGTGACCTCCGCGCAAACGAGCGCAGACCTGGTTTTAAGTGCTTAAAAGTGCCTTTGGCACTTTTGATTGACAGGTCCGATACTCATTCCGAAAGGAAAATAAATTCCCTTTGTCAGTCTTGAACCCAGGACCTCTGTAACACTAGTCTGTATGACCTACCACTAAGCCATGACTCTCATACAAGAGCATATTGCTAAAATATATATAACATGTAATAGTAGGAATCAATATAAAGGCAATATAGGATGTGTACTACCCAAAGCATGTCAGGTAGAGTTTTAATGCCTGAATTACTGGATTCCCATACTAGTTTAGTGTTCACGGAAAAAGCCCTGTTAATTGTTAGCTTGTACATAATAATGTAAGGTAATGTACATATATGAAAGTATTATATGTACACATATATATATATATATATATATATATATATATATATATATATATATTAATACATATGAAATATAGTGGTAGGTGTCAGTATTCACACACACTCACTACAGGAAACAGTGAAAATAAATGCAGCAACCACAATCTACAACACAGCCTGACTCCTGTGAGACTTAATAACCCTTTTAACTGCGTAAAGGTGCCTTCAGCACTTTGATTGACAGGTCCTATACTCAGTTTGAAAGAAAAATAAATTACTACTGTTAGTCTTGAACCCAGGAACACTAGTCTGTATGACCTACCACTAAGACATGACTCTCATACAAGAGCATAGTGCTAAAATAAATATAACATGTAATAGTAGGAATCAATATAAAGGCAATATAGGATGTGTACTACCCAAAGCATGTCAGGTAGATTTTTAATGCCTGAATTACTGGATTCCCATACTAGTTTAGTGTTCACAGAAACAGCCCTGCTAATTGTCAGCTTGCACATAATAATGTAAGGTAATGTACATATATGAAGGTATGTATATGTACACATACATATATATATATATATATATATATATATATATATATATATATATATATATATATATATATATATTAATACATATGAAATATAGTGGTAGGTGTCAGTATTCATATACACTCACTACAGGAAACAGTGAAGATAAATGCAGCAACCAGAATCTGCAACACAGCCTGACTCCTGTGAGACCTACTAAACCCTTTAACTGCTTAAAGGTGCCTCCAGCACTTTGATTGATAGGCCCTGTACTCAATTTGAAAGCAAAATATAAGCATACTAGTAGGCCCTACCACAAGACCACTGTAACACTAGTCTGTATGACCTACCAGTAAGCCATGACTCTCATACAGGAATATAGTGCTAAAATAAGTAGAACATGTAATAGTAGGAATGAAGATAAAGGCAATATAGGATGTGTACTACCCAAAGCATGTCAGGCAGACTTTTACTGTCCCAATTTCTGGATTCCCATACTAGTTTAGTGTTAACAGAAACAGCCCTGCTAATTGTTAGCTTGTACCCAATAATGTCAGCTAATGTACATATATGAAAGTATGTATATGTACACACACACACACACACACACACACACACACACACACATATATATATATATATATATATATATATATATATATATATATATATATATATATATATATATATCAATACATATGAAATATAGTTGTAGGTGTCAGTATGCATACACACTCACTACAGGGAACAGGTGAGAGAAATGCAGCAACCTGAATTTACAACACAGCATGAAGCATGAGAGACGTACTAACCTTCACACTCACAGAAAACTGTCGACAGCATACCAGCATGGTCCACGCCCTTACAATCTAAAAGGGCAACGCCTATCTCACATACCCTTTTATAGCACTGTCCTGAAATCACAGTGACACATGCAATCAGTACACAACTGGCTGCATGCAATTTGCAAATGCTGCCTTACAATTGGTGCAGAGGCCATCACATGGACCTATGCAGATACCTACAAAAGCATGCAGTACTCACACTCCACACATGCAATACATTCATTGCACAAAACCGACAGAAAAAGAGAGAGAGAGACAGAGATAGAAAAAAAAAGAAATAAAGACAGCCAGCAACAAAACCAGCAGCAGCAGCAGCAAACAACAAGTAGCACCACTGACACAGCAACAGATGACACAAACACAGGTAATGCAAAGTAGCAGGTTAATACTGTGTTTACTGTGAAACCTCCAAATGTATCATAGTTCACTATCTATAGGTATGTCCATGAGATAGGTTGTGTGTACATAGTCCTGATATATATACATATGTAATATTGCTGTACATGCCGTCCATACTTAAAACTTCCATAGCTTAGAACACAAGGCCAGTTATGCATATGATGCAGTAGTTCCCAGGGCCAGTGGAGGTTCCTCCTCAGTGGTGTGGGACCACTGTGTATGTATGGCACTGTTCAGGTACATATCCTGTAGTATGGCCAGGGATTAATATCAGTCTGTAATGTGGTGCTATGTCCTCTAGGGGTGAACATATCACACATCCAGGGATACCATTTTGTAACAGTGATGCTGTGTGTTCTGCAATGTTGAGGGTGGCCCTCACCTGGACATGTGAGATGATAGGGAGGTTACAGTCATCTGTGATAACTAATTCCACTTGTGTAGGAGAATGGGGGGGATACCTGCACCTAAACTGTCTGCAACAATGTTGCCAATATCTGTGCATTTGGTGAATGTGAAGCATCTTACCACTGCTGACCACAGATGCCTTGCCTTCATGTGAATCTGCCCTGTGCTGCAGTAGCCTCCTGCTATTGTTATACAATGTGCCTGTATTTGTAGTCCACTGGACAGGATAAATAAGTGGTGTGCATACAGTCTGGGTTAGATATGTGTGTGCACACTACATGCACTATGTGGGATGTCTGTGGTAAGCTTTTGCAAAGGGGCCAGCAGTGTGTGTTGTGGCTTCCACTGGCCCAGTGGGCTGCATGGATAGCATCACAGTCCTAATAGTGAATAACTGTGTAATTACATGCATACATAGCAAGGTAGTGTACTGTGCTTGTGGTGTTGTTGGGATATGTATATCCAGGCTGAGTAATGTGTGTCCACATCACAGGGTTGGATGGCAACACACATACAGTATGTAGGGATGAACACACAGAGTGTTTCAGACGTGTTGCCTGTGCAGAAATATTTGGCCATTACCTGTGCATCCACCACAACACACACACATGCAACATATGGCAGAAGTACTATAGCAGTACACACAGGTTCATAGGTTCATACTAGGCTATTTGCCCTAGGGCATTGATAAGCCTAGTAGAATGTGTTTGTCTTTTGCCACACAATTAAAATTTATGCTGCTATGCCCTTTTCCGAGGTTAGTATACTGTGCCTCTGTCTAACAGTGACATAGAAGTGATACCCGGGGTACAACTATGATCTCCATCCACTCATCCAGATTCCTATGGAAGAGAGTCAATGAGGGACTCTGCCTAACCTGTACTGTGAGTTTATTACAGAGAGAAGGTAGCCTCTGGGTTAGGAATATGTCCCTCCAGCATGTCCTATTTATGTCAGTGCTAAGGTTCAGGTCTCCTGAGCATGTGGCTGTATGGGAGTTTGATTTCCTGAGGTGCAACATGTCCATTACTTCTGGGTTGGACATGGCTGTATATGGCAGGCACAGAATGCCTCTGAACAGGGAGTATGCCACTGAGTCCAGCTGGATTTTCTTTAACTGGGCAGCATATGGCATCTGTTTGAGCCCTTTGATCCTCTTGATGAGGTACTGTTGGGGTTTTCCCAGTTGCTGTAGGTGTCTGGTTAGGTACATCCCAAAAGGGGCATTGTACTCAATTATAGGCCTGATGATGGATGAGTAAAGAGGCACAATGACCTCCCCTGCCATACATGTGAATCCCTTCATGATTAGCTGGGCTATATAACATGTCTTTCAATCCACTTTGGCCACGTGGTTGACAAATGACAGATTGCTATCAAGTTTGTTCCCCAGGTCCCCAATTACGTCTTCTGTACTCAATGGCTTAACACCTATGTGGTACTTTGCCACCAATGTGGAGGTGTGGGAATCTTCGATGAATATTGATATTCCCCCTCCTTTTGTTGTTTGGTCCAAGTGTTGGGGCCGACAAGAATGGTAACAGGTATAACCTGGTAGTGCTGCTGTGCTCCTGGGAAACCTGAAACAGGTTTCTGTTACTGCACAGATATCGATGTCCATAATGCTACGTAGAGTTTTGAGTGCGTGCATCCTGAGGTCTAGACTTCTGGTGTTGAGTAGCATTGCTCTTAGTTCCTCATCCTTTGTGATACGTATGGATGTGGGTTTGCCTTATGAGCCTTGCCTAATAAAGGCACTATGGGTGTAGCAAGAGCCTCTGCCAAAATCCAAAAGCCCAGGGGTGACAGGTGCAAGCTGTCCCTAGCAAGGCATCGTGGCTTGTACAGCATAGCACCCCAAAATGACAGGCATTGGCTCACCTGTGAATGACACCAGTACTTCAGTCAATTGTTGAAAGTGATCATCTTGCCTTGATATTGTAGCATCATTCTTGGTGAGGGTAAGATGCTACTCAAGGTCAGGGTCATACTGTCTTGGGCTACATGCTCAGAGAGCTCCTTTCTGTCTTATGTCATGTAGTCCAGGGAGGTATGTGTCAGGTCATTCACACCAGCATGGACAATGTGTGAGTCATACTTGCCTTGGAGTTACTTGAGTGTTTGTGTTATGTGGCGGGTCGTAGTGCCCGACAGGCTGCACACTGTCACCCTCTCCTCGTATGAGGTGTGTTGTTTACTGTTAAGGGCTGTGAGTGTTCAGCACATTGGCTTTGTGAGATATGTGTTGCACGTGTTTGTTTTTGTGGTAGTGGTTGCTTGGGTGTCTGCTTTGGAGGTCTCTCCTGCTTAGGCAGATCTTTATTCTGAGCCTCCGAGTATGTTTTTGTGTGATTATGTGTTTGCTTTGCTGTTGTGGTAGGTCTATGTGAGACTGGAATTGTAGTGAGTGTGGTTTCCTTCTCCACCTGACTGGTTATGGCAGTATTGAGTAGAGAGAGCCTATCCTCCAGTTTGGTATATGGTTGCATCACTCACATGTGTTTGAATTTGTTGTTAGGAGGAGGGGGTTGTCTGTGTACATGCGGCTGTTATAACATTGCCTCTGGATTACCACACTCACCAGCTGGACTGGAGGAGATTGACAACTGACCTTTGGACATGCTAGAATACTATTGTGAATTCCGTAATAATTGAAAACAAGATCCAGTGGGGAGTGAGGGTGTACTGATATCACTTACTACTGCTGACTGATATAATAGCTTCAGTGAGCAAGTGCCAGGTAACATAAGTGCAATGTGTTACAATTAAGTAAATGCAAAAACGACAAGCAGTCACTTGCTGTCAAGTGTAACAAAGAAATATGTACAGTAAGCAATGCAGATATCAGTAGTGATTCACAGAAGTGCTGAGAAGCTGTGTATTATGTTGAAGTAGCGTACCAGTGATATAACAAGCTAACAAATAACAAGCATATAGACAAAGCTAGATTCAGGAGGCTTGGATGTAGTGTATGCTACAGCAAACAAGGTGTACCAATGTCAGTAAGATACAGTTCAAATATGCAGGCACTATAAACCTGAAACCAGAAGTTCCCAGCTATGAATGGCAGAGTACAGCCTATTCTCACACAAGAGTGCAGACCACAAACCTTGTTAATGTTAAATAACTGGCCTGAAGGCCAACTGCTTATACCAGAACTAATACACTTGGACACTGGGCTCTCAGTCAGCAGTTCCCAACTTAGAAGGATGAAAGCTATGTGCCCTGCCACCACAGTGCTTGCCACAGACCTCCCTAATGTAAAACAACTGGTCTGAAGGCCAAGTGCTTAATCCAACAGACTTAGAATGATAGCTACACTTTAATCAAGTTACAACCAAGCAGTAATAAGTACAATTTAATACTCCCTGTATAGAATGTGTACCATATATTGCTGACATACTCTGCTGATAACCTGTTTGTGTTCCTTTCCAGGGGAATATGGCTCCAAAAAGGAACCCTGCCTACTCTGCTGCAGAGGACGAAGTCATCCACCAGAGCCTGGTGCGTGACTATGACATCCTGTTTTCACACACCGCCCAGAATCAGCAGGAGAGGTCTGTACTGTGGCAAAACCTTGTCAGCAGGATAAATGATGTTGGCATGCATGATAGGACATATGAGCAGGTGAGACATCACTGCAGTGATTTGATTAGAAATGTCCACCAGCGTGCTGCAGATATCCGCAGGCAACAGGTTGCCACAGGTGGGGGGGTGGCCACACATCCCCCCTCACCAGACAGGAGGGGCTACTGCTAAGTGTTGTGGATCCAGCCCCAGAACAACAACAGCATCAGACGTGCATCATGATGGAGGTTGGATCTACACAGCAGCAAGACACCAAGCGTGCAGGTAAGATGCCATATTTATTTATATTTTGTTATTTATTTTGCATTTGTTGACCGGGCTAGTCTAGCTGGATATATGTCTATTTTCAGTAGAGGCCCGGGGAGAAAAGCTCCACACATAACATAATAAAGGCAGACAGACAAGTTGTTAATAAAGACATACAAAATAATAGAAATATAAATCAACTTGTTAATAAAATCAGCATACATTTAAGGAACTCAATCAGTTTAAACTCATACACAATGTTCTGTCGGTTTCAAAGCAATTTTACCTAAAACATAAAGGTTTTGCAATAAGGTAAAAGCCATATAGGTAACAGTTAAAGCTCAGAAGGGTAGAGCAGTAGAAGGAGTATGAAAGATAAAATAATAGGGAAGAGGCAGGAGTCAAGAAGAGAAGAGAGGAAAAGAAGGAAGACAGTCAAGAGGAGGTGGGAGAGATGGGAGAAGTAGGTCAGAGCATAGAAGGACAGCAAGGGAAAAGACACAGGGTAGAAGCTAGTTTTAACGCACAATGATGGGTTAAAGGTAAAGAGAGGGTGGGGAGAGGAAAGTTAGCCTGGAGTACTACAAGAACAAAGCCAGTGGTTTTGGAAGTACAGTTTGATTTGTTGTTTGAAGAGAGGTAAGGGTGAGATTACAGTTAACTCCTTGTATGTACATATGACTGTTCTGTACACTGTTACTTCATGCATGCATAAGGTGTGCACGTGGTATGTATCTGTCAGCATGATATGTAATTGTGCATGTGTGATACTGACATTATGAGCAGCTGATGTGTATAAAGGAACTAGTGTACTACTGTACTGTATCATATGCAAAACAAATGGCACACTTGTGCCCACTGACATTACTGTCTTTATATTTCCAGGTCCCTCCCATCTAGCAACAAGGCAGGCCATACATGCTGGTGAGTGTGTTTAACATTACCTGAAAAACAATCTATAATACTAGTAAGAGTAGTGTAACTCAGTACTGATGTGTGTGTGTACTGTGGGGTGTGCATGTGTGCAAGTGTGCCTGTGCCCATGTGTGCATGTGTGTGTGTGTGTCCATGAGTGCATGTGTCCATTTCTGAATGTGTGCATTAGTATTGAAGTGCATCACTGTCAAATATGTATTGAGACTGTAATCTGTGTTCCCTGTTTTCCTCCCGTAGGTTCTGGTGCTGCTCTGGTGACCTGCAGCAGGGAACCTGAATCTTGTGCCCCAGGTACTGATGATGATGAAATGTCTATAATGGTGCAGGAAGGTGTGTCTGGGTCCGCCATTGGTCAGCCAATTGACAGTACACAGCTGTCAACCCCTTCAATGCACACAGTCATCCTGCCGTTACATCCTTTGTCACCATTGTCCCTAGGTGATGGACAGTATGCATTGGGCATAGATCAGGGTAATGTGGTACCTGTGGTACATGCATCCCCACAAAGCAGCCATGAGCAGGGTCCTCCAATGGTACCATGCAGACAGTCGCCCATGGGTTCTCGTGGGGGCATCCGTGGCCGTACTGCCTCTGGCCAACATGCCCAAGGAGGTATGTCAACCTCCACTATGTTTCGGACTGTTATGCAGGCACAGGCGCGTATGGAAAGGTACACCAGACAGGGTCTGAGGGAGCTGAGAGCATGTCGCACAGCCATGACAGACAGCATGTGTGACATTGCGAATGCTATTCGTAACTTCACAGATGTCGTTGACAGACGTTGTGGGGACATACAACAGTTGCTCCACAACCAGATGTCCATGGGCCATGGCGATGGTGTGCATTTGCGATGTCGACGTGGTCGTATGCCGGCAACAGCACCAGCTGGCAGGAGCCGCGGACGACAACAGGCCCACTCACACACCTCAAGTGCCAGCACCAGCCCCAGCAATGCTGGGTCTGTGCTGTCATCAGGACGCCCCAGGAGACCACGTGCACATGGCTCTGGACAGTCCTAGCAGGGAACTGTGTCCAGTCAACACACCCCCGCTTCCGATGACAGCACCCAGTCTGGGTTAGTACCGGACACGGTCCGTAGCACCCCTGCCAGGCACAGGTACCGTGTCTGTGCCCACAGACACTGATCTGGATGACCTGACAGGTGCAGTCTGTGGCTGTCCACAAAACCCTGTATATGGCGGCCATTATGTGGGACTGTGTGCGTGCGTACACACATGCAGTAATGTAACACCTAGGGCAAACACATACACACACACACACACACACACACTGCACCAACACTGGTCCACCCTGTACTGCTGCCCCTCACAAACACACATACACACACATGTCAATTGGTGGTACCAGTGGCTGGCTTGGGCATACCTAACCCACACCCTGTGCATATGATGACACTGTGCCACCTCCTGCATTCTACAACATCAGTGCAGGAAAAGGTAAACACGTTGCTGATGCACAGGGTGACTGCATAGATGTGTATAAGTAGTAACATGTAGGTAACTGTTCACTGTTCCACTATGATTGTGTGTATATCCCAACATTCCTGCTGCAGTAACTGTATGAATGTCCTGAATTGTTATCTGCACCCATCACATGCTACCATTGACTATGGGAATGTGCATCATGTGCTGTTATGTAGATTCAGCTATATGTATCTGTTCTGTCACACATGCATTTACACACACCCTGCTACCCCCACACATGCACACGCTCACCTGCCATTCCCATTATATGTTACCCTACATGAGTAGCTGTCGATACATGACAGGTACACATTTGAAAAGTTCACTATGTGGATTACTACTGATTTCCTCCTCTCTACCTGTACTCACAGGGTGCAGGCAACCTCATTAGTTTAAAAGTGTAATGTGCATCAGGTACTGTGGTACCCTGATTGCCACATCAAACATGTTTTCCATATGGAAATGCACACACAGAAACATCCCACATCCACACACTTGCCACATTCAGGCTTCAAAACACTATCTAGGTATATCCTGGTACATGTGCATGTTACAGTAGCATGTAGCACTATACTGAGTACTGCCAGTTGTCTGTTGTCATGTTGTTTGTATAGGGTAAAAGGATTGTTCGTTTATCATACTTCATTTTGTGGACATTACTTGAAGAAGTGTTACCTTACATGCGTTATTGGTACCAACACCTTCTCTTTTGTTGTTTTGTTTGTATAGGGTGCTGTCAACATCACTGTTTGTTAAGGGAAATGTGCACCATGCAGTGCATAGCCCCATTTGGCAAAAGCCACATCCCGCCCCCAGCATTGTGCACACACACTAACCCCACCCACACTAAAACACATATTTTCCATTTGCAAGATTCAAACCCCTACCTAACTGTGTTATGACACTAGAGACAGACACATTAGCAGAGTGTGCTATTTGCACTAGTGGGAGAAATGCTTTCTAATGCTGTACTTAGAGGGTGCTGACATCATCTGTGTTTAGGAAGAGGGATGTGCACCCTGTAGTGTGTTCTCCCAGTTGGCAAAAGGCACTTTTTCTTCACAGCATTATGCATGCACAAAAACCCCACTCATACATTCCCTTTGCAGGATTCGAACCCCTACCTAACTAGGTTATGACACCAAAAAAAGACACAATAGCAGAGCGCGCTATACAAACTACTGGAGAACTTAGATTCAGGTAATATAGTTATAGAGTGCTGACATCATCAGTGTTTCAAAAGGGGAATCTGCATCCTGTAGTGTACTGTCACAGTTGCTAATAGGGGCATTTTCCACACACACATCAATGTGTTTGAGGTTTGCATATGTGGGGGATCCAGTACTCCAGTGTGATTAGTATATGGTTCGATTGTAACAATGAGGGATATACTTCAAGTGGTGAGCATTTTGTACTCATGTTTGTGATGATCAGGTCTAGTATATTTGCCCCTCTTGTGGGAATGTTGACTACCTGTTCCATAGCTAAAGAGTTTCTGAACTATGGGAACCCTAGAGCTTGGGTATTGTGGCTTGTGTAATGTTCACAGTCTATGTTTGGGTAGTTGACGTCACCCAGTGTGATGGTGTTTGCAGAGAAATCTATACTCTCCTGTGTCATCATGAAGGCTGTGTGGGATTCCTGAGTTTGAGAGGGTGCTGTAAGAGCTCCTCTGTGTCTCTTTCCATGTGGTCCAGGGAGGTACATCTCAGGTTGTTCACACCAGCATGGACAATGACTGCCTCATACTTGTACTTGATGTGGAGTGACCTGAGTGCTTGTGTTATGTGGCACATTTTATCACCCGACAGGTAGCTAAATGTGACCCTCAACTTGCTCAGTCTGGAGGGCAGGACGTCAGTCAACAGCTCATGTCAAGCATGTTCACACTCCTCATAAATGATGTGGAAACCTTCAAAGCCCCCAGGCCTGTTGAAAATATGGACCAGACTGCAGATACCTGTATAAAGGCATTCTATGGACACATTCAGGAATGCATGGATCATGCAATCCCAAACAAAAGAAAGACCCAATCCTCCAAAGGCAGACATCCTGTGTGCTGGACACCAGCCATAAACAAACTATACAATAGAAGGAAGAAGCTACTGCATGATACAACAAACTCCCAAAATGTGAAGGCATCACTGATGAGTATTAGAAGACAACTACAGGCACTCATAAGATTGTCTAAGGCCATCTTTGAGAGAAGATTCCACAAGACACTGAGGATAATCACAAGGCTTTCTGTAGTTATGTTAGGAACCTGGGTGGTAATACCCAGATATTCTCAGAGGTAGTCCAAGATGTCACACGAAACACCAAACACACAGACATTGCCATCATCCTAGTGGACAGGTTCACTGCTACCTTCTCCCCCCCTCCACACCAAAAGGGCAAATATTTCTCCCAGCAGAGTGCTGCCCCCCCTGACATCTCAGATGCTCAGGTAAGAGCTGCCCTCTCCAAAGCAATAAACACTGCATCAATGGGGCCAGACAGAGTCCCAGGCTGTGTCCTACATGAACCCCAAGAAGAGCTACACCCAGACATAACACTACTGTTCAATCCCAGCCTTACTACACGATATGTGGCCAAAGAGTGGCGTACAGCAACAGTGGTCCCTCTACATTCAGGTGGTGCCTTAATGGATCCTGGACACTATTCGCCCCATATGTCTGAATAGCTTGGTCTGCAAAGCTATGGCAAGGATCATCATGAACCTCATAAATATAGATATTGGGGACCTACAGACATGTCACCATACACAGTTTGGCTTTGTTAATGGCAGATCCTGCCTCTCAAACCTGTTTGATTTCTTTGAAACAGTCACCAAGGCCACTATCAAGAGGAAGGTGGTCTACACAGCCTACCTGGACCTTGCATAAGCCTTTGATACAATACCCCACTTCTGCATTCTAGGGAAGCTCACCATTGTACATATTAACCCCTATGTCACTACAGATATTGCACAGTGGCTCAAGGGCAGAACACACATGGTTAGAATTGCTGGAGCCATGTCAGCCTCAAAACCAGTTACAAGTGGTGTCCCACAAGGCTCAGCCCTGGGATCTGTCATGTTCAGTATATATGTATCAGAGGTACAGGCCAACATGGAAGTACTGTGGCTGAGCAAGTCACAGATGACTGCAAACCGGACGCCATAATCAACTCTCCAGCTAACACACGCATCCTCCAAAAGGGCCTCTTGGAAACACATGACTTGTGCCACAGCCATGGCCTCAAGCTGAATGCCAAAAAGTGTATAGTCATCCCCTTTGTCAGAAACAAAGTGACCACAAAGTACCACATATGTGTTAATCCATTAAGTGCAGATGAAGGAATTATGGACCTTGGGGTACACAGGTTGATAGCATTCTCTCATTTGACAACAACATGGCCAAAGTGGTTAGGAAAACATTTTATATGGGCCACATCATCATGAAGGGATTCACATGTAGATCAGGGGAGGACATTGTGCCTCTTTACTCATCCCTCATCATGCCCATAATTGACTACAATGCCCCTGTCGGCATGCACCTTACCAGACACCTGCAGCAACTGGAAAGACCACATACGTACCTCAACAAGAGGATCAAAGGGCTCAAACAGATGCCACATACTGACTGGTTAAAGAAACAGCAGCTCTACTCAGTGGCATACTGCCTCTTTATAGGCAATCTGTGCCTGACATATAAAGCCATGTCAAACCCTGGCTTAATGGCCATGCTGCACCTCAGAATATCCAGATCCCATCAGGCTACACGCTGGAAAGACTTGAACCTCAGGAGTGATATACATAGGACATGCTGGAGGGACACATTCATAACTCAGAGGCCCCCTTCATTCTGGAATATTATCCCAATAGAGGATAGGCACAGTCACTCAGTGACTATCTTCCAGAGGGATATTAATGACTGGATGTGACATTGTAGGTTTACCCTGGGTATCACTTATGTGTCACTGTTAGACAGAGGCACAGTATACTAACCTTGGAAAAGGGCATAGCAAGATAGATTTACAATGCATGGTGAAAGTCACACACATTCTAGCTAGGTGTATAAATGCCCTAGGGCAGATATCCTTGTATGAACCTATGGACCTATGTATCTTGTTCACCATTGGCCCTATGTGCTGTTAATCACCAATGCAATCTCAATACTATGGTAGCATGTGCAAAGGTCAGTTGACAGTCACCTCTATGGTACAGTTGTGGAATATGTGAGTCATGTAGTAATGTCACAGCTGCCACATTTACACAGTTAACCCTATCCCCTACCCATGGATGTACAACACATGTATGAGATGGAAACACATGGCCAAACTGTGGACTAAGCACTCTGAACCCAGTACTGGCATAACCTGTCAGGTGGCATGAAATACTACAGTGACTGCAATACCAGTCTGATGTGGACCTACACTGACAGCAATACAAGCAAGGAAACACACCGGACCATTCGTGGAGCCTAAGGATAGCATCCTGCCTGAGTGGCAGACACCTCTGCAGCTGGCACACAGGCATACGTTAGGCCAGAACACAGCACGCAATAACACATAGCACACAAATCCTGTGTGCCAAACAAGCACAGTCTGTATTACAACACTACTGCTGCGGTTGTGTTAGGTACTTTTATTGTCCAGTACAGTGAGGTCATGCTCACCAGGCTGGACAAGGTGAAGGTCACAGTGATATGCTCATGGGGCACTATGGTCCACAACATAACACAAGCATACAGGTCAGTCAGATGCATGGACACATATGACTCAGTCATTGTCCATGCCACTACAGCTGATGTGTGATGTCCCTCACTGGGATACATTACAGGGAACATGGAAGGGCTCACTGAGCAAGTGACACAGGCTGGTAGAACCCTGACCTTGGTTGGCATCAGACCCTCACCAGGAATACTGACATATTACTGAATGCTAATGAATTACTGTAGCTACAACACCCTAGCTGAACGGTTCATAGCATGCGGTCACTGCATTGCTATGGAACAATGTCTTACCACTCCCACAACAGGTGAAAACATGCAACACCTGTTCATCAACAACATGTAGACTATATGCCCCAGACCAGGTGTGTATCCCTCACTACTAGGTTGATAGCATCTACATCTCACACTGTATATACACATCCCACATGCAGCACCTGCACAGAAGACCACAGTCATAATGTTACCCTGTGCAAATACCATGTATTCACATGTGGCAGGCATCACACATGGTAACTATTGAAGGTCACAGGTTCATATGTGTATTTGGCACACACATACATCATGTGTGCATTGCATAACTGGTTTAATCGATGTCATGCATTATTGTGAGAAACAACCCGCACACATGGGCATTCTGTGTGGGCAAAACACACGTGACATGTCTGGAATCAAAAGCCATAAATAATTGTGATATTGTTTAGAAAGGGGTATGTGCATCCTGTAGTGTGTTTTCCCAGTTGCCAAAAGGGATGTTTTTTTCATACACACTTACCTCCCTTCACACACACTTGCTGGGTTTAAACCTCTATCTCAGTAGTGTCCAACCCGCGGCCCGCGGGCCGCATGCGGCCCTCAGAGCTCTTCCATGCGGCCCGCGACCCTTAAATTTAAGTTTAAATTTAATTTCACTTTTTTTCCGTGTGTTTACACGTTCGCGTAGTTTTGCTCTTCTGCGCATGCGCCAACTTTCTTTTTTTACATTTTTCCCATACCAGCGCTGGTATGCGCATGCGCGAAAACACCGTTCGGGCGGTTTGTATAAAAAAGAAAAGCTGCAGGAAGGAGCGTAGAATCGTAGCGTAGCCGTAGAAGAGAGAGGATATATTTCAGTACACACCGACTACTCACTACTAAGGAAAGGTAAGTTACAAGATGAAAGTGTTGAAGTTAGTGTTACGACTACTAGACTGATGAAATGCAAGATGTTGCATATCAATCAAATGAGTGACTTAATGTGCAGTATGGTAGTCTTAGTCTACTTAGCCAACAGGTGTACAGTAAGAATTACCAGTGTGCTTTGTGATTCTCAAAGACTCTGCACGTAGGATAAAGATCGGATTTATTTATTCACCTTATTAACAACTACAGACTGTTGTTTTTCACAGATACATACATGAGGGCAATCAAAATCTACCAAAACAATCATAATCCAAAGAACAAGAACATATTGACGTACTTGATACATAGAAAAGAATCGCACAACCACCATCTCAAAAAGAACAGTACGTTCCACATGCATACAATAAAGATAACCGTATAATTACCCACTGACTATATCAATAAAATACTTCCACACACAAAATACTGCTACACGTACTTCATTAGAACGCAGACACTTGTTAACAGCCATATTTGCTACCTACACAATTTATCCACTTATTCTCCGTAGCTCCCTGCCTGTTGATTACGATAGCAATAGGGGAGGAGCTTTATCACCGGCCGACTTCCCAGAGATATATATATTTTTTTAATAAAAACTCAGTAAGGTAGGTTACGCATGTAAAATGAGCGCGTTGCCGAATGCACCACCCTCTGAGGTAGATGACTTATTAAAACTTATGCTGATCGGGCGTGGTTTTATGCCGGCTGAATACATATACAGCTGGCACTGGGTAAGAGGTAGCCCTGCCACTCATCTCTTTTTACTTACCTTTCCGCTCTCTAGTCTTCTTTTTGTTGTTTAATTTTTTTTCCAGTTCCTAGGGCGGGGGCCCCAAAGGCAAAGTGACAACCTAGTAAACCTCGTGTTTTACAACTGCGGAATAGAACAATCGTTTGTTTACTGTACTGCACTTACCTGTGGTCTACTCTAGACATGCTACCTATAGTTAAGAACTCATGAAATGCATTTCTAATGCACTGCTCTTGACATTAAAGAGTTGAGTCAAATTCAACAAAGATGCTCAACAAGCATTGCGTAGGTAGGAGAACAAGATGACTTTAGAATAGATTCTGAATATGCATTTTAATACATCCCCTGTTATTCTAGCAATTTTCTAAGTTTATAAGAGCAATATTTAAAAATGTATCCCTATTTTTTGGGCCTTTCTACCCCATTAGGTCAGTCTTTGTCCAGATTTCTTGGGTTAAGTTAAGAGGTGGAGAGGTATGGTGCAGGTATGAATGTGAAACATTATTCAACAAATGACTTCAGTGCAGGAAATACAATCTCTGTGTTATCATAAACTGCAGAACCTGTACATTTAAAAATGTGGAATTGATCTCGTTAAAGCAAAAACAGTTTGAAAAGTAGATTGAACAATGTTAAGGGTACGTTAGCATTACGGTCGTACAGGTTTCCCTCTTACAAAATGAAATTACACGACACCTTCACTGTCGCACAACTGAAACTATGCCTAGTGTTGTCCAGCACACATTTCACTGGCTGGCGGGATGTGACTGCTGTGCTTGCTCGTCCCCCCCCCAAAAAAAAATGAAATGAAATGAAAGCTGCTGGACTAGGCTTATTCATGTTTGCCCTTTTCAGGTATCTGATCAAGGAACTGCATGCAGCAAGCATAGCAGTGACAGTATCCACCAGTGCACGGTTACATCTAGTTTACAGGCACTGGACGCCTTGCAGATAGCTTGCTAGTTTTAGACAGCGTTCAAACCTTATTTGTATTATTTTTATCACTTCAGAGCTTAGTTGCTGTTTTATCGCACGCTGACGAGATTGCAGTCAATAAAGTTTCAGTACTGTAGTTTGTAAATGGCGACAAGTAGCTAACTGTTTAAAATACTTTAACTCAGTTTCTGGCTCGTACGCAGGATCTTAAGGACACAAAGGCTGTACAGTGGAGCCCCGCTGGTGTCAGTTTTCTGAGAATAAACAGACTGCTGTGGCTTGGGCATTTGGTCAAGTTGCATTGCACCACTTGGTTACGGGAACTCTTTCGATAGCCTGCCCTATTGACTCACGAAGTCGGTCAAGATGCCATATCCCAGAGTGTTCACTGTCTTCCTTGCTACTGCAATTTGCTTGGACTATGTTACGCCTTTTGTGGCTGGGGCAGCCTGCGAGCCCATCAGGCTCCCTATGTGCAGCACCATGCCCTGGAACATGACCAAAATGCCTAATCATCTCCACCATAGCACGCAGGCCAATGCCATCTTAGCCAGCGAGCAGTTTGAAGGTTTGTTAGATACCAAGTGTAGCCCGGACCTGTTTCTTCCTTTGTGCTATGTACCCGATCTGCACCTTGGATTTCCAGCACGAGCCCATCAAACCCTGTAAGTCTGTCTGTATTAGCAAAAACAGCTGTAAAACTTATGTCCATAGACTCGGATCAGTGCAAAACATAGAAAGGGAATATATCCTAATACCTCAGTTAACTTTTTGATGGCAAATTCTTATATTATAAAATTATGAAGCACTTGAAGCATCTGAGTACAGGGCTTCAATAATTGCTATGAGTTACCTTCAGGCAGAGACAGGAGTCAGTGTGTTGATAGGGTCCTTAATGTTTCAGTATAAAATTGGTTAATCTGGATTACATTTACTATGTAAAATAAATACTGTTTAAAAATATTTGGAATTTCTAGGTTTCTGTTTAGGTATGTGCATTATACACATACACTGATACAACTTGTATTTCCAGTGAACTGAATACTTACAGTAATAAGACCCAGCTGCTAAAGCTGGTAACTGCAGAGGTTTATGGAGAAGTGCTTCTTGTAATCCTGGCTCATACATTTGCAGAAGGAAATGAGACTCATTGAGGTACAGCTGTTTTAACCTACTCCTTTAATAGTACAAATTCAGCTTTTGTCATGCCTTATGCATCATTTTACAAAAATACATCCTGTTAGTCAAAACCATACTGAAGTTCAACCTCAAGAAGAGTTTAACAGAGATCCATTGATGTTTTGTGTGCTATAATGGAAAAATTGAATTATTACATTTCTGTTCTAACAGTTAATAGAAATTCTGTGATATGGGTTGCAGAATGTCATAGGTCACATAGGATATGTATGGGTTTGCCTTTCTTTCAAAAAATACTGAAATGTAATTATACATTTATTTTATAAATTGTATTCAAATAGCAGTTTGTAAAAAATTACAATAATATAACAATAGTGTTTTTTTATGTACCACTTTGCTGGACTTTTGCTTTCGAGACATTTCCTTTGCACTTTGATGATCTAGATTTGTATTTGATAAATGTAGAATAGATTATTGATGCAGATATGTACTTTTTTAATGTTGGGTATTTTGTGTTACAGTTAAGAATTATTTGCTGTGTGCTGTACAACGTTTTTCTCTCTTTGACGTAGTTAGAAAAATCAGAACCGATGGTTGCAGAGCCGCTGCTCATTAACTGTAAATTGAAAACTTGTTAGAATTCTTTTAGTTATTTTGGACCTTATGCCTGCTCTTACAATAGTTGTAACATTCGCGCAGGTCTTGATTGCAGGGCTGGTATGCAGTAACTTAAGTGAAAGGGTTACTGTCGCATTCGTGTATGGGACACAAAAAAAAAAAAAAGTATTCGTGGGTTCTGTTCAAGCAGCTTGTACAATCGCTGGTCTGAGCTGTGTCTTTATTGTAGCTGTATTCTTTATTATCTTCATCAAGTTAGATCTGGGTTCAGTTTTGGCAGTGTTAAAGTTTACTACTCCCTGGAGAATGGATGGAATGGAATAATTTCTTGTATAAAGGTATCCCTTCAGATATCTGGAAAGAGGATGGGCTGTCAGAATCGGATGTAGAAGACTACAGGGTTGGGAGGGTGACCTAATGGTTAAGGTGTTTGCCTTACAAACACAAGGTGCAGGGTTTGAGTCTCACAAGGGATAATTGGCTAGGCTTAAAATGGCTCGCAAGGGCAGTTAGCCTAGTACTAACCTATGAACCTAAAATTATATTATACAGCGCTCAAGTGAAAGAACTGCCTTTATCAAAGAACAAAGTGCCCTTTGATATGCAACATTCCATGCCAAAATATCTGAGAACTAAAGTCCTCCTTTTTTCCTCCTGAAATCATTAGAAGACTTTGTTTATTTGTCTTCCTTCTGTATTTTTAAAGCCTTTTAAATTATGGGTTGGTGTGTGCCCTATTATATCCCAGAAATATATATATTTTTTCAAATCCAGATTTTTATGTTTGCACGCACCAGGATTTTGCAGCTACAGAAATAATTGTTTTGCCCATGTAAGTACTCATCAGCTGCAGAAGTGAGATACTTTTTACAAATCTGAGCATTTTGTTCAAAGAAGTGAATACTATGCATTTTGAGTTTGTAGGCATATCCAGGGTAAAACTGATAATCATTTTGTGGTTGCTTAAAACCCTGTGTATACACTACCAGGATCTAATTCTAATCTAAGTAGATGTTTACATATAATTTTAAGTCAAGATCCCAGTATTGTTGTCGGTTCTACTACACTACAGGGTTGTTTGTGGTGGTCATAGGCTTGCAGATGTGGTGTTTTCAGTGTGAATGAAAGTCATACAAATCAGACATGACCATCTTGGCACATTTACTCCCTGTTGATGTCTAAACGTCCTCATGGATAAAAATACACCTGAGTAGAAAATCCATACCAAGAGAATAATAATCTTGACATACCTCAGAGGAAGAGCATATATCAGTATCTCTACCTTAATTTGTAGTCTTTGATCATGCTCATAAGTTTTTTTTTTCCTCAGAGGAAGTAGTAAGGACATTAGCTGTGAAATGTTTATACTGGTGATGGGGGGGGGTCATTCTAAAATAACTTGAGTGGGTCATCCAAGTTGTGCACCAAGCAATGGTCTGAAAAGGTCAGTCATATAACAGTTTTTTTTATCCTGGTGCCAACATATGTCACTTTGTGAAACTATGAAATATCGTCCCACTGTCTGACCTAATGTATACTTTGTAGTTCTAGGCTTGTTGGACATCATGATGCAGGTCTGTGAAAGCTGCCAATGTCATGTTTTCATAACATAAATCACTCTCAGATCCATGATTGCTAGAAATGTATTGATTGAAGTCTGTATTTCTGTGCTGATAGTGTGGTAATGTTACTGACATGTTTAGGTCAAGGATTAGGAATATGTAATAGTGGTCATGCAAAACGCCCCACTTGCTACAAATTTCCGAAGTCATTCAGTCAGTCAGGCATGTGTTGCAGGAAAAAAGAACATATTAATGGGCATTCATAATAATGCAGTCTACTTTGCAGGAGAGGCATGCTACTTTTTCCCCAATTCAAACCACAAAATATGGTTTCTCTTCAGTAATTGAAATGGAGACCAGTTGGGTAGTGGATACAGAGTTTGTGCAGGTCCATAGATTTCACAGTATTTATTTTAGTTTGCATAAGTTAGAGTTAGTGGATATGATTTAATTTAATTAGTAAGTCAGTCAATATACATTTTTATAGAAATTACAGACATTGGGATTGTTATAGGAGCAGAAGGATTAACAAAATATATCATAATCTTAGATTACTGCATAATGCTATATTTCCTTTGGTTAGTGAAAGTTTTATACAACTTTCTTATTGTACTTCTAAATTAATTGTTTTCAATGCATTTATTAATAAGAATATTTCAAGTACACACTATTAAAACTGGTGTTACTATGATAACCTTCTGTACACCTTCATTGTCTGGAGGTTATGGGGATGATAAAAGGGCTTAGCTTGTGATCACTGAAGGTGTTTGTACTCTCAGCCAGCCATACAGTGAACATTCAAAGATCATATCACAATTGTTTTATTTATTATTTTTGTTAGGTTAGTTAGTCAGGAGAGCAGGCAAGCATGTCAGCAGAGGAGTATGGCAAGCTGACAAGGAGCCAGTTGGCTGAAATGTGCCAGACTAAAGGACTTGTGTATGCTAACCTGACTAAAGCAGACATGATTGCAGCTTTAGGCACAGCTGCATCACAGAACAGCAACATTGAGGACAATCCGACTGGCTGTGGAGATGTAAAACTCTCAGAAAATGGACAGTTCATCCTTTCCACATAGGTCGGACTTAAAATCCATCTGAGCTAAAGAGACTTCAGTTGGAGGCCAAGGGTTTGGAAAGAGTGTGTGAGTGTGTGTGTGAAAGTTAGTTGGTAGTAACTTTTGAGCCAGAAAAAACATCATCCTCATGGATAGAGTGAGTCCCATGCACACGTGTTTAACGTGGTTTACAGTGAAATTGGTATGTTGTCTTGAGATACAACAGAAAGGAACTGGGGTCTATATTCAGCAATGGAATAAGGATTGAATAACATGGCTTTGGATTTGTAGATATTCTGTAATGTAAAGATTATGGCAAAATAACCATGCTTGCATTCAATTTATATCTCCTGCAGAACAAGATGAACTCAAAATGCCCCAGAAGCTACAGTTGGCAATGCATAGTTATCATAGCACTTTCTAAGGCTGCATTGGTCTTGAAGTCTGTCTGTAAATGAAAAGTGCTCCTTATATTGAGAGTTCGAGCTAAGGTTCAAAACAATTAATTTTCTAGCTAGCGTGTGTAGTAAAATGGAAGCCTTCAAGGAAATGTGTGTGTTAATTTATCTTTGCTTATGGGAGGGTGCAATTGGTGCAGAAGGAGAGGGTGGTGACCCCTCTCATCTGTTCAGATGTTCAGATATGTCTGTTTGTCTTATTTTTAGTCTTTTCCCTCTATAAATTTGTCATTTCTGGTAAATCGATGAGGATTAAGTTGCCGCTAAAGCTAAATGGTGACATACACATTAGTTTTACAGTTCATATCCTTCAGAAAAATCTTCCCAACTCAAATCCTGTTATTGCAACTTTCTAATTTTATAACAGGATTTTTTAAAATTTGTCCCTTTGGGGCTTTTTCCACTTCATTTATTAGGCTTTACCTGGTTTACCAGATTTCTTGCCCTGTCAGGTTTTGTGGTATGGGGTGGATGTTGGTGGGGAGAGGTCGTGATTGCTGGACACAGCAACTGTATGTACAGTATAATAAACATGCTTCAGCTTTCTAGTCTCTGGGGAAAAAGATTGTTTATGATAGAATCTGTGACTGTGCTGTTACTAAACTTGTCAAATGCAATGTGGCAGAGAGAAGAGGGGAAAGAATTACAGGACTGATGGATTCAGGGAGCATGATTGTATTAGTTATAATACACAGTATGTCTGTAAGCATAAAACAAGTAGTAAAAAGAAAATGTATCATTTCCTGCAAGTGTTGTGTGTTTTTGGTTGTATGGTTTGCATTGTTTTTCGGCATAATTGATACAACTACATTGTAAAGCTGTGCACAGTTTTCAGAAAATATTTTTGGACTTGGGTTTGGGAAGGTAATGTGGAGTTGTTTGTAGTGAAAATTTAAAACACCTCGATAATCAAACTTTTTCATGCATTATAGTAGTTGTGTCTTAAAAAATAAAGGGCTGCTTTCTTTGTGTAAAACAGGATATTTAAGCAAACTTGTCCTTACTTAACTTGTGTGTGGCCAAAGCCAAAAAGTAAGCATCAGATTTCTCTTCTGTCCTGGTTAATGAGACTTACGATGATGGAAATGAATGTACTGTAACAGAAGGGGAGGGGGTGAAGAAATAAAGTAACCTCAAAGAAAAAGAAGAGTAGACAGTGGAGACAGACACAAAACATTAATATTTTTTCTAATACAGTGTTAACGGATAGATTTCTACTGTTTGTGAGAATTGTAAAGTTGGCTAAGCAATTTGAGTGTGATGTTTATGTTTCAGGTTGATATTGCAAACGTTTCTGATGGAGTACAAACAGTCTTTTGGAGGAAGGGTTCTTGTCATTTGGACCACAACAATGTTCTGGGGATAGTTACTTTTATTTTATAACAAAATGTTTGTATTTGGCACGTAAATGTAGTTCCACTAGGAAGAATTTTGGTACAGGACATAGAAAATGGAGGTAACAGATGAGAGTAATCAATGTGTGTGTCTGAATGACAATAAGGAAATAGCTGCAGGATAAAACTGAATTGTGGATAAATACAGAATACACTGTTATTTGGACCAATTTTAATTCCTGTCTGATAGTGGAGTAGAAAAGGAAAATACACAATTAGGAGATGTGAATGTTGTTGTGTCACTAGTGTCTTTTGGCTTTTCCTGGTTAGGGTCGCCACAGCGAACTCCAGTCTGCTAAAGATTGGTAGTAGATTTTACGTGCCGAGTTACCAGCCCTGATGCACAACCTTCAACGAAGGTACGCCCATTCACGATGTCTCCACACTGAAGATGGTATAGCTGAGAATTGAACCAGACAGCAACACACAACCGCAGCACCACCACCACGGTCTAATTAGGAGGTGTGAATATTAGTCATTAATAAATATAAGCATATTACACAAATGAAACAGTCTCTGCCAAAGTGACCCTCCAGCATATTACTACCCCTCCTCCCATTCTGCCCTAACTGAGGTGGGTTCATAGGTTCATAACTAGGCTATCTGCCCTAGGGCATTTATAAGCCTAGCCAGAATGTGTTTGGCTTTCACCACCCATTTTAAATTTATTTTGCTATGCCCTTTTCGAGGTTAGTATACTGTGCCTCTGTCTAACAGTGACACAGAAATGATACCGGGTAAACCTACGATCGCCCATCCACTCATCAAGATTCCTCTTGAAGAGAGTCAATGAGGACTCTGCCTAACCTAGACTGGGATTTATTGCAGAGTAAAGGGAGCCTCTGGTTATGAATTTGTCCCAGCAGCATGTCCTATTTATTTCAGTGCTGAGGTTCAAGTCTCTCGAGCGGCTCGATGGGATTTGGATTTTCTGAGGTGCAGCATGTCCATTAATTCCGGGTTGGACATGGCTTTATACGTCAGGCACAGATTGCCTCTGAACAGGCGGTATGCCACTGAGTAGCGCTGGAGTTTCTTTAACCGGGCAGCATATGGCATCTGTTTGAGCCCTTTGATCCTCTTGGTGAGGTACTTTTGGGGTCTTTCCAATTGCTGCAGGTGTCTGGTAAGGTCCATCCCAAAAGGGGCATTGTACTCAATTATGGGCCTGGTGAGGGTAAGATGCTACTCAAGGGCAGGGTCATACCGGCCTGGTCTACATGCTCAGAGAGCTCCTTTGTCTCTCTTCATGTAGTCCAGGGAGGTACATCTCAGGTCATTCACACCAGCATGGACAATGACTGAGTCATATTTGTACTTGCCTTGCAGTGACCTGAGTGCTTGTGTTGTGGCGGATCTTAGCGCCCAACAGGCTGCTCACCGTGACCCTCTCCTTGTTCAGCCTGGTGAGCGGACGTCAGTGTGCCTGACGATAGTCACCTATTACAAGTGTATCAGGTGTGTTGTTTAGTCTTAAGGGCTGTGACTGCTCAGTACACTGGCTTTGTGAGCTATGTGTTGCACGTGTTTTGTTTTGGGGTAGCTGTTGCTTGGGTGTCTGCTTTGGAGGTGTCTGCTGCTTAAGCAGATAAAATCTCAGGACATTTGCCATTTTTTTAAATTTTTTGTCAGGACACAACTGCCCAAAGAGGGACTGTCCCTCGCAAAGTGGGACAGGTGGTAACCCTAATTGAACTATGTTGACTCATTTGTAAAATTACTTGGTAATTATACAGTCTGAATAATTCATTACAATATTTCAGTTTGTTATACTGTTCCATTGGTTATTCGTCAGTGCTGTCTATACTAGGCAAAATGACTCAAAATAAAGGGGTGTTAAAATCTGTAGTCTAGTGAACGTCCATCAAACTAATATGAAACGGAGGTCAATATGTATATAAACTATATATAATATATATTGATTGTGGCCTTTTCCAGTAGGTATCTGTCTGCATGTCTGTCTGTTAACTGACTATGTAAGCTAGTCTGTGAACATCTCAATGCATTCGTGCTTGAAGTGTTTTTGAAGCATTCCTGAATTTCACAATTGCCTGTTGCAATTACTGAAGTAAGCATCACGAGTGCAAATTACATACAAAACAAGGCATTATGACAAAAAATACTTTTTGTCTTAATTAAATAAACAAACCAGCCACAATTGAAAGGTTTTTAAATATATTTAATAATAAACAATAAAAAGAATAAGACAATATTCAATCACTCAATGAATAAAGTGACACAGTTCAGAATTGCAGGAAATACATTGCAGGACAATCTCAAAATACAGAAAACATCTACTAATCTTGCTATATTGCAATCTGTCCCTAAGAGAGGTTACTTATCTCTCAGAATGTGCCTAAGGCCCCTGGCCTAAGCCCTGAACTGGAAGTCATAAAACAGTAGTAAACAGTTTTACATTTGAAACCTGTCATTTTGTCTGTTTCCACACAAAAGATTAAAAGAACTTCTGGCTGCAGTGTAGACATCCTGTCTTGTTGATGAGATAACACAGTCGTAAAATATTCACTTCGTTACCTAGCTGAAGACAGACAGTTGTAAAACAATTCACAATTCACTTCTGTTCTTACTGTTGTCAAATTTAACTCTTTATGTTCCAACTTCTACCTTACAGCACACATCTGCATGCCATAGGTATAGTTACAATACACACATCTCTGTTCTTTCCCAGCAGGGTACACTGGTTACATTCTTGAAGCTCAGTACAGAACATACAGTTCAACACACACTTCTGCACCAGTAGTTTAACATACACATATGTATAGTGTTTTTTTTACATTTGTAAGACAAGCATAGGAAGCATATTAGTATTCAAAAATGACACACAGAATTATGTACATTGTACAAAATAACATCTAGCTGGGCTGGCAGCCTCACAACCGCTTTACCCAAAACTAAAGGGATGATGATGCATTTGTTGGCATTTGGCTTGCGGTCATGTGTATGGCACCAGTCATTTGTTTGGGTGAGACCCTCTTATTCAGAATTGTTTTATTAAGTCAGTGATGTGAATTCTTTACTTAAGGGGACATATGGAAAAGGCACGGAATGTAGCATAAGCAGAAGGCCAGTACAGATGGACACTGAAGTACTAAGCTAGTGTAAGGGGACATATGGAAAAGGCAGGGAATGTAAAATACACAGAAGGCCAGAACAGAGGGACACTGACGTACTAAGCTAGTGTAAGGGGACATATGGAAAAGGTAGGGAATGTAGCATAAGCAGAAGGTAGTACAGAGGGACACTGATGTACTAAGCTAGTGTAAGGGGACATATAGAAAAGGCAGGGAATGTAACATAAGCAGAAGGCCAGTACAGAGGGACACTGACATACTAAGCTAGTGTGAGGGGACATATGGAAAAGGCAGGGAATGTAGCATAAGCAAAAGGCCAGTACAGAGGGACACTGAAGTACTAAGCTAGTGTGAGGGGACATATGGAAAAGGCAGGGAATGTAGCATAAGCAGAAGGCCAGTACAGAGGGACACTGAAGGACTAAGCTAGTGTAAGGGGACATATGAAAAGTCAGGGAATGTAGCACAAGCAGAAGGCCAGTACAGAGGGACACTGATGTACTAAACTAGTGTAAGGGGACATATGAAAAGGCAGGAAATGTAGCATAAGCAGAAGGGCAGTACAGAGGGAAACTGAAGTACTAAGCTAGATGGAAGAGAATAGTCATTGCAAATTTGTTGGCTTAATGTTGTGGATTGTAATACTGTAGGGCTGCTAATGTTGACATTTTACCTACTTTGGACGGCTGGAGTGGTTTTCAGTGTGAATTGGTAGTACAGTAGTAGTGAATTAATGACAGTGTCCGTGTGTGCCAGTTTTTTTCATTGCAAGTGAATGACTTTTCTTGGGTAGCATGCAAAGTACGCAGTATTTAACTTGAAACTTGATGGTACAGCTCTGATTATGTCATTGAAAGCTGCCATTCTTGTAGCAGTAAGAAACTGTTGATTACATGCAGCTAACTGCTAACCATACATGTTCATAGCTCTATCGCAGTCCATCTGAATTTCATGAATTATGAAGAACTTTTCAAAATGCCCAGTATTACTGGCACAGAGTACAGACCAACAGTCACAGTAAATGTGATGTGCTTTATGCGTAATGGGTGTAAGACTAATGGCATTAGTACTACAAATGAAACAAAGTGCCTCACTGGCCCTCATATGTAATCTGCCCAACAGGATGGGTAACTGTAAATTCACCCCAGGGATATTTTTGTGTTATTTTGCAGATGTGAAATGATCCCTTGAACACCATTAACATATACTACTACAAGTATGGATAGTTTTAATTTTTATTTCCTTATTTTTAATGTAAATTGTTAGCCATTGTTTTAAAAATTATATAACTAGGAATAAAGTAGTTAAGTTACTCCTCTTTTACTTTTCAGATGGCTTCTACATCTGGTCAAACCAAAACCGTGAAACGCAAGATAGCAGACGAAGAAGAGTATTTCAGGAAAATGGACCGATGAGTACTTCTTTGTTGAATCTCATAACAAAGCGCTCTGCCTTGTGTGCAGAGAAGTGGTATCCGCTTTCAAGGACTACAATTTAAAAAGGCATTATATTCAAACGCACCCCAAATTAAGTGAATTGCAAGGCGTGTCCCGTCAACAGAAAATATCAGAATTAAAAAAGTCTTACATTTCAACAACAGCTGTTTCAAAATCAGCTACTCAACCGGATTCTTTACTGAAGGCAAGTTATGTTGTAGCAAATTTAATTGCGAAAAATCCAAGCCATTTGCCGATGGTGAATTTGTTAAAGAATGCCTTGAAAGTGTAGCAGACATAATTTGCCCTGAAAAAATCAGAATTTTCTAAAATCAGTTTATCACACCAGACAACCGCAAGGCGGGGGAAGATATAGCCAAATCTATTGAAAATACGTTGGAATCTCGGTGTGCAACTTTCAAGTATTACTCCATAGCTTTGGATGACAGCACTGATATTACAGATACGGCACAACTTGCCATATTTATTCGTGGTGTTGACAACGATTTCAATATTACTGAAGAACTGGCCTGTATGGTTCCACTGAAAGACACAACGAAGTCTGCTGATCTGTACAAGGCAGTAAAAGAAACACTGGCAAGATTTTCCTTGACCATCACAAACCTGTCTGGCATAGTAACTGATGGTGCTCCAGCTATGGTTGGAAAGAGGGAAGGACTAACAACACTGATGGAAGAAGATGCAAAACAGATCAGTAATGTGCGTTTCATGAAGTACCACTGCATTATACATCAAGAAAATTTGTCTGCACAGACTTTAAAATGGAAAATGTTATGAATGTTGTTGTTAAAACAATAAATTTCATAAGATCCAGAGGATTAAATCACCGCCAGTTTCAGGAGTTTCTGACTACTTTGGAATCTACCTATGGAGACATCTTGTACTTTACTGCAGTGAGGTGGTTAAGTCGTGGAAAAATGCTGAAACGCTTCTATGACTTACGACATGAAATAAAGTCCTTTATGGAGTTAAAAGGAAAGCCTGTACCTGAATTTGAAAGTGCAAGCTGGATGGCTGATTTAGCCTTCTTAGTAGACATCACTGCTCATTTAAACGACCTGAACTTGCGCCTCCAAGGGGAAAATCTATTAATAAATGACATGTTTCAAACAGTGACTGCATTTGAAATGAAACTTAAATTGTGGCACAGTCAGATTAAGAACAATAGCTTCATTCACTTTGCAACACTGTCTGAGCAAAGCCATGCAAATACTGAAAAATATGTGGCATTACTTAATAGTTTAGCACAGGAGTTTGAGAGCAGATTTCAAGATTTTAGAAAACACCAACAACAGTTCAGTATATTTGCTACCCCATTCTCAGTTGACATCGACATGTTGCCTGCAAACCTGCAACTGGAATGCATAGAATTGCAGTCAGATATGCAACTTAAAGAAAAATTTCTGCAAGCATCTTTATTTGACTTTATAAGTTATACCTACCCAAAGAAAAATATCCATCACTTCACGAACACGCCCTGTTCATGACATCTCTTATGGGGAGTACATACATTTATGAGCAGTTTTTTCTCGTATGAAGCATACAAAAAATAAAATCAGAACAAAAATTTCAGATGAGCATCTTGAAAATACTCATGCATCGCCACTACATCTATCAAACCTGATATAGACGCACTGGTATCAAAAAGACAAGCTCAGTCTTCACATTAAAAAGGTTATGCTCATAATGTTTGTCTACTCTACTACACAAAAGAACACTCCTGACTTGACAGCCTGAACCTCCTGATATGGACACTTAAGTATAACAAGAACTAGGACCAATAAGTTTGAAATCTGCAAAGGTCTGTGCCTGGCTGCACCCTTGTGAACTGGTTTCACAAATAAACAGTGCCACTACTATTTTATTATAAAGTCACTTATTTGTTTAAATGTGAGAAATGCAGATTGAGAGGCAACTGCAAAACAGCATGTGTGAGTTTACCTTGTGAAACTGGAGTGTGTTTTGGCATACTACCATGTTCTTTGTGTCTCCACAGTAAGTGGGTGAACCAAAGTTAAATGTGTTGTACCATCTGTTAGTGACAGCGAAACAAATGTAAAAATAAAATTGTTCATTTTTTAAGAAGTAATAAGTGTCATCATTCCTGATATTGCCAGTGCCATATTTCAGGGACAGATTGCAAAGCTAGAAACAGAAGAATACATGAGCTTTGGACAACATATGGCCATTAAGGACATGATGGAAGACATGGAAACCAGCAAAATCACAGGTATGATGTCATACATATTGAAAGGTTTGTACGTGTTAATTCTTTTTACAAATAAACTTTACTAAGATGTTAGAATGGATGTAACTGTTTTTTAAATAATTAGAAAGAGATATTGAAGTTTAGGTGAAATATTATGCATTTATTAATTTATTTCTATTATTTATTAATTTATTTTTCACATTAACCTACAATACAGCCACATTAGTCGACATAAAGCAGTGTTTTTTCGCTCATCAGTAATGTGAGACCTTTTTTTTTTTTTTTTTTTTTTTTGCTCTTCAGTTAATGTGAGACCTTTTTTTTTTTTTTTGGTCCTCACCTGCCGTTTGCCCCCAGACCATTTTTGTTAACCCAATGCGGCCCTTGCAACTGAAAAGGTTGGACACCCCTGCTCTATCTAATTATGTTATGACACTAGAGACGGATGCATTAGCAGAGTGCGCTATTCGCATTACTGGAAGTTTTCTTTTCCCCTGATATACTTATAGGGTGCTGACATCATCGGTGTTTAGAAAGGGGAATGGGCATCCTGTGGTGTGTTTTCACAGTTGCCAAAAGGGATGTTCCTTTCATACACACTTACCCCCCTTCATGAACACTAGCCACTTGCTGGATTCAAACCCCTACCTAACTATGTTATGACACTAGAAACAGATGCATTAGTAGAGCATGCTATTTGTATTGCTGGGGGAATTCTTTTCTCCTGATATACTTATAGGGTGCTGACATCATCAGTGTTTAGAAAGGGGAATGAGCATCCTGTGGTGTGTTTTCACAATTGCCAAAATGGATGTTCTTTTCATACACACTTACCTCCCTTCACACGCACTTGCCACTTGCTGGATTCAAACCCCTACCTAACTATGTTATGACACTAGATACGGATGCATTAGCAGAGCGCCCTATTCAGATTAGTGGGAGACTTCTGTTCTCCTGATATACTTATAGGGTGCTGACATCATCAGTGTTTAGAAATGGGAATGAGCATCCTCTGGTGTGTTTTCACATTTGCTAAGTGGAACATTTGGACTAAGTGTGTGAGCATGCCCAGTTCAGCCTTCCCATGGCATGTTGTGTGAAAGATGTCTCATTTATCAAAGTGTGTGAGCATGCCCAGTGTGAGCTTTCCATATGTTGAACTCTGCAGCCCATCACATTTGTGGATGAGTGTGATCTTCAGCAAATATCTCCAGTTTATGGTTGTGTGTTCTGTGCCATGTTGTATAGTTACTGTCCAAATGCTTTTTGTCTGAACACAACAGGGATTATACTGTGCCTGCAGGTTTTGCATGGGATACTTTGCATACAATTGTCAACATCCGTTCATACTGACCTAACACTGTAGTACTGTATAGTGTAGTGGTTCAGTACTTTCACTGTGGTGGACAGTATCCTGGGCTTTAGTCCTATCACTGCTTTACATTTCCATAGTGTGCATAACAGCCTGGTTAGGGTCCAGTTGTGCACATCTGTACAAAGGCGGTGCCTCTACGGACCCTGGTAATTACCACCCCATAAGCTTAACAAGTCTAGTCTGCAAAGCTATGGAGAGGATCATAATGGAGCTCATAAACAAAGATATAGGGGACATGCAGACATTGGACCCATCCCAGTTTGGCTTGGTCAAGGGCAGATCATGCCTTTTGAACTTGGTCAACTTCTTCAAAACAGTCACTAAGGCCATTGATGAGGGAAGGGCAGTCCATACAGCCTACCTTGACCTTGCAAAGGCTTTCGACACAATACCCCACTCGGGTATTGTAGAAAAACCTACCAACCTAAATGTAAACCCATATGTCACAAGATGGGTTGCAAACTGGCTTAAGGACAGGACCCACAGGGTTAGAGTTGCTGGCGCTATGTCAGACTCCAAGCCAGTCACAAGTGGTGTCCCACAGGGCTCAGTCCTTGACCCCCTATTGTTCGTCATCTACTTCTCAGAAGTACAGGCCAACATGGGACGACTTTGGCTGAAAAAGTTTGCAGATGACTGCAAACTGGGTGCCATAGTGGACAGTGCATCAGACACAGATATCCTTCAGAAGGGACTCACGGAAACTGATAGCTGGTGCCAGAGCCATGGCCTGACGTTAAATGCCAAAACATGTATAGTCATACCCTTCGGGAAAAGCAAGGTAACCCCAAGCTACCATATAGGTGGCAATCCTCTAAGCACAGAGGAGGTTATCATGGACCTGGGGACCCAGGTTGACAGTGGCCTTTCTTCTGACACTCACGTTGCTAATGTGGCTAGAAAGACCTTCTACATTGCCCACCTGATCATGAAGGGATTCACATCCAGATCTAGTGAGGTCATTGTTCCCCTGTACTCTTCACTTATCAGACCAATGATCAAGTACAATGCCCCATTCTGGGTGTATGTCACCCGACATCTGCAGCAATTGGAGAGACCCCAAAAGTCCCCCACCAAAAGGATAAAGGGACTCCAACATCTGTCATATGCTGCCAGATTGAAGACACTCCAGCTCTATTCAGTCACATACCATCTGCTCAGAGGTGACATGTGCCTGACATGCAAGGCCATGTCCAATCAGGAAGTAATGGACATGCTCCACCTCAAAACCGCCAAATCCACCAGAACCACTAGGGCAAGTGACTTAAACCTTAGCAGGGATATAAGTAGGACATATTGGAGGGATAGATTTATCACTCAGAGACTCCCTATGCTGTGGAATACAATCCCGGTCCATGTGAGGCAGAGCACCTCGCTGGCTCTGTTCAAGGGGAATCTTGACTGGTGGATGGGAGATCATAAGTTTACCCCGGGGATTGTCTCTGTGTCACTGCTGGACAGAGGCACGACAAACTAATGGGCACAGTATTGTTTCCATATAAGGGGTGGCGTACGCCACAAAACTCTGGGCTAGGCTTATAACTGCCTTAGGGCAGATAGCCTATTATAAACCTATGAACCTATGACCCTATCTGACCATGTTGCATTATGTTCAGATATGAACTACTTACAACAGCCTCATCCAACATCAGCAGTGTATTCCACAACATAGGTGTACATTGGCAAACACTACCAATGTGCTCTAGGCCATTTCTAATGCTAGTCAGAGAGTGTGTTTGTCCTTCGACACATTGTAAGTGTAGTTTGCCATGACATATGTCTTGTTTAGTATACTGTGCCTCTGTCTACCTGTGACGTAACATTGATACCCAGGGTAAACCTACCATCTCCCATCCACTCATTAAGATTCCTGTTGAGGAGAATCAACGAGTGACTCTATGGATAACCTGTACTGGTAGTTTACTCATGCGTGGGGGTGGCTTCTGTGTTATGGATAATGCAGTACAGCTTGTCCTATGTATGTCAGTGCTGGGGTTCAGGTCCTTCATGTGCATAGCTCACTGCCATTCAGATTGTACAAGGTGCAGCATGTTCATTGATTCCAACTTGGACATGGCTTTCTACATCAGGCACAGCTTGCGTCTGGGTGGCCAGCATGGCAGTGTGTGGAGTTGCACTCTGTTTAATCAGGCAACACATTACATGTGTTCAAGCTCTTTGATACTCCTGTTGAGGTAATGTTGTGGACTTTACAGTTGATGGAGGTGTCTGCTGAGGTACACCCCACAGGTGCTGTTGTGGTCATTTGTAACGCTGATGAAGGATAACTGCAGAATCACAATGATCTCCCCTTATCTAGATGTCATAACCTTCATGATTAGGTTGGTATATGGATTGTTTCTGTTAACACTACAGCCACATGTTTGTCCAATGCAGGATATCTATCACCTTGTGTACCAGGTCTGTCATTACATGTTAAGTATGTAATGGGTTAACACCTATGTGGTAATTGGTGGTCACTTACTGTATATCCACAGAGGTTGACTATACAGTTTTCTCCATTTAACATGCTGACATGGCTATGGCACCGGTTGTCTGTTTCTATGTGGCCCTTTTGTGGGATGCTTGTGTCAGCTGGAGTGTCAGATATGTTAGGCAGTTTGTAGTCCTTTGCAAACATGTTCAGGCACAGTCCTTACATGTTGGCCTGTACCTATGGGACATATATACCAGACGGGGAAGGTCCCAGGACCAAACTTTGTGGGATACCTGTTATATGTGGTTTGTAGTCTGACATGGCTGCAGTATGTCTGACCATGTCAGTTTTGTCATTGGTCTGGTTTGCAACACCTCTAGTGACATTGGGGTGTATATATAAGCTGGTGAGCATATCTATATTGAACACGTAGGGTATTGTATGCAAGGCTTTGCAAGGTCCAGCTACACTGTGTGGACCACATTGCCCTCATCAGTGACCTCAATCACTGTTTCAACTGAGTCACACATGTTTAGGGGCGGGGTCTGCACTTCATAAACCCACACTGGGTAGGGTCGGTTGTCAATAGATCCCCATTATCGTTATGTCTGCGGTACATGCTGATCCTTTCCATAGCTGTGCAGACCAAGCTGCTCAGGATTCTGTGGTGGTTGTTTTTAGTATCCATTCAGGCGACACCTTTCTTGAGAACAACCACTGTTGCTGTACACTGCTCTTTGGGTACATATCCTGTGGTAAGGCTGACATAATGTCAGGGAGGCAGCAGTCTGCTGGGAAAGATATTTGGCATTATGAGGGGGGGGGGTTGCACTGCACCTGTCAGGATGTATGTTGGCAATACGTGTGTGTGTTTGGTATGTTATTTGTAATATTTGTGTGATCCAGAGCATATCCAGGAATTCACAACATGCTTACTACCATCAGTTGCAGCAGCCTTGGGGTTATCCTTAGTGTCCTGTACAATTTGTGTCATAATAGGTTCATAGGTTCATACTAGGCTATCCACCCTAGGGCATTTGTAAGCCTAGCCACAGTGCATGTGGCTTTTGCCACCCCTTGCTATGTGAATATTATGGCCATTTATGATTTACTTAGCTGTGCCTCTGTCTGGACATGACACAGTAAAGACCCCCAGTGTACATCTACAATTATCCATCCATTTTGCTAACTTTCTGTTGAAGAGTGTCAGTGAGGGGCTCTGCCTAACATGTAGTGGTATTCTGTTCCAGGGTGTGGAGGGACTCAGGGTTAGGTATCTGTCCCTCCAGCACATCCTATTTGATTATGTGCTAAGGTTGACATCTCTGACTCACACAGCTCCGATGGCTTTGAGTTTTCTGGGGTGGAGCATGTCCATTACTTCTGTGTTGGACATGGACTTGTACAACAGACATACCATGCCTCAGTGTAGGCAGTATGTGACTGCATTCAGCTGTGGTGTCTACAGACAGGCAGCATATGACATATATTTGAAACCCTTTCTGACTCTTGCTGAGGTACCTTTGAGATCTTACTAACTGCTGCAGGTGCCAGGTAATGTACATCCCAAATGAGGCATTGTATTACAATATGGTCTGATAGGGGAACAGTATAGGGGCACAATGACCTTTGTTGACGTAGATGTGAATCCTTTCATGATACAGTGTCCAATATAGACAGTCTTCCTAGACAAATTGGCGATGTGACTGTCACATAACAGGTGACTGTCCACTTGTGTCACTTGGTCCCTGATTACTCCTTCCACACATAATGGTTTACCACCTATGTGGTAATTTGTGTGTACCTTGTTTTGTATTTGGTGGTACATTTATACTGTCCACTGTCTTCAGGACAGTGGGGTGGGGTTCCTGTGTGTGAGAGTGTGGTCTGTAGCATGCTACAGACTGTACAGCAGTCTTGCCTACAGTTAGTTGCACATGGGTGGACTGCAATGACATAACCATATTCAGTTAACTGGACGTATGACTGTCTGTGCTGAATATGGATACTCACCCTCCTTTTATGTTTTGTTACAGGTTTTGAGGCCATAACACATGGTGGTATTACCTGCTAGTGCTGGTGTGCTGTCATGAGGCTTGCAGCAGGTTTCTATCACTGGACAGACATCAATGTTCTCCATACTGGGGAGGGCCTCAGGAGAATGCATATTGAGGTTTACACATCTGGCATTGATCAGCATTACCCTTCTGTTTCTTTCCAGTTTTGTTTTCTATGGTGGTGGGTTGGTCTTTTCGGCCTTGCCTACGGAAGGATCTCTGTAGGTTGCAAAAGCCTTAGGCAATATCCAGATGCTAATGGGTAACAGGTGCAAGCCATCCCTGGGACAGCAGCATGTCTCACTATGGAGTCACCTATTACAACTGTATCAGGCATGTTGTTTCTCCTTCTGTCCTGTGACTGTTTGGCACACCAGCTTTGTGTACTATGTGTTAAATGTGCTATGTCTGGAGGTTATTTTATTGGGTGTCTGCTTTGGAGGCTTGTGTTGGTGTTGTGTGTTTGTAATTAGGGCCTCTGGGAATGTTTTTGTGTTTATGTGTTTGGTTTACAGTCGTTGTAGGTCTATGGGGGACTGGGTTTGTGGTGTATGTGGTTACCTTGTCCTCCTGACTAGTTTTGACAGTACTGATTTGGGGGTGCTCAGGCTTCGGTTTGGCTACCTGGTTGTGTCTATCACATACATTTGTATTTATTGGGGTGAGTTGTTGTTGTGTGTGTACTTGGGACAGGTGTCACATTGCCACTGGATTCACAGATTCTACTTGTTTTGCCTGGCCTTAGTGGATTGTATGTGTGGACACATTTTATTGCCATACTACTGATCACTGATTACTTCACTTTTCATGTTTGATCTATCATGTGGTAGCTTCCTCATTCTCTTCAATGGTTTAGTAATTGCTGGAGTCCAGCATGACAGATGCCTGGGTGTATGGCATTGTGTCTTGTTGTTTGTGATTGCAGACTCCAAGCACTCTTGGCTGTGTTCATGGTATGCCTGTATAACATGTTCTGCTGTGTGTCCCATATTCTGGACCTGCACAGGGTTTTTCATGGATTCCACATTGGTTTGTAGGGGTGCAAGCTATGCTTTATACATGTGTTTCACTGTGGTAATCTGGCCAGGGACTGGGGTCGGGATGTGTAACTACAGTGTGATTACTCTATGGTCTGGTCTTACCAGTGAGGGATACACTTCTCATCTTGACATCCAGTACACATATTTCTGATTATCACATCCAGTATGCTTACCCCTCTTGTGGAAGTGTTACATTTTGCATGTCCATTTTGTTTGATGGATTCTGGGAAATTGTCTACACTTGTGTCAGTGCTAGTATAATACAAAGAGTATAGTGACAAACACCTCAAAAGCTGACTTCACACTTCTTCGGACTGAGATGGTATCCGTTAAGCCCACTGGGCCAGGGGAAACCACAACACACAATGGTGACTCCTTCACAGACGCTTTCTACGGACATCTCCGAGATAGCATGGACCATGCAATCACAAATAAAAACAAGACCCTCTCTACCAAGGGAAAGTGGCCTGTCTGGTGGACCCCAGCCATAAACAAACTGTATAACAGATGAAGGATACTAATGCAAGACAGAGCTGCATCTCCTAAAGGGAAGGCAGCTGTGATCAGCACTAGTAAAAAGCTTCATTCTCTCATAAAGACATCCAAGGCCAACTTTGTGACATAAATCACCAAAGACAATAAAGATAACCACACTGCCTTCTTCAGTTATGTCAGAAACCTGGGTGGGAACCCTCAGATATGCTCTGAGTTGGTACACAATAACATATATTTCAGTGACCTGACAGATATTGGCAACATTCTGGCAGACAGGTTCAGTGCAATTTTCCCCCTCCCTCATCCCCAAAAGAAGATAGTTATCACAGCTGAATGTAACCTGACTGTCATCTCAGATGTCCATGTGAGAGCCGCACTCAGCAAAGACAAGAACACAGCATCAATGGGACCTGATGGTATCCCCAGTTGCGTGCTATGTGAACTCCAGAAGGAGCTAAACCCGTATATACAAATGCTATTTAACCTTAGCCTTGCTACAGGATATGTACCTGAACACTGGCGTACAGCAACAGTGGTCCCACTCCACAAAGGAGATGCCTCCACAGACCCTGGGAACTACCACCACACAAGCTTAACCAGACTTGTCTGCAAAGCTATGGAAAGAGTCATTATGAAGCTCTTAAACAGAGACATTAGTGAACTACAGACCCTTGATCCCACCCAGTTCAGCTTTGTACAGGGCAGATCCTGCCTTTTGCACCTAGTTGACTATTTTGAAACTGTCAGTAGGGCCATTGATGAGGGCTACGTGGTTCACACAGCCTACCTGCACTTGGCTAAGGCCTTTGACACAATACCCCACTTAGGCATCATAGACAAGCTCAACAGCTGAAATATAACATCATATGTCACAGGATAGTTTGCAAAATGGCTAAGAAACAGAACCCATAAAGCCAACATTGCAGGTGCCTTGTCAGATTCAAAGCCAGTCACAAGTGGTGTCCCACAAGGATCTGTCCTGGGACCCCTGTTATTTGGCATTTACTTTTCAGATATGAAAGCAAACATAGGAGGGTTGTGGCTGACAAAGTTTGCAGATGACTGCAACCTAGGCACCATAGTGAATACATCAGCCGGCACACACATCCTACTGAATGCCATCACAAAGACAGATAGCTGGTGCCGGAATCATGGCCTGAAACTGAATGCAACTGATGTGTAGTCATCCCCTTTGGGAGGAACAAAGTACCCACAAATCAATACATAGACAGCAACCCTTTTGACACCCATGTTGCCAAAGTGGTTATAAAGACTTTCTATCTTGCCCACCTTATCATGAAGGGTTTTCCATCCAGATCAAAGGAGGTCATTGTACCACTATACTTCTCCCTTATCAGGCCCATGATTGAATACAAAGCCCCATTTGGTATGTACCTCACCCAGCACTTGCAACAGCTGGAGAGACCCCAAATGTACCTTACCAAGAAGATCAGGGGTCTACAACACATGTCATTTGCTTCCAGACTAAAGGAAATCCAGCTTTATTCAGTGGCATACCGCATACTTACAGGTGACCTATGCCTGACATACAAGACCATGTCCAGTCAGGATTTGGTGGACATGCTCCACTGCAAGCAATCCAAATCCACCAGAACCATGGAAGTTGAAGATTTGAACCTCAGCACATACATGTATAGGACATGCTGGAGGGACAGAGTCATAACTCAGAGGCTTCTCACACTCTAGCAGAGTATCCCAGTTCATGTTAGACAGAGTCCCTCACTGACTCTCTTCAAGAGAAATCTGGACAACTGTATGTGAGATTGTAGGTTTACCCCAGGGGTCCTCCCTGTGTCACTACTAGACAGAGGCACAGTCAAGTTATTTGATTACGTAAGGGGGTCATAATGTGTCACTACTAAGTGAGAGGCACAATATTCGGAATCTATTCTGTACACTTATTACCACTATAAGGGGTGGCAATAGCCACATCACTATGGCTAGGCTTATAAATGCACTAGGGCAGATAGCCTAGTAGTAAACTATGAAATTATGAAACTATGGTGTATGTATAGGTATTGTCAGTCAAGCAATATAATGTGGTTTGGGGGGCTTGATATCTTCCTGTATTCCAACAGTTTTTTGTCTATTCCTTCTAGCATGTCAAGGGATCAGTTGCTAGTGTCCTCTCCTGCTCAGCTGGTGAACCTGGGAATATTGAGGCAATGTTACAATTGCCCCATGTACACAGACAACCCTCTCCTTCTCCCACAAAACAAATATACATGCAAGAGATGCAACTATATAGCCAAACTGGAGGCTGAGCTCTCTCAACATAGGACTGGCAAGACCAGAGAGGAGGAGAAGGTAACCAAACACACCACAAACCCAGTCTCACATAGCACTATCACAACTTCAAATCATACACATAAACACACAAAGACATACTCGGAGGCTCTGATCAGAAATCTACGATAACAGCAGAGGCCACCAAAGCAGACACCCAAACAACTGCCTCCACAGGGCACAGCACATGCAACACATAGACCACAGAGTCAGTGTGCCAAACATTCACAGCCCTTAAGGCCAAACACAATGCCAGACACACTCGTCATAGGTGACTCCATAGTCAGACACACTGACGTCCTGCTCACCAGATTGAGTAAGGGGAAGGTCACAGTAAGCTGCCTATCGGGCGCTGGAATCCACCACATAATGCAAGCACTCAGGTCACTCAACTGCAAGTACAAGTATGACTCAGTCATTGTCCATGCTGGTGTGAACGACCTGAGATGTACCTCCCTGGACTACACGAAAAGAGACATAGAGGAGCTCTCTGATTATGTAGCCCAGGCAGGTATGACCCTGACCTTGAGCAGTATCCTACCTTCACCAAGAATGATGCCACAATACAGAGACAAGATGATCAGCTGTAATAATTGGCTTAAACTATGGTGTCATTCAAAGGGGATCCAATGTCTGTCTGCCTGGGATGACATGCTGGAAAAGCCATGCTGATTCACAAGGGATGGCTTGCACCTGTCACCCCTGGGCTTCCGGATTTTGGCTAAGGCTCTTGCCAACCCCATTGTGCCTTTTTTAGGCAAGGCTCAGATTCTAAACCTACCACCCTAGAGCACAAAAAAGGAAATAAACTATGGGTAATGCTGCTGAATGCCAGAAGTCTCAACCTCAAGATGCATGCACTCGAAGCCCTTCTCAGTATGGAGAACATCGATGTCTGTGCTGTGACTGAAACCTGGTTCAAGGCTCCTGACAGCACCCCGGCACTATCAGGTGTTACCTCATATCATGCCCGCCCCAAAATCTGGACAACACCAAGAAAGGAGGGTGGGTGTCCATATTCATCAAGGACACCCTCACCTCAAGGTTGGTGGCAACACACGATGCATCGGAGATCATCCAGGTGCAATTAACCGTAGGCAAGACTGCTCTGCAGTTTGAGGTATGTTACAGGCCACCCTCTCAAACTCAGGAACCTCACACAGCTTTCCTGAAAACACTGGATGGGATAAATGTATCTCCAAACACCATCATACTGGGTGATTTCAACTATCCAAATATAGACTGGAATCACTACTCATGCCCCAACACTCTAGCCCAAAGGTTCCTAGAGTTCATAAACTCAAATGCCATGGAACAACTAATCACCATCCCCACAAGAGGAGACAACATACTAGATCACATCATCACAAAGTTCAACACCAGAAGTATACCCATCATTGGTGAGATCAGATCATAAACTAATCTCACTGGAAGTCCACATCCCGCCCCCACCCCAGATAAAAAAGACCACAGTGAAGAACTTCTCAAAAGCCGACTTCACACTTCTAAAGACTGGTGTGGTCTCTTTCAAGGCCCCCAAGCTAGCAGAAACCATTACCCAAGCCGCTGAATCACTTACAAATGCCTTCTACCAGCACCTCCAGGACTGCATGGATCAGGCAATCCCAAACAAAACAAAGACTCTTTGTACCAAAGGCAAGTGTCCAGTCTGGTGGACCCCAGCCATAAACAAGCTGTACAACAGAAGGAAGGAGCTACTACAAGATAGAGCAAATTCCATGGAAGGGAAGACACCCCTGCTCATTATAAGTAAAAAACTGAGATCTCCCATAAAATCATCCAAGGCATATTTTGAGAGAAAACTCGCTAAGGACTCAAAAGACAATCATAAGGCCTTTTTTAGCTATGTTAGAAACCTGGGAGGAGACTCCCAGATATGCTCAGAATTAGTTCAAAATGATATAAAAATCACTGAACCTACAGACATTGCCAACATACTGGCTGACAGGTTCAGTGCAGATTTCTCCCCCCCCCTCCCCCCCAAAGGGAGAGATATCTATACCAGAGGATTGTAGCCCCCCAAACATCTCAAATGCTCAGGTGAGAACTGCTCTATCCAAGGCGAGAAACACAGCATCCATAGGACCAGATGGTGTCCCCGGATGTGTGCTCCACGAACTCAATGAGGAATTAAACCCGCAGTTAGGGCAGCTGTTTAATCTTAGCCTCACCTCAGGATACGTACCCAAGGAGTGGCATACAGCAACGGTGGTCCCACTTCACAAAGGAGGTGCCTCCACCGACCCCAGAAACTACCGTCCCATCAGCTTGACAAGCCTGGTCTGCAAAGCTATGGAGAGGATCATAATGGAACTCATAATTGAAGACATAGGGGGCTTGCAGACTTTGGATCCAACCCAGTTTGGCTTTGTCAAGGGCAGATCATGCCTTTTAAACTTGGTTGACTTTTTCGAAACAGTCACCAAGGCCATTGATGAGGGCAAGGCAGTCCACACAGCCTACCTTGACCTGGCAAAGGCTTTCGATACAATACCCCACTCAGGTATCATTGACAAACTCACCAGCTTAAATGTAAGCCCATACGTCACAAGATGGGTTGCAAACTGGCTAAGTGACAGAACCCACAGGGTCAGAGTTGCAGGTGCCATGTCACACTCCAAGCCTGTCACAAGTGGTGTCCCACAGGGCTCAGTCCTGGGCCCACTTTTGTTCGGCATCTACTTTTCAGAAGTACAAGCAAACACAGGAGGATTATGGCTGACAAAGTTTGCAGATGACTGCTAACTGGGAACCATAGTTGAAAGCCCATCTGACACAGACATCCTTCAGAAGGGTCTCATAGAAATGGATAACTGGTGCCAGAGCCATGGCCTAAAGTTAAACGCTAAACAATGCATAGTCATACCCTTCGGGAAAAACACGGTTACCCCTAGTTCCCATATAGGTGGCAATCCTCTAAGCACAGAAGAGGTTATCAGGGATCTTGGCACCCAGGTTGACAGTAACCTTTCGTTTGACACTCACGTTGCCAAAGTAGTTAGGAAGACCTTCTACATTGCCCACCTGATCATGCAGGGATTCACATCTAGATCAAGGGAGGTCATTGTTCCCCTGTACTCATCACTCATCAGACCAATGATTGAGTACAATGCCCCATTCGGAATGTATCTGACCCGACACCTGCAGCAATTGGAAAGGCCCCTAACATTCCTCACCAGAAGGATAAAGGGTCTCAAAAATATGTCTTATGCTGCCCGACTGAAGGAACTCCATCTCTATTCAGTCGCTTACACTGCCTGCTCAGAGGTGGCCTGTGCCTGCATACAAGGCCATGTCCAACCCGGAATTAATGAACATGCTTCACCTCAAAACCTCTAAATCCATCATAACTACAAGGGCAAGAGACTTAAACCTCAACACGGCTATTAATCGGGCGTGCTGGAGGAACAGATTCATCACCCAGAGACTCCCTATGCTGTGGAACAACATCCTGGTACATGTGAGGCTGAGCACCTCGCTGGCTTTGTTCAAGAGGAATCTTGACCAATGGATGGGAGATCGCAGGTATACCCCAGGGATAACCTCAGTGTCACTGCTTGACAGAGGCACAGCAAAATAATGGGCATATTATCCTTCAAACTGAAGGGGTGGCGGAAGCCACAAAACTCTGGGCTAGGCTTATAAATGCCCTAGGGCAGATAGCCTAGTATGAACCTATGAACCTATGAACATAGGCCTGGTGCAGTTCCTGCTATTAGGACAGTGGTCTGCAGCAAGCTATATATTAGTAGGCAGTTTTAGCAATTGGTATTTGACCATGGCTAATCCATGTTGCTTCTTGTTGTGGTACCAACATGGGGTGTGGTTATCCATGACATTTATTGCTAGTCACCCTCGTTTTGTAGCTTGTTCCATGTTTTTGCACATGTACATCACTATATGAGGTGTGACCTGGTAGTGTTAGGGTGCTGATGTGGGCTTTGACCCAGTTTTCTATTACAGCACTGATATCTACATTCTCTATACTGTGCGCTTACACTGCACACATCTTGATGTTTATACTTCTGGCATTGGGTAGCATTACATCTAGGTTCCTATCCCTTGTGGTACCTATGAAGGTGGGTTTGTGTTTTTGTGGTTTATGATTGGTGAGGGTGGATGTTAGTCAGGGTCCTCAGGTGTGCATATGGTACATGGTGTTACATTACTTAACACATGGCATTCATGCCTCAGGTGGTGCTGCAGGGCTGCCTCTGTCGGATGCACATACTACACTCCCTGTACATGTTTGGAAGCAGGTTGTGTCATGTTAGGCATCCCTGTTACTATATGAGTGAGTCAGAGCGGGTATCAGTCCCAGTGTTCCTACTGAACAAGTGTATGTGCTATGCGTTGCCTCTTTGCCAAGGCCAGGGCATACTGGGCACGCCTCCTTCTGCCTACTGGGGCAAGGTCAGGTTGTTCCTTCTCCGAGTCACCCTCTGCCTGTGGTGGCCTTGGCAATGGTGGGGGTATGTTTGGCCCAGCCCTATGCTGGTCCCGCTGCAGCTGTTTCCGCAGGATCATATTATGTAGCATAGCACATATCATGATCATTTGGGTACATGTAGTTGGTGTGTACTGCAAGGCTCCACCAGATGTGTCCAGACACCAGAACCGTGACTTGAGCAGCCCAAACACACGCTCTATGACATTACGTGTTTGTGCGTGTGCCTCATTATGGCGTTCCTGTTCAGGTGTGTGTGCATTTCTGATGGGTGTCATCAGCCACGGCTCAAGTGCATAACCTGCATCCCCCACTAGGTGTCCGTGTGGGAAGTCCCCACTGGCAAATGATTGGTACAGCTGTGCCAGATGCCAGATGTGGGAATCGTGGTAGCTCCCAGGGCAGCCAGCACACACATTCATTATTATGCCCTGGGCATCACACACGACCTGGCAGTTGATGGAGCGGAATCCCTTGTGGTTAATATAGGCTCTACTTTGCTCACCGGCTGGTGCTTTGATGCGTATGTGCGTGCAGTCTATTGCACCCAGTACCTCAGGGTATCCCGCTATTTGCTGGAAGAGATGCATATTGCTGGCCACAACCTCACGGGCATTAGCGAAATATACATGATCACCGACATGTGCTGACATGGCATCCAGGAACTGGTGCAGTACCCTGGAGGCTGATGCCTGTGATATCCCCATCATATCACCAGTTGGTCTCTGGAAGGTACCTGTTGCTAGTATTCTTAGGCCAACACATACCTTGGTTTCCACTGGGATGGGTTCCCCTCTGTTGGTTCTGTGTGTGAGGCGTGGCCTGCACAGCTCAACAATTTGCTGCAGAAGGTCTCTGTCCACTCTGTAGCGCTCTACTATCTCCAGCTCATGTAACCCATGGTAGGTTACCCTGGGCCTGTATACTCTTCTCCTTCTCCTCACTCTGGGTTGTCTGTCAATATCTGCATTGTCACCACACTCAGCAATTCGCCTATGCCTGATTATGACAGCTATGGCAGCTCCTAGCATTTCTGCTCTGAGTTCAGATTTTTTCAGTTTTCAATTCTGATAGCTTACTTTCTTGCAGTATCTCTTGTGAGAAACACCCTGCACTGCTGTTTGCAGTGTTTTAAGTGCTGGGTTGGGCTTCTAGTCTGCCTGTGTAATTGCCTGCTTCCAATTGTTTCCACCAATTAACTCCAGCAGGATCCTCTGGCAGCTTCCCTGTATTCTGGTTGTTTCCTTTTTCCTCTCTGTTTCCTCAGGGGGAGCAATGTGCACACCAGCTTAAGCACGCTCACAGTTACTTAAACTCACGTACACATCCTTACACGGTGTGAACTTAGCTGATTCATGTTAAACCGCGCGCACACAGCCTTCCACACGTGCACGCCCACGCAAACCATTGTAAACGGTTTGAAACACGCTCCCACATGTTGAACCTGCCTTACACGCGCGCACACGCGTGCATGCACGTATATAAAGAAAGTTTGAGTGTAGGGATAGTGTGCACCCTCTATTTCTTGACTTTCCTAGTGTTCTGTTGGCACACACCTCTCTCCCTGATGTCTGTCTGTCATCTGTCACCTTACATTGCCCTCCAATCTGATACATTTATTTCTATCATTCCCCCCCGTGATGTCACCTACCTCTTACTCTGTTCCTCCCCCTTCTGTAACTCTTACACTACTCAGAAAGTGCTCATTACCTATGTGGCAGTGTGATTCAGTATTGTAACCCTCATTTACATAGGATTGCCTAGTAATGCTTAGTTACATGTCTTACAAGGAGCTTCCCCCCTTGACAACCACTACACGGAGGCCATATTGTTTTTGGTCTGCTAGTCCCTCCATTGTCATTCCATGTAATACATAAATCCCACAATTGTGGGCTTATAAGCTTCGATTTTCAGTTTTAGGCAGCGCACCCCGTTTGCGCGGGTGTGCGCTGCAGTTAAACATCAAAATCCCACGTAAAAAAAAAAGTTATTTAAAATACTTTTGCAACACTTTTTATTGCCAATGGCCACATATTTGGCCATTGGCATGCTTAATGAAACATATGCACCCTTTATTTGGAGCTGACATAGCTCCGTTGTTTTGCAGAAATGTACTCAGTTGTCAGCTGAGTACATTTCTGCAGCTAACACGTCCGTTACACGGACTGGTTTAGGCTTCTTGGATCGCTCAAATACCTCATTTGCATATCATTGAGCTGCAAATGAGGTATTGAGCATTTCCACGCCCAGTCCATGTAAGAGACGTGTTAGCTGTCTCTTACACGGAGGTTTGGGCTGTTCCTGGATCGGGAGGCTTACACGGAGGCTTACACTACTCTTAAACTCCGTGTAAGCCTTCCTGAATCCTGCCCTATATCTTTATGGAGTATGGAGGCCCACTTTCTGTGGTGTTCGGTGTCATCACACCCCTGGGTAGTCAATTTTTCATTGTAATATCTACCCTGTCAGGCATTATTGCTTCCATAACTTCCCACACTGACTCTCTATATTTTCCACACAGCCCCCATTATAACAATATCAGCTTTAGTAATTTTGCTAAAAAGTGGATTTTTCCTTGTAACCCTAACAAATCATATATTGACTAATATTTCTCTTATCAAAATACTAAATATTTGCTGACATTTCTTTTTTAAAAGCCTATAGCATTATAAGATAAACATTGTGGTTTATTTTGTACATTTTCTGTTTTATTTTGTGTTATATTTCATTTTCATTGTATAGTTAAAAACTGTCCATAAAAGTTGCTATTAATCCTCTTAATTCTTTCTATAAACATATTGTTTTTGTAAACTTTTAAATGTTTCACATTTGTTCAAATCATAATACATTTGCATTATTTTATTACACTATTACCTTCTTTTAGTATTGATATGATCAGTAATCACAATCTAAGCCTTAAAGTTTTAATGCTTCTATAATGTTTTAACTCTTCTCATGCTCAACAACCTATTTCATCACATCTTAATTCACACAACTGTATTTAATGTCATTCCCTTTTTAAAATATGTGTAGCATTGGGAACATATACAAAGATCTGCAATAAACTATTATATTATAATAAATAACAACCTACTAGTTTTAGTAATCCCAAATCATCATGTTCTTTCAAACAACATATAATTTGTATAAGGGTCAATTTACACACTTATACCACTTTAAATACAGTCCCTAACAGTGTTATTTCATTTTCTCTTGAATTTCATACAAACCTCTAAAGTATCTTCCTGTCCACAAGACTGTTTAGTCAGGCATCAATTCTAAGGATGCATCAAACATCTTCTGTATTAAACTTGTTTATTTCTTTATTGCATCACTGTTTCCCATCGTTCATCTCTTATTCCTTTTTCTGTATCTGACTCTTAACAAATACATTCCTTTTAAAATATTATTTTCTATCTTTATGCTTGTCCATTCCCTGTCTCTTCCATATTCAAAAACATTCATTGCTACCTCAATCATTTTTATGTTTCATCATTCTATATTGCACAAAGTAAAAGCATTTTACTCCTACTGTAACATCATCAGTGTAACACAATAATATTTGTATTTTAACTTCATCTTCTACTACTTCCCATTTCCATGACACTGCTTCCTTATTTATGTGACAAATAGTACCCATCCATCCATCCATCCATCCATCCATCCATCCATCCATTTATCCATAGCCCCTTTCTCCAATTATTGCAAATGGGGTCGGGGTGTCACTTCAATAGTAACAATCACATAGAACCAAGATTTTGTTTTTCACTGCTGGGTGGCTAGCCCTGCCATGATATATCTTAAACACCATACACTCACATGCACACTCATAACTATGGCCAATTACAGTGTTCAATCTACCTGCTGCATGTCTTTGGAATGTGGGAGAAGACCTTAGCACCAGATGGAAACCCCATGAGCACAGGGAGGACATGCAAACTCATTCATTACTATTAAAAATATCAACAGATTCATCAACTACCCTTGCCTAACCCTGTTTTTAGTTTTATTTTTTTCTTCTACCCATTAATTAACCAAACTATAAAACCCCACTATAATACATGAAAAAAATGCTGATTAAACTCAGAAATCAAGCAAATTGAAGATTATTGTACGAATTTGGAACATCAGAAAAGTGAATATCAACCCAGTAGTACATGGTATGCACTGATTAATTTTTGAAATTGACAGAAACATAATCCAAGTTATACAGTGCTGCAAAATGTGGCATTATGACAAGAGCTTTCAGTGGTGAGTAACAATCTAGTATAGTCATTATTAATGTGAACAAAAGGTGTCTTCATACTTATTTTTGGAAGTCTGCAGGATTATGTCAGAAAACAGAATATGCAGCTAGGTAACAATTCATAGGACCATGCAGCATTAGGAGCAACAGCAGAAATCATGTATGAGAAGGGGTAAGCAGATGATCATATAATGACATGCAAATAAAGAATAGTGCTCCACTGACTGCATAATGACATGCAAATTAAGACAGAGGAAAGCAGGTTACAGTTCATAGTTGTCAGGTTCAAGGTGGCACCGGCAGTCACCAAGGCATACAAAGGCAAAGAGGACATAAAATGTTGCAGCATTGCAGGGCATACATATTAGCAGCAGAGATGGCTAAAGTACAACAGCTGGTGTTTGATGCTGCATCACATGATAACAAGTACAGCACTGGCAGAGTATAACTTCACATCAGCTGACAGATCAACAGCTATGGGACTACCTTTTGGAGAGACAGATATCATAACAGGGTTTGTTGACCTGCTTTGCCTAAAACTGAAACTGGAAAAATGTTGTGGAGCTCTTATGCCATAGATATCAAGATAATGCAGCTTGTAATATACAAGCTACAGTGATGTTCTAGATACAAGTTGTGGACATATTGAGAATATATCAGATGTCAGCCTGTAGAATTCTGAAAGTGTAACTCAGTACATTGCTGCTGGAAGTAGAGGATCACACCTGCTTTCGCATCATGGAATCCCATATCTCTCCTCCCTATATCTTTTCTAAGAAGAAGGTGAGGCAGGCTACACATTGAAACCCTGGTTAGTGATGCCTGCATAAAACCCCCAGCTCATGTGTGAACTGTAGTATAACATCACCCATGCACAATCCAGAATTGCAGTAAATTATACAGTTGGCCAATTGAAATTCTGTACTTTTTTCAATTTGATCAGTGCTGCAGTAGCCTAGGCTATATTGGTTATATCCTGCAAGGATATAACAGCTGGTCAGCTTTCAAAGCTTCAGATCACCAAGCAATGAACATTCAAACATCTACTGGTATGGTAAGTTTGCTTACACAACTTTACTTTCCACTACCTAGATGCCTGAGAGCAAGTACATTTTAATTTACCACAGCCTGAAAGCTGTTTGCAGTATACAGCATAACATGATCCATTTAATACAGACAGCCATGCCAGAATCCCTGGAATGCTTTAACACAGAACCAGGAGGATTTGTTGTAAACATCACTTTATCTACCAGCGTTTAAGACAGAAATGCTAAAGGACATATAATGGACGTTCAGCAGCTAAAACAATGTGTACACCTAGATGACATAATGAGCAGTATATGGCAGAGGAGGAAAAGTACCAATGTCTAGTTCACTCCGTTTTTGCATTGACATATACACAGTAGCAGTGTGGTATCACACAGACCAAAATTATGCATGCATTGTCATTTAAAGGCTACATTCGGCATGCAAGGTAAAGTCACGGTCTGCATCAAACCTCTCCATACATACCACATAGAATGGAGAATGATGAGCCATTGTCATTTGCACAGGCACATAGGGCACATGGATACATGGTTTTCTATATTACCCAAGCAGGGAATAATCATCAGTTGATATGAACATTGAGTCACTGCAAGGGGACATGTTAGGATCAAAGACAGCATTCTCCATTTGGGGATGCCAATGCAGATCTGTGTAGATGGACAAGTGTAATGGACAATTGTGGGGAAGCACTGTGGGATTGTATGGCACAAATATTACACTGTTATGTCAGTGCAGCTCCAAATGCCACCCTAGACATAAACACTGTGGAACCAGTGGAAACGGGTCTGCAGAGTTCATACAGAAATCACTCTACCTCCAGGTATCACTTAAAATTGTCTGGCCTCAAAGTTGGCTTGGGTATGTTGTACCCTAGCTAGGGAAGGTGCTGATTATTTCCCTGTAACTATCATCCAATGCAGGTAACACAATTGTGAACACACTTGTGTCCATGGGCAATGCTGTAGTATTGATTATGTTGGTGATATTGGCTAACACTTACACGGAGGTAGCTATGGGTGCTATGTGTCCATTCACAGGGGAATGCAGAAAGTCATAACATTATCCCTGGAGTCCATGACCTCCAGCCGTCCCTGATGATACTTAAGTCAAATCCTCTCAGAGGCTTTGTACAATATAACATCTTGCATTTTTGGGGTCAGTATCTGCAGATTGAACACAACTGACCTTATAGCCATGAATCCACACCAATTCAGCTTTTAAAATGCTTACTCAACTTAACTGAGTTATTTGAAAAGGCTACTGAGGCCATGGATAAGGGGCATGCACTGGGCACAGATTTTATGGACCTTGAAAAGGTTTTTGATGCTGTTTCCTTTGCTGGTATAATTGGCAAACTCTTCCAACTCAACACTAACCCATACTGAGTTCACTGGGTTGGCAACTGGCTGCCTGACAAAACCCCATAAAATAAAGGTTTGGGATATTTGCTGTAGAGACAGAAAAATATCACCAGTGGTATCTCACAGGGCTTGGTCCCTGGTTCCTTCCTCTTTTATAAATATTTCTATGACATAAAGACGGATATCATGTGACTATGGCTAACCAAGTTTGATGGTGATTGCTAACTGGGATGGTTATCAAATCATATTCTGAAATGCAGATTATCCAGCAAGGAATGGACCACACAACTTCTGGGTGCATTAATCATGAGTTTACTGTCATTATCATGGAATTTAGCATAGGTCTGTTTGGTAAATCTAGCATCAGTACTGCATACCATATAGATAACTTTCAGCTTAAAATTGATGGAATTCTTAGGGACCTGGATATGTATATTGATAACAGAAATGATTTGATCACTATGCCTCTGTGATGATTAAAATAGTCCTTCTACCTTGTACAACTTATCCTTCTCAGTATCCCTGCATTGTCCAAAGATGTTATAGTCTCATATTATTCATCCCACATTTATTTACTTGCAAATGCTTATTGAGCTGCTTTATGAACTGTCATCTGCATTTCTGCTGTATCTTTGAGTGATATCTGATTGTTTACCCATCCTTCCTGTTTTTCAGTAAAGGATGAATGTGAGGAAAATGCTGCCTACTGCTACAGTAGGCAGCAGAGATTAAAGGCAGAGTGGGTTATAAACATCCTGTGTCATCTACTGGAATATTTCTGCACACCAATTTTATCCTTGAATTGCTGAGTCCTTTATTGTCTTTGCTAATGTCTCTACATATAACACAAATATCAAAGGTGAAAGAGGACAACCCTGCCTGTTTTTTCTGTTCAGACACAACTCAGTGAGGAACCCTCCCACTTTAATTTTTGCCTCCAATCTCTCATTTATCCTATAATTAACAATATCATTATATCAGGTAATGCATTAAAAAAATACCAGCTACTCTGTTAAATTCTTTTCTGCGTTAAAATCAACAACAGGGGCATTTTCTTTCATTCTGCTTCCCTGAGGTTCATTATTGTTCTACTAATGTTGTCAAATATTTACCTCCCATCCACAAAAAACATATTGATCCATATTTATTAATTTTGGCAACTCCTTTGTCATTTTTTAGCTACATTATTCTGTTATTTTTCAGAACCGAGACTTAGTGCATTTGTGGTATGAGTTTTTCATCTATAGTACAAAAAGGTGACTAATTTTGTGGTCACTTCGATATACATATATGAGTGATTGCTTCCCAGGAATTGTTGTTAGTTCATGGCTCAATTTACTTCTTGATTTTTTAATTCAGTTATTTCTGCTGCCAACTATGGCTTCTGCTACATTATCTAATACTTGTTAAGTAAACTGCAGCTGCCATTTTTTTCACCACTTCTCTAATCTAAACATTTCCAAAGTCTTTCTTCTTTCTTGTAAGATAATTTACAAATCAAGCAAAGGAAATTAATTTCCTATAACATGTCAACTGCATTTAAATTATTTAGGTGTATAACTAAAAACTATTTTCAGTTAATGAATTCATTTTTTGCCAAGTGTAGCTTCACTATTTGGATTTGCTGCTTCTACAATGTGTTAGTTTTATTTCATCCATTCATAACCTCTTTTGTATCCATTTTTGCTCATAGGGTTGTGGTATCCCATCAGCAGTGACCATTATCAAGACTCAGCGTTCACACCACCGGGTGGCTAGGAGTGATGCGGTTGTTTTTTTTTTTCAAAACACACACACACACACACACACACACACACACACACACACACACACACACACACACACACACACACACACACACAACATCCAAAGTAAAAACAGGGAGGGCATGTTGACTATGCACATAAGCCAAAGCAGTGAAAAATCCAACACAAGAACCTCTTGTTGTACAGCAGCAATGCTAATCACTCAATCACTGTGCTGTATTAATTTTAGTTTTATTATGCTTAAGTTACTTGATAATTTGTTTCTGATTTGCTATGCACTAACATTATTTTGAGTTATTTTTTATACATTTATAAACCAGGCAAGCCTACCAGACAAAAGTGCCTTTTTTAGGGTTGTCCCAGGCACACTGCCTTATTAAGTGATTTACTCTAAGTTACACAGTAGACAAATGAAGGGGAAAGAAATTAAACCCTGCACCCTTGGTTACAGGTAGCAGCTCAATAGTTTATACTTTTAGTTACATGTAGCAGCTCAAGAATGGTTTACACCTTTGGTTACAGGTGGCAGATCATTAATGGTTTATATCTGTGGTTACAGGTAGCAGCTACTTAATGGTTTACACCTTTGGTTACAGGTGGCAGATCATTAATGGTTTATACCTTTGGTTAGAGGTAGCAGCTCCTTAATGGTTTATACCCTTGGTTACAGATAACAAGTCATTGCTGGTTTATACCCTTGACTACAGGTACCAAGTTATTAATGGTTTATACCTTTGGCTACAGGTAGCAGCTCATTAATGGTTTATTTATTTATTTTATTTTTTATTTTACATTTGTTTACTGGGATAGTCCAACTGGATACATGTCCATTTTCAGCGGAGGCCTGAGGAGAAAAGCTCCACATAGTCAAACATACAAAAGGTTAAACAAGAAGTTAGAAAACAATTAGAATAAATATAAAAAAGTGGCAATATACCTTATGTGCATTGATTTAGAAGTGTTCCCTAGTAGGGACTCACAGTTCTCATGGACAGACATACAAAGGTTACTCAAGAAGTTAGAAAACAATTAGAATATATAAAAACAAAGTGGTAATATATTTTATGTACATTAGTTTAGTAATGTTCCCTAGTAGGGACTCGCAATTCTCATGGTCAGACGCAATTGCAAGTAAGATTGGATAGATAGCATGGTGATGTAGTTATATGTTATGATAATTACTGATTATGCTATTGTTTTATAACTTAATCTGGGTTGGTCCATGGGCATAGCCAGTTCAATTTGAGATACTGTTTGAGGTTTTTTTTTAAGAGACTTTTGGAGGATTGTAGGGATATATAGTTTGGCAAGGCATTCCAGGTTTTGCCAACAAAGTTGGTGAACAGGGATTCAGCAGCTGAGTTATTAGCTTTGTGGGTTTGGACTAGTAATTTGTCGGTTTATACCTTTGGTTATAGGTAGCAGATCATTAATGGCTTATAACTTAGGTTACAGATAGCAGCTCATTAATGGTTTATACCTTTGGTTACAGGTAGTGGCTCATTAATGGTTTATACCTTTGGTTACAGGTAGCAGCCATTAATGGTTTATACCTTTAGTTACAGGAAGTGGTTCATTAATGGTTTATATCTTTGGTTGCAGGTAGCAGCTCAACAAAAGTTTATACCTTTAGTTACATGTAGCAGCTCAATAATGGTTTATACCATTGGTTACAGGTAGCAGCAAATTAAGGGTTTATACCTTTGCTTACAGGTAGCAGCTCATCAATGGTTTATACCTTTAGTTACATGCAGCAGCTCAATAATGGTTGACACCCTTGACTACAGGTAGCAGGTTATTAGTGGATTATACCTTTGGCTACAGGTAGCAGATCATTAATGGTTTATACCTTTGGTTATAGGTAGCAGATCATTAATGGCTTATAACTTTGATTACAGATAGCAGCTCATGAATGGTTTATACTTATGGTTACAGGTAGTGGCTCATTAATGGTTTACACCTTTGGTTATAGGTAGCAACTCATTAATGGTTTATACATTTAGTTAAATCTAGCATCTCAATAATGGTTTATACCCTTTAGTTACAGGTTGCAGCTCATTAATGGTTTATACCTTTGGTTACAGGTAAAAGTTCATTAATGTTCCATACCTTTGGTTATGGGTAGCAGGTCATTAATGGTTTATACCTTTACTTACATGTAGCAGCTTATTAGTGGTTCATATCATGGGTTACAAGTAGCAACTCAGTAATGGTTCATACCTTTGGTTGCAGGTAGCAACTCATTAATGGTTTATACCTTTGGTTACAGGTAGCAACTCATTAATGGTTTATACCTTTGGTTACAGGTTGCAGCTCACTAACTGTTTATACCCCTGGTTACAGCTAACAGCTCATTAATGGTTTATACTTTGGATTACAGGTAGCAACTCATTAATGGTTCATACTTTTGGTTATAGGTAGCAGCTCTTTAATGGTCCATATCTTTGGTTACAATTACCAGCTCATTAATGGTTTATACCCGTTCTTACAGGTAGCAGCTCCTTTATACCTTTGGTTACAGGTAGCAGGTCATTAATGGTTTATACCTTTGGCTACAGGTAGCAGCTCATTAATGGGTTATACCTGTTATAGGTAGCAGATAATTAATGGTTTATACCTTTAGTTAAATGTAGCAGCTCAGTAATGGTTTATACCCTTGGTTACAGGTAGCAGCTTCTTAATGGTTTAGACCTTTGGTTACAGGTAGCAGCTTATTAATAGCTTATACCTTCGGTTACAGGTAGCAGCTCCTTAATGGTTTATACCCTTGGTTAGAGGTAGCAGGTCATTAATGGTTTATACCCTTGACTACAGGTGCCAGGTTATAAACGGTTTATACCTTTGGCTACAGGTAGCAGCTCACTAATTGTTTATACCCCTGGTTACAGGTAGCAGCTCTTTAATGGTTTATACCCTTTAGTTACAGGTTGCAGCTCATTAATGGTTTATACCTTTGCTTACAGGTAGCAGATCATTAATGGTTTATACCTTTTGGTAGAGGTAGCAGCTCCTTAATGGTTTATACACTTGGTTGCAGATAGCAGCTCATTAATGGTTTATATCCTTTGATTACAGGTAGCAGCCATTAATGGTTTATACCTTTGATTACAGGTAGCAGCTCATTAATGGTTTATACCTTTGGTTACATGTAGCAGCTCATTAGGTTTATACCTATCCTTACATGTAGCAGCTTGTTAACGGTTCATACATTTGGTTACAAGTAGCAGCTCATTAATGATTTATACCCTTGGTTACCAGTAGCACCTTATTAATTGTTTGTACCTTTGAATACAATAGCAGCTTCTTAATGGTTATACCCTTGGTTACAGGTGGCAGGTCATTAATGGTTTATACCCTTGGTTACAGGTAGCAGCTCATTAATGGTTTGTATCTTTGGGTACAGGGAGTAGGTCATTAATGGTTTATATCCTTGGTTACAGGTAGCAACTCCTTAAGGGTTTATACCTTTGGTTACAGGTAGAAGCTCATTAATGGTTTATACCTTTGGTTACAGGTAGCAGCTCATTAATGGTTCATATCTTTGCTTACAGGTGGAACTGCGGTGGTGGTGCTGCGGTAGCGTTGTCGCCTCACAGTAAGAAGTTGTCCTGTTCGATTCTCAGCTAAAGCGTCTTCTGTGTGGAGACTTGTGTGAATGGACATACCTTCTTTGAAGGTTGTGCATCAGAGCTGGCAACTCGGCAAGTAGAAATCTACTGCCAACCATTAGCGGACATTAGTTCCGCTATGGCGACCCCTAACTGGGAAAAGCCAAAAAACACAACAACAGCAACCTTTGGTTACAGGTATCGACTCATTAATGGTTTATAACTTTGGTTACAGGTATCAGCTCATTAATGGTTTATACCAGGGCTGGGCAAACTTTTTGATTTGTGGGCCACATTGAGTTCTAACATTTGACAAAGGGGCCGGAACAGGAGCAGATAGATGGCATGCTTTGAAAACATCACCTCATTGGGGGAAAAATACACATCTTGGGATATGGAGAAAACATGTGCTTTAATTTCCAATGAAAATGAAGAAAAGCATTACAATAAAATCTCTGACTTTGAAATGAGTCTTTAAACACTGAAAATCAAATAAATGACCATTTTATTTTAAAGCACTGAAAGTTCTGTTATCCTTCAGGATATCACCATCACTCTCCTCCTGACTGTCTTTTTTTTCAAAAACGGTAGGACATGCAGATGTACTGATGGTGCCGAAGTCCCCATGCGCGTATGAAGTTGACTAGTTTCACCACAGGATTCACAACATGATTCAGCTGTAACACCGATTTACATAGAGATTCCTGGTGGATGATGCAGTGGAGGAAAATGACATCCTGGTCAGGGTTTTCATCTTTCACTTTATTCTGGATTCTCCTCAGCAGGCCAACATTTTTTCCCATTAAATTCGGAGATCCATCTGTGGTGACGTTAACAAGCTTATTCCAGGGAAGCTTCATGTTTTCCATGGCAGCAGACACCTGTTCAAACAAGTCCTCTCCCCGTGTTTGTCCTTTCAGAGACTCCATTGTCAAAAACTCCTTCGTTATTTCAAAAGTTTCTTTGATTCCTCGGATAAAAATGAGGAGCTGAGCAGTGTCTTTGACATCGTTGCTTTCATCCAGTGCTAAAGAATAAAAAGTGAATGACTTCGCCTTTTTGTTTAATCTGCTGGTGATATCTTCATCTATTAGTTCCACACGGCGAGTCACTTTCCGCCGTGATAAACTGATTTTCTCAAATTTGTCTTTGGTCTCCGGGCACAAAATACCTGCTGTCTCTACCAAACATTCTTTTAAAAACTCGCCCTCAGACAGTGGTTTGCTGGCCTTTGCTATTTTGAATGAAAGCATAAAACTGGCCTTGGTACTTGACTCTTGAATGGCAGTTTGACGGTGAAAAAAACTTTGCTGAGCCTTCAAATTAGCTGCCAACTTCTCAGCAGCAGCTTCCAGTTCTTTTGTTGAGAGCTTGCTAGCATAATTAGTGTGCTTTGTGGCAAAGTGACGGCTAATATACTCTTTAAAAACCGCCACAGTTTCTTGGCATATCAGGCAAACAGCAGATGATCGGTGTTCAGTGAAAAATATTTAGTTGTCCACTCCTTATTGAACACTCGACATTCTCTGTCCACTTTCCTTTTCTTGGGTCCGCTCATCTTCATAGAGGGGCGGTGGGTCAAAGGGTAAAGTGCAAACGTGGAGTAATAGGCCTATGCTTCACCTCAACAAAGCCAATATATCTAGAGTGCGCCATCTAGTGAGGACACATCAGAACTGCAGGGGAAATAGAACATTAACAAGGTTAATTTATTAAATTTGTTCAAGTTTGGCGGGCCGAATCAAAACGTTTAACGGGCCGCATGTGGCCCCCGGGCCGTAGTTTGCCCATGCCTGGTTTATACCTTTGGTGACAGGTAGCAGCTCATTAGTGGTTTATTATATCTTTGGGTGAGTCTATATGGTAACATCAAAGTCTTAAAACTTTGAATATTATAATATCAACCTTTATTCAGTGAACGCTTAAAATAGCAAAGCTGCAAAATACCGGACATTTTCCTAGGGAAAGTATTTGGTGCATCATTTCTGCGGCTTCACTATTTCCTCGACTGTGGTGTGTAGGTGACAGACCGGGTTAAGGTAAGAGTACAAATGAAGTGGCGTAAGGTGAGTGTGTGAAAGTTAGGGACCTTAGGGATAGGGTGCAGGTAAGGTGAGTGTGCGATAGTTAGGTACTTAGGGTTAGGGTGCGGGTAAGGTGAGTCTGCGTTAGGGACCTTAGGATTAGGGAGCGGGTAAGGTGAGTGTACATTAGTTAGGGACCTTAGGGTTAGGGTTGGGTTAAGGTAAGGGGATAGCTAGTAGTGTATTTACAGTTTAGTGTAGGGTTCTGTGAAGTGTGTATGAGTGGATTATGTATTTTGGTGTGCTTGTGTTGTGTGTGTATTCTCGGAACAGCAAATTTTTCCCTTGTAAAAAATTCACTGTTCTGAGCATTCGAGTTTATCATATTTTGAGATTCCAAGGAGGAGCTTAGGGTGTTCGATCTTTTGGAATTTCTATAATGTGATATAGACCCCCTTTAGGTACAGGTAGCAGGTCATTATAGGTTTATTATACCTTTATTTACAGGTAGCAGCTCATTAATGGTTTATTATACCTTTGGTTACAGGTAGCAGCTCATCAATGGTTTATTAGTCCTTTAGTTACAGGTAGCAGCTGCTCTTTAATTATTTATATCCTTGGTTTTAGGTAGCCGCTCATTAATGGTTTATACCTTTGGTTACAGATAGCAGATTATTAATGGTTTATACCTTTGGTTACAGGTACCAGCTCATTAATGGGTTATAACCTTGATTACAGGTAGTAACTCATTAATGGTTCATACCTTTGGTTACAGGTATCAGCTCATTAATGGGTTATACCCTTGATTACAGGTAGTAGCTCATTAATGGTTCATACCTTTGGTTACAGGTACCAGCTCATTAATGGGTTATACCCTTGATTACAGGTAGTAGCTCATTAATGGTTCATACCTTTGGTTACAGGTACCAGCTCATTAATGGGTTATAACCTTGATTACAGGTAGTAGCTCATTAATGGTTCATACCTTTGGTTACAGGTATCAGCTCATTAATAGTTTATATTATTGGTAACAGGTAGCAGCTCATTAATGGTTTATACCCTTGGTTAGGTTACAGGTAGCAGCTTATTAATGTTTTTCACTCCTATGGTCACAGTTAGAAACAGCTCTTTAATGATTAATACCATTGGTTACAAGTGGCAAGTCATTCCTTGGTTATAGGGTAGAAGCTTAATAATGGTTTATACCCTTTGTAACAGGTAGCAGCTCATGAATAGTTCATATCCTTGGTTACAGGTAGCAGATCATTAATGGTTTATATCCTTCGTAACAGGTTGCAGCTCATTAATGGGTTAAATCCTTGGTTACAGGTAGCAGGTCATTAATGGTTTATATCCTTTGGTTACAGGTATCAGCTCATTAATGGGTTATACCTTTGGTTACAGGTAGCAGCTCATTAATGGTTCATATCTTTGCTTATAGGTGGAACTGCGGTGGTGGTGCTGCAGTAGCGTTGTCGCCTCACAGTAAGACGTTGTCCTGTTCGATTCTCAGCTAAAGCATCTTCTGTGTGGAGACTTGCATGAAAGGGCGTACCTTCTTTGAAGGTTGTGCGTCAGAGCTGGCAACTTGGCACGTAGAAATCTACTGCCAATCATTAGCAGACCGGATTCCACTGTGGTGACCCCTAACTGGGAAAAGCCAAAAGACACAACAACAACCTTTGGTTACAGGTAGCGGCTCATTAATGGCTTATAACTTTGGTTACAGGTATCAGCTCATTAATGGCTTATACCTTTTGTTACAGGTAGCAGCTCATTAATGGTTTATTATATCTTTGGGTGAGTCTATATGGTAACATCAAAGTCTTAAAACTTTGAATGTTATAATATCAACCTTTATTCAGTGAACGCTTAAAATAGCATAGCTGCAAAATACCGGATATTTTCCTAGGGAAAGTATTTGGTGCGCCATTTCTGCGGCTTCACTATTTCCTCGACTGTGGTGTGAAGGTGACGTACCGGGTTAAGGTAAGAGTACAAATGAACTGGTGTAAGGTGAGTGTGTAAAAGTTAGGGACCTTAGGGATAGGGAGCAGGTAAGGTGAGTGTGCGATAGTTAGGTACTTAGGGTTAGGGAGCGGGTAAGTTGAGTGTGTGTTAGTTAATGACCTTAGGGTTAGGGAGCGGGTAAGGTGAGTGTGCGTTAGTTAGGGACCTTAGGATTAGGGAGCGGGTAAGGTGAGTGCACATTAGTTAGGGATCTTAGGGTTAGGGTTGGGTTAAGGTAAGTGGATAGCTAGTAGTGTATTTACAGTTTAGTGTAGGGTTCTGTGAAGTGTGTATGAGTGGATTATGTATTTTGGTGTGCTTGTGTTGTGTGTGTATTCTCGGAACAGCAAATTTTTCCCTTGTAAAAAAATTCGCTGTTCTGAGCATTCGAGTTTATCATATTTTGAGATTCCAAGGAGGAGCTCAGGGTGTTTGATCTTTTGGAATTTCTATAATGTGATATAGACCCCCTTTAGGTACAGGTAGCAGGTCATTATAGGTTTATTATACCTTTATTTACAGGTAGCAGCTCATTAATGGTTTATTATACCTTTGGTTACAGGTAGCAGCTCATCAATGGTTTATTAGTCCTTTAGTTACAGGTAGCAGCTGCTCTTTAATTATTTATATCCTTGGTTTTAGGTAGCCGCTCATTAATGGTTTATACCTTTGGTTACAGATAGCAGATTATTAATGGTTTATACCTTTGGTTACAGGTACCAGCTCATTAATGGGTTATACCCTTGATTACAGGTAGTAGCTCATTAATGGTTCATACCTTTGGTTACAGGTATCAGCTCATTAATAGTTTATATCATTGGTTACAGGTAGCAGCTCATTAATGGTTTATACCTTTGGTTACAGGTAGCAGCTCATTAATGGTTTATGCCCTTGGTTAGGTTACAGGTAGCAGCTTATTAATGTTTTTCACTCCTTTGGTCACAGTTAGAAACAGCTCTTTAATGATTAATACCGTTGGTTACAAGTGGCAAGTCATTAATTGTTTATACCCTTGGTTATAGGGTAGAAGCTTAATAATGGTTTATACCCTTTGTTACAGGTAGCAGCTCATGAATAGTTCATATCCTTGGTTACAGGTAGCAGGTCATTAATGGTTTATATCATTGGTTACAAGTAGCAGCTCATTAATGGTTTATACCTTTGGTTACAGGTAGCAGCTCATTAATGGTTTATGCCCTTGGTTAGGTTACAGGTAGCAGCTTATTAATGTTTTTCACTCCTTTGGTCACAGTTAGAAACAGCTCGTTAATGATTAATACCGTTGGGTACAAGTGGCAAGTCATTAATTGTTTATACCCTTGGTTATAGGGTAGAAGCTTAATAATGGTTTATACCCTTTGTAACAGGTAGCAGCTCATGAATAGTTCATATCCTTGGTTACAGGTAGCAGATCATTAATGGTTTATATCCTTGGTAACAGGTTGCAGCTCATTAATGGGTTAAATCCTTGGTTACAGGTAGCAGGTCATTAATGGTTTATATCCTTTGGTTACAGGTATCAGCTCATTAATGGGTTATACCTTTGGTTACAGGTAGCAGCTCATTAATGGTTCATATCTTTGCTTATAGGTGGAACTGCGGTGGTGGTGCTGCTGTAGCGTTGTCGCCTCACAGTAAGACGTTGTCCTGTTTGATTCTCAGCTAAAGCGTCTTCTGTGTGGAGACTTGTATGAAAGGGCGTACCTTCTTTGAAGGTTGTGCATCAGAGCTGGCAACTTGGCACGTAGAAATCTACTGCCCATCATTAGCGGACCGGATTCCACTGTGGTGACCCCTAACCGGGAAAAGCCAAAAGATACAACAACAACATTTGGTTACAGGTAGCGGCTCATTAATGGCTTATAACTTTGGTTACAGGTATCAGCTCATTAATGGCTTGTACCTTTTGTTACAGGTAGCAGCTCATTAATGGTTTATTATATCTTTGGGTGAGTCTATATGGTAACATAAAAGTCTTAAAACTTTGAATGTTATAATATCAACCTTTATTCAGTGAACGCTTAAAATAGCATAGCTGCAAAATACTGGATATTTTCCTAGGGAAAGTATTTGGTGCACCATTTCTGCGGCTTCACAATTTCCTCGACTGTGGTGTGAAGGTGACGTACCGGGTTAAGGTAAGAGTACAAATGAACTGGCGTAAGGTGAGTGTGTGAAAGTTAGGGACCTTAGGGATAGGGAGCAGGTAAGGTGAGTGTGTGTTAGTTAATGACCTTAGGGTTAGGGAGCGGGTAAGGTGAGTGTGTGTTAGTTAGGTACTTAGGGTTAGGGAGTGGGTAAGTTGAGTGTGTGTTAGTTAATGAGCTTAGGGTTAGGGAGCGGGTGAGGTGAGTGTGCGTTAGTTAGGGACTTTAGGGTTAGGGAGCGGGTAAGGTGAGTCTGCGTTAGTTAGGGACCTTAGGATTAGGGAGTGGGTAAGGTGAGTGCACATTAGTTAGGGACCTTAGGGTTAGGGTTGGGTTAAGGTAAGTGGATAGCTAGTAGTGTATTTACAGTTTAGTGTAGGGTTCTGTGAAGTGTATATGAGTGGATTATGTATTTTGGTGTTCTTGTGCTGTGTGTGTATTCTCGGAACAGCAAATCTTTCCCTTGTAAAAAAATTTGCTGTTCTGAGCATTTGAGTTTATCATATTTTGAGATTCCAAGGAGGAGCATAGGGTGTTCGATCTTTTGGAATTTAGATAATGTGATATAGACCCCGTTTAGGTACAGGTAGCAGGTCATTATAGGTTTATTATACCTTTATTTACAGGTAGCAGCTCATTAATGGTTTATTATACGTTTGGTTACAGGTAGCAGCTCATCAATGGTTTATTAGTCCTTTAGTTACAGGTAGCAGCTGCTCTTTAATTGTTTATATCCTTGGTTACAGGTAGCAGCTCATTAATGGTTTATACCTTTGGTTACAGATAGCAGATTATTAATGGTTTATACCTTTGGTTACAGGTACCAGCTCATTAATGGGTTATACCCTTGATTACAGGTAGTAACTCATTAATGGTTCATACCTTTGGTTACAGGTATCAGCTCATTAATAGTTTATATCATTGGTTACAGGTAGCAGCTCATTAATGTTTTTTCACTCCTTTGGTCACAGTTAGAAGCAGCTCTTTAATAGTTAATACCGTTGGTTACAAGTGGCAAGTCATTAATTGTTTATACCCTTGGTTATAGGGTAGAAGCTTAATAATTGTTTATACTCTTTGTTACAGGTAGCAGCTCATGAATAGTTCATATCCTTGGTTACAGGTAGCAGGTCATTAATGGTTTATATCCTTGGTTACAGGTAGCAGATCATTAATGGCTCATACCTTTGGTTACAGGTAGCAACTCATTAATAGTTTATATTATTGGTAACAGGTAGCAGCTCATTAATGGTTTATATCCATGGTTAAGTTACAGGTAGTAACGGTTTTCTACTTCTTTGGGTACAGGTAGCAGCAGCTCTTTAATTGTATATACCTTTCCTTACATGTAGCAACTGATCTTTGGTTAGAAGTAGCATCTCATTAATGCTTCATACCTTTAGTTACAGTTAGCAACTCATTAATGCTTTATACCTTTGGTTGCAGGTAGCAACTCATTAATGGTTTATACCTTTTGTTATAGGAAGCAGCTCATTAATGTTACATATCTTTGGTTACAATTACCAGCTGATTAATGGTTTATAGCCTTTGTTACAGGTAGCAGCACCTTAATTGTTTATACCTTTGGTTACAGATAGCAGGTCATTAATGGTTTATACCCTTGACTACAGGTAGCAGGTTATTAATGGTTTATACCATTGGCTACAAATAGAAGCTCATTAATGGTTTATACCTTTGGTTACAGGTAGAAGAAATTAATAGTCTATACCTTTAGTCATGGGTTGTGGCTCCTTAATGGTTTATACATTTGGTTACAGGTAGCAGCTCATTAATGGTTTGTATCCTTGGTTACAGGTAGCAGGCCATTAAAGGTTTATACCCTTGGTTGCAAGTAGCAGCTCCTTAACAGTTTAGATGTTTGGTTACAGGAAGCAGCTCCTTAATGGTTTATACCCTTGGTTACAGGTAGCAGGTCATTAGTGGTTGATACCCTTGACTACAGGTACCAGGTTGTTAATGGTTTATACCTTTGGATACAGATAGCAGCTCATTAATGGTTTATACCTTGGGTTATAGGTAGCATATCATTAAAGGCTTATAACTTTGGATACAGATAGCAGCTCATTAATGGGTTATACCTTTGGTTACAGGTAGCTGCTCATTAATGGTTTATACATTTGGTTGCAGGTTGCAGCTCATTAATACTTTACACTTTTGGTTACAGGTAGCAGTTCATTAATGTTCCATACCTTTGGTTACAGGTAGCAGCTCATTAATGTTGTATACCCTTGGTAACAGGTAGTAGCTCATTAATGGTTCATAACTATCATTACAGGTAGAGGCTCATTAATGGTTTAGACCTTGGGTTATAGGTAGCATATCATTAAAGGCTTATACCTTTGGATACAGATAGCAGCTCATTAATGGGTTATACCTTTGATTAAATGTAGCTGCTCATTAATGGTTTACACGTTTGGTTACAGGTTGCAGCTCATTAATAGTTTATACTTTTGGTTACAGGTATAAGTTCAGTAATGTTCCATAACTTTTGTTACAGGTAGCAACCATTAATGTTTTATACCTTTGGTTACAGGTAGCAGCTTATTAATGGTTTACATCCTTGGTTACAGGTAGCATCTCATTAATGGTTTATAACTTTAGTTACAAGTAGTGTCTCATTAATGGATTACACCTTTGGTTATAGGTAGCACTCATTAATGGTTTATACCTGTCCTTACATGTAGCAGCTTATTAGTGGTTCATATCATGGGTTACAAGTAGCAACTCATTAATGGTTCATACCTTTGGTTAAAGGTAGCAACTCATTAATGGTTTATACGTTTGGTTACAGGTCACAGCTCAGTAACTGTTTATACTCCTGGTTACAGCTAACAGCTCATTAATGGTTTATACTTTGGGTTACCAGTAGCAACTCAGTAATGGTTCATACTTTTGGTTAAACAGGTTTAAACTATTCCAGGCTCCACAGAGTCTGCTCTTCACTTTTTCCCTTAGAACTGTTCAAACTCTCAAAGTAATCACTCTATTCTCTTTCTAAAGCCCTGCACTTGCTCAGCTCTTATAAGGAAACACTAACTAACTAAACCACTACTCCCTCCTTGCCTTCTCATAAGTATTAGACTCCTGATTGTTCCTTCCTGATCAAGTGAAAAATCAGTTCCCTTTCCTAATCATCTGATCAGTAAAAAAAACAGTTCCTTATACTAATCTGGTATGACCAAGGATCAGTTTCAAGGCCACTCTCCAGTCCAGCTGGTGAATCTGAGAATTTTGTGGCAATGTTACATTTGCCTTATGTACACAGACAACCCTCTCGTCCTTCCAACAAACTCTAATACATGTGAGAGATGCAGTTACACAGCCAAACTGGAGGCAGAGCTCTCTCAACCCAAGACTGGCACAGTCAGTCAGGAGGAAAAGGTAACCACCCACACCACAAATTCAGTCTCACACAGACCTATTGCATCTGCATACCCAACACATAAATGCACAAAAAAGTACTCGGAGGCTCTAAATAAAAATCTGCCTAAACAGCAAAGACCTCCTAAGCAGATATCCAAGCAACAGCCACCCCTCAACAATACCCATGAATCACATATCTCACAAAATCAGTGTGCCTCACAACCACTGCCCTTTAGGCCAAACAACACTCCAAATACACTTGTTATAGGGGACTCTATTGTCCGGCACACTGATGACCCGCTCACCAGACTGAACAAGGAGAAGGTCACTGCAAGCTGCCTGTCAGGTGCCAGGATCCGCCACATAATGCAAGCACTCAGGTCACTCCAAAGCAAGTACAAGTATGACTCAGTCATTGTCCATGCTGGTGTGAATGACCTGAGATGTACCTCCCTGGACTACATGAAAAGAGACAACAACAGCAACAGCAAAAAAGTAGTCAACGTAAATAATGCACGAACTAACAGCACTTGTCAGAATGGATACCAGATTTATTCCAACTCCAAAGTACACAATTAAGGGTTAAGCGCTTTCATCTGAAACCAGACTTCTTCAGAACCCTGAATAGAAACAATTAAACATTTATATAGTCAATTAAAAACAAGTTGGCGCCAAAAGTCATTTAAAGCAATATTATCAAAAAACCTATACAGTACTAATATTAATAAATAAAACCTATACATCCTTATACAATTGTTAGAATATAAATATAATACATAAAAAACACATTTATAATAATAATGCATAGTGTATAAACATTTAAGTATAAAGGAAGGGTTTAATATTAATAAAATCATTGATACCTGGAAAACAGGTAGCATTAGTTTTGATCTGCCAAATGGCTTCTTTTTTAGCCAAATTAATTTTCCAGTTCCCACCATTTGGACTAATGTCTACCCTATCAATAATAAAGAACTTAAAAAGATGGGAATTGTCATACAAAGAAATATGTCTAGCTAGAGCATTTTTAAGATCTCCTGTTCTAATTTTGTATAAATGTTCATAAATACGTTTTCGGAAAGACCGCTTGGTCTTCCCGATATAAAACACAGAACATTTAATACATAAGGCAATATAAACCACACGAGAAGTTTGGCAGTTCCCACCCTGACTCTTGACAAATATTTATTAAAATCATCTAATCTAATGCCTTTAGTCTCTAATATAGAAGAACATTGTCCACAGTGCCCACATTTCTTTGTCATACCAAAAATGTGTCTAGGTTTTCTTCTAAACTCTAAAAGGTCCTTAATATTAGGACCAGTTCTAAAAACAAAATACGGTTGACTACCCAAAACAGTAGTGCAGTCATTATCAGTTCTAAATAATTTCCAACTTTCAAAAATAATATTTTGGATATATTGTACATATGGGGAAAAGGTTAACACACAAACCTTAGATTTATAAGTAGGTAGTGTTGAAAAATTTTTCCTAAAAGAATCTCCTTTCCCTAAAATAGTAGAATATTTCTTACCCCATTCCTGTTTAACATGTAGCATAACTTCATTTGACATACTGTGAGGGTATCCCCTATCCAAAAACATGGCTTTAATCAATTCAAGTTCCTTTAAAAATATGTTTTCTTCAGAAGACATCCGGGCAGCCCTAATGCATTGCCCTTTGAAAATGTTTTTAAAAGTGTACCTAGGATGGTCACTAGAAAAATGCAAATAATCATTTGAAAAAGTCTCCTTCCGATAAATCATATAGTTAAAACCATTAGGGGAATGACTAATATAAGTATCCAAATACGCTATTCCATTAGTATTGTGTTGACAAGTAAAACGCAAAAATTCTGTGGTATTGTTGATGTATTCCAAAAAATTAGGAATCTCACTCTCAGGCCCATTCCATAAAATAAATAAATCATCAAGGTATCTACTGTAAAAGGAAATGTGGGAAAAATATTTACAGGGAAATAAATACTGATTCTCCCAATTGAGCATGACTAAATTTGCAAAGATGGGTGCACAAGAGGCACCCATTGCTACCCCTTTCACCTGTCTATAAAATTCTCCCTCGAAACAAATAAAATTATAATCTAAGACCAAGGACATCATACTAACTAAAAGACATATACGATCCCAAGTAAAATCAGAAATAGTTCGAAGGCTGTTAGAAAAATAATCTAAACCAATGTCCTTTGGGATACATGAGAATAAATCGACCACATCTATGGTCAAAAAAATCAATTCTTTCCTCCACAGTTCAGGTGAGAGTTTCCCTAAAAAAGACCAGGAATCTTTGATGAGGTGAGGGATCATTTCATATAGAGGTTTGGTCCACTTATCAATAACTACCCCTATCGGATAAGTTTTAGACCTACTACCAGAGACAATCGGCCTGAAGGGTGGGTTGGTGACACACTTGTGAACCTTCGGAATACCAAAAATAGTTGCCAAAACTGGAAATTCAACCTTGATAAAATCATAGATGTCCTTAGTAATTCTACCATCCAACAAAAACTCCTCAATAGCGTAGTCAATTTTACGATATCCTACATGAATTTCATTGAGAGAGACAACTTTGTAATTACCAGAATCCATAACAATCTTAGTCATGGCATTAACATAGTCCACATTGTTGAATAAAACAACACCACCCCCCTTGTCTGGCTTCATGACACGTAACTCAGAATTATTAAGAAAAAAATCTAAACAACAACGTTCGTCCTTGGATAAATTGTCAGTTACAGTGGTGGAAAATAATTTATTCTTAATACTATTAATTCTATATATGTCCTGACAAACTATCTTGTCAAAGGTAGCTACCTTAGGGTGGGAAACTGGAACATACGTACTTTTTTTATTTAATAATGGTACCCCATCAACAAAAACATTAGGATTGCTTGTTTCATCCTTGAACTGCATAGCCAAATTTAAACGCCTACAAAATAGTTTAACGTCCTTGATAGTCTCAGTAATATTAAAAGTACTGGTGGGAACAAATTTAATACCTTTAGAAAATAACTGAAACATTTCAGAACTAATTGTAATGTCAGTGTAGTTAAAAATATTGAAACCAGCATGAGAATAAACAATATTGCTGTTAACACAACCAACATTCTGATTAATCGGATTACTAATATTGTTAATATTATTAATGGTCAAGGGGACAGTAATAGAACCAGTATCACAGGAAGTGTTGTCTTTGATTAATTCCGAAACTACCACTTCCTGTTGTGAGAGGGCAAACGACCTTTTGGGGGTGGAAAAAATCGACCCCCTTGAAAATTAGACTCGTGATCGGTAAATCGGTAGTCTTGATTAGGACCACCAATATAACCCGATGCTTTCCTCTCTTGAGGCCATATATAGGCCTTATTATTATTATAACATTCCACATCTCTAGAAATTTTTCTACATTTCCTAAAATAAACATTTTTAATTTTTTGCTCAGCAGAATTAAACTGCTTATTGTATAAATCAACCCATTCAAGAAAACAACTGTCGTGAGTAATGTCATAATTCAATTTTTCAACATCACTAATAAGTTTAGAAAGTTTTTCATCATTAATCTTAATCAACTGATCTATGAAAGAAAAACCAAACCCATCAAATAATTTGTTAAAACTTTGTTTAACCTTATCATTGTATTCAATACCTAAGAGCAACTTAAAAAATCGAAGCCCCTTAGGTACAATGTTTAAAGCAACACATCTGGATAAATAAGCATTATCCAACTTAATGGATTTGATGTTGAACAACTTTTTTCCAAAGTCAAAAATTAAGTTTTTAATGTCTCCTTTTTCACATCCAATGCTGTCCGCTTGAGTCCTTCAGTCAATATTATCTCCAAAATCAAAATTAGTATCCAAAAAATTGTCAAGGGTATCTAATTTCCCTGTAATACCCCCACACACAGTACCATTATGTGTAATCTTTTTTTGATCACATGTCCGTCAAAGGGAGAAGAATTAAAGTCATGTAGGCCCAAAGATTTAATATTACTTGTGTAAACAGTTTGCTTTTTAGATTGACACATACCTGGATATGTTTTACCAACCATAGGGCGTTTGGAGCGGGCCCCTAATCTCTCACACTCGTCTCTAGCTTGAAAGAGACTGAAATCAAATGTAAAGTCTTGATTATCTTGCCTGTCGACCAGGCGTTTACTGCTGTCATTAATGTTTAAATCCAATTTGTTCGTTACATCCAAGGATGGGGAACGGATATCCCCCGATGTCACTGGTTGACCGTTGGGTATGGAAAACTGCATACTCGAGCCCAAAGTAGAATTACAGCAAGGTTTTGGGCTACAAATGTTGTGCGCCACCTCCGCACGACCCGTGTTAACATCTTTTACGTTCTTAGCAGTCAGTACGTTCCCATCGGAAAATGAACGCTCTATTAATCCAATGAGATGGGCTACTTCTCCTTTTAGCGTTAATAGCTCCGTCCGGATAGAAGCCATTTCGTCTGTAGATGCAGTCGGATTATCGCAACAGGGGCTAGCCATAGTGTAACACCGTAAAAAGAGAGAACAACCACTAATTAAGTAAAGCTAGCTCCAAGCAATGTACCGACAACAACAGCAACAGCAAAAAAGCAGTCAACGTAAATAATGCACGAACTAACAGCACTTGTCAGAATGGATACCAGATTTATTCCAACTCCAAAGTACACAATTAAGGGTTAAGCGCTTTCATCTGAAACCAGACTTCCTCAGAACCCTGAATAGAAACAATTAAACATTTATATAGTCAATTAAAAACAAGTTGGAGCCAAAAGTCATTTAAAGCAATATTATCAAAAAACCTATACAGTACTAACATTAATAAATAAAACCTATACATCCTTATACAATTGTTAGAATATAAATATAATACATAAAAAACACATTTATAATAATAATATACCGACCGAGCGGTCTTTCCGAAAACGTATTTATGAACATTTATACAAAATTAGAACAGGAGATCTTAAAAATGCTTTAGCTAGACATATTTCTTTGTATGACAATTCCCATCTTTTTAAGTTCTTTATTATTGATAGGGTAGACATTAGTCCAAATGGTGGGAACTGGAAAATTAATTTGGCTAAAAAAGAAGCCATTTGGCAGATCAAAACTAATGCTACCTGTTTTCCAGGTATCAATGATTTTATTAGTATTAAACCCTTCCTTTATACTTAAATGTTTATACACTATGCATTATTATTATAAATGTGTTTTTTATGTATTATATTTAGATTCTAACAATTGTATAAGGATGTATAGGTTTTATTTATTAATATTAGTACTGTATAGGTTTTTTGATAATATTGCTTTAAATGACTTTTGGCGCCAACTTGTTTTTAATTGACTATATAAATGTTTAATTGTTTCTATTCAGGGTTCTGAAGAAGTCTGGTTTCAGATGAAAGCGCTTAACCCTTAATTGTGTACTTTGGAGTTGGAATAAATCTGGTATCCATTCTGACAAATGCTGTTAGTTCGTGCATTATTTACGTTGACTGCTTTTTTGCTGTTGCTGTTGTTGTCAGTACATTGCTTGGAGCTAGCTTTACTTAATTAGTGGTTGTTCTCTCTTTTTACAGTGTTACATGAAAAGAGACATAGAGGAGCTCTCTGACCAGGCTGGTATGACCCTGACCTTGAGTAGCATCTTGCCCTCACCAAGAATGATGCCACAGTATAAAGACAAAATGATCAGTTTCAACAATTGGCTAAAGTATTGGTGTCATTCAAAGGGGATCCAGTGTCTGTCAGCCTGGGATAACATGCTCGACAAGCCACATTGCTTCACTAGGGACGACTTGCACCTGTCACCCTTAGGCTTTTGTATACTGGCCAAGGCTCTTGCCACCCCTATTGTGCCTTTTTTTAGGCAAGGTTCAAAGGACAAACCCACCTCCATAGACAACCCAAGGATAAAAAAACTAAAGGTAATACTACTCAATGCCAGAAGTCTGAACCTCAAGATGCACGCACTCGAGGCTGTCCTCAGTATGGAGAAAATTGATGTCTGTGCAGTAACAGAAACCTGGTTCAAGGCTCCTGAGAGCACCCCAGCACTACCAGATTATAACTCATACCATGCGTTTCGGCTCCAAAACTTGGACCGAAGCACAAAAGGAGGTGGAGTATTTATATTCATCAAAGATACCTACATCTCCAGGTTAGTGGCACTGCACGAAGCACTGGAAACCATCCATGTGCAACTAACAGTGGGCAAAACTGCCTTTCAGTTTGTAGCCTGCTACAAAACACCCTCCCTATTACAGGAACCCCACTTGGCATTCCTGAGAACACTGGAGAATATGAAGGTCTTTCCAAACACTATGTTAGTGGGTGACTTCAACTACCCAAACATTGACTGGGAAAACTACTCAAGCCCAAACACCCTCACCAAACTGTTCCTTGAATTTATAAACTCTAACGCAATGGAACAACTGGTCATCACTTCCACAAGAGGGAACAACATATTGGACCTGGTCATCACCAACATGGGGACTCTATGTTCCACACCAGAGGTAAATCCCTCATTGGTAAGATCAGACCATAAACAAATTTCCCTGGACATCCATATCCCGTGCCCACCCCCAGCCAAGGAAATCACTGTAAAGAATTTTTCAAAAGCAACTTTGCACTTCTCAAGACTGAGGTGGAATCCTTCAAAGCCTCTGGGCCAGAGGATAATACAGCCCAATCCGCAGAATCCTTTACAAATGCATTCTATGAGCACCTGCAGGAATGCATGGATAGTGCTATCCTAAATAAAACCAAAACTCACTCCTCCAAAAACAGGAGAATGGTCTGGTGGACCCCAGCCATAAATAAGCTATACAACAGAAGGAGGAAGCTACTACATGACAGAGCAAAATCTCAAAAAGGGAAGGCATCTCTGATCAGTATTAGCAAGAAACTTTGATCCCTCATAAAATCATCAAAGGCCAGTTTTGAAAGAAAAATTGCCCTAGACACTAAAGATAATCACAAGTCCTTCTTTAGTTATGTCAGGAACATGGGCAGACACTCTCAGATATGCTCTGAGTTGTTGCATAACAGTACAAAATATACCGAAACTACAGACATAGCCAACATCCTGACAGACAGATTCAGTGCAAACTCCCCCCCCTTCCCCCCAAAGGAGCAAATGCCTATCCCAACTGAATTTAACCTCCCTGACATCACAGATGCACAGGTGAAAGCTGCCCTCTCCAAAGCAAAAAACACAGCATCTATGGGACTGGACGGTGTCCCAGGCTGTGTCTTACACAAGCTCCAAGAAGAACTGAACCCTCACATTAAGTCACTGCTCAAACTTAGTCTTACTACAGGATATGTACCCAAAGAATGGAGTACAGCTACAGTGGTCCCACTCCACAAAGGTGGTGCCACAACGGACCCCGGAAACTATCACCCCATAAGCCTGACTAGTCTGGTCTGTAAAGCTATGGAGCGTATTATCATGGAACTCATAAACAAAGACATTGGGAGCCTCCAGACACTGGACCCTACCCAATTTGGCTTTGTTAAGGGCAGATCTTGCCTCTTAAACCTAGTTGATTTCTTTGAAACAGTTACCAAAGCCATAGATGAGGGTAAGGTAGTCCACACAGCCTACCTGGACCTCGCAAAAGCCTTCGACACAATACCCCACTCGGGTATCATAAATAAGCTTACCAGCTTAAATATCAACCCCTATATCACAAGATGGGTTGCAAACTGGCTCAGAGATAGAACCCACATGGTCAGAATCGCAGGTGCCATGTCCGAATCCAAACCTGTTACAAGTGGCATCCCACAGGGCTCAGTTCTGGGACCTCTCTTGTTTGGTATATACTTCTCTGAGGTTCAGGCTAACACAGAGGGATTATGGCTGACAAAGTTCGCAGATGACTGCAAACTGGGGGCCATAAGTGAATCCCCAGCTGACACAAGCATCCTCCAAAAGGGTCTCACAGGGATGGATGCTTGGTGCCAGAGCCAAGGCCTCAAGCTAAATGCTAAAAAGTGCATAGTCATCCCCTTTGGGAAAAACAAGGTGCCCAGAAATTACCACATAGGTGGTAATCCATTAAGTACGGAAGAAGTAATTAGAGATTTGGGGACCAACGTAGATAGTAATCTCTCCTTTGATAATCACTTTGCCAAAGTGGTTAGAAAGACCTTCTATATAGCCCACCTTATCACAAAAGGATTCGCATCTAGATCAAGAGAGGTCATTGTGCCCCTCTACTCATCACTCATCAGGCCCATAATTGAATACAATGCCCCTTTTGGGATGTACCTTACCCGACACCTGCAGCAACTGGAGAGACCCCAAAAGTATCTCACCAAGAGGATCATGGGCTACAAACAGATCTCCTATGCAGCTCGACTAAAGAAACTCCAGCTCTACTCAGTTGCTTACCGCCTACTCAGAGGCGATCTATGCCTGACGTACAAAGCCATGTCAAACCCAGAATTAATGGACATGCTCCACCTCAAAAAATCCAAGTCCCTTAGAGCTACACGCTCAGGGACCTAAACCTCAGCACAAAAATAAATAGGACATGCTGGAGGGACAGATTCATTTCCCAGAGGCTCCCATCACTCTGGAATAGAATCCCAATTCATGTTAGACATAGCCCTTTGCTGACCCTCTTCAAGCAAAATTTGGACGAGTGGATGGGAAATCGCAAATTCACCCCTGGGATCTCCCTAGTGTCCCTGCTAGACAGAGGCACAGTAAACTAATCTTAAAAGGGTACCTTCTGTGACCTACTTTACAGAGGTGCAGCAGGCTAATCTAACAGGGAGGCGGAAGCCAAATACACTCGGGCTTGGCTTATAAATGCCCTAGGGCAGATAGCCTAGTATCTAACTATGAACCTATGAACCTATAGGTAGCAGCTCTTTAATGGTCCATATCTTTGGTTACAATTACCAGCTCATTGATGGTTTATACCCTTTGTTACAGGTAGCAGCTCCTTAATGGTTTATACCCTTGGTTATAGGTAGCAGGTCATTAATGGTTTAAACCTTTGGCTACAGGTAGCAGCTCATTAATGGGTTACACCTATTGTTATAGGTAGCAGATCATTAATGGTTTATGCCTTTAGTTAAGTGTAGCAGCTCAGTAATGGTTTATACCCTTGGTTATAGGTAGCAACTCCTTAATGGTTTAGACCTTTGTTTACAGGTAGCAGCTCATTAATATCTTATACCTTAGGTTACAGTTAGCTGCTCCTTAATGGTTTATACCCTTGGTTAGAATAGCAGGTCATTAATGGTTTATACCCTTGACTACAGGTACCAGGTTATAAATGGTTTATACCTTTGGCTACAGGTAGCTGCTCTCTAATTGTTTATACACTTGGTTACAGGTAGCAGCTTTTTAATGGTTTATACCCTTGGTTACAGGTAGTAGCTCATAAATGGTTTATACCATTGGTTACAGGTAGCAGCACATTAATGGTTTATACTTTTGCCTACAGGTACCAGCTCCGTAACAGTTTAGACCTTTGATTACAGGTAGCAGCTCAACACTGGTTTATACCTTTAGTTACATATAGCAGCTGAATAATGGTTTATACCTTTGGTTACAGGTAGCAGCACATTAATGGTTTATACCTTTACTTACAGGTAGCAGCTCCATAACAGTTTAGACCTTTGGTTACATGTAGCAGCTCATCAATGGTTTATACCTTTAGTTACATGTAGCAGCTCAATAATGGTTCATACCCTTGGATAGGTTACAGGTAGCAGCTCAATAATGGTTTATACCCTTGGTTACAGGTAGCAGCTCATTAATGGTTTATACCTTTGCTTACAGGTAGCAGATCATTAATGGATTATACCTTCGGTTAGAGGTAGCAGCTCCTTAATGGTTTATACACTTGGTTGCAGATAGCAGGTCATTAATGGTTTATACCCTTGACTACAGGTAGCAGGTTATTAATGCTTTATACCTTTGGCTACAGGTAGTAGCTCATTAATGGTTTATACCTTTGGTTACAGGAAGCAGCCTTTACTGGTTTATACCTTTTGTAACAGGTAGCGGCTCATTAATGGTTTATTCCTTTGGTTACAGGGAGCGGCTCATTAATGGTTTACACATTTGGTTACAGGTAGTGGCTCATTATTGGGTTGTACCTTTAGTTACATCTAAAGCTCGATAATGGTTTATAACATTGGTTAGGTTACAGGTGCAGGTCATTAATGTTTTATACCCTTGGTTACAGGTAGCAGCTCATTAGTGGTTTATAACCTTGGGTACAGGGAGCAGCTCATTAATGGTTTGTATCCTTGGTTACAGGTAGTAGCTCATTAATGTTTTATACCCTTGGTTACAGGCAGCAGCTAATTAACGGTTTATACCTTTGATTACAGGTAGCAGCTCGTTAATGGCTAATACCTTTGGTTACAGGTAGCAGCTCATTAATGCTTTATACCTTTGGTTACAGGTAGCAGGTCATTAATGGTTTATTAGTCCTTTAGTTACCGGTAGCAGCAGCTCTTTAATGGTTTATACCCTTGGTTATAAGTAGCAACTCATTAATGGTTTATACCGTTGGTTACAGGCAGCAGATCTTTGGTTACAGGTATCAGCCGATTAATGGATTAAACCCTTCGTTACATCTAGCAGCTCATTAATGGTTTATATCCTTGGTTACAGGCAGCAGATCATTAATGGTTTATACCTTTGGTTACAGGTATCAGCCGATTAATGGGTTAAACCCTTTGTTACATCTAGCAGCTCATTAATGGTTTATACCCTTGGTTAGGTTACAGGTAGCAATGCATTAATGGCTTATATCTTTTGTTTACATGTAGGAGCTCATTAATGGTTTATACCTTTGGTTACAGGTAGCAGGTCATTAATGGTTTATTAGACTTTAGTTACAGGTAACAGCAGCTCTTTAATGGTTTATACCCTTGGTTATAAGTAGCAACTCATTAATGGTTTATACCCTTGGTTACAGGCAGCAGATCATTAATGGTTTATACCTTTGGTTACAGGTATCAGCCGATTAATGGGTTAAACCCTTCATTACATCTAGCAGCTCATTAATGGTTTATACCCTTGGTTAGGTTACAGGTAGCAATGCATTAATGGCTTATATCTTTTGGTTACATGTAGGAGCTCATTAATGGTTTATACCTTTGGTTATAGTTAGCAACTCATTAATGGTTTATATCATTCCTTACATGTAGCAGCTGATTAATGGTTCATATCTTTGGTTACAAGTAGCATCTCATTAACGGTTCATACCTTTGGTTACAGGTAGAAACTTATTAATGGTTTATACTTGGGGTTACAAGTAGCAGCTCATTAATGGTCTATACCTTTTGTTATAAGTAGCAGTTCATTAATGGTCCAAATCTTTTGTTACAATTACCAGCTCATTAATGGTTTATACCTTTTGTTATAGGTAGCAGGTCATTAATGGTTTATACCCTTGACTACAGGTAGCAGGTTATTAATGGTTTATACCTTTGGTTACAGGTTGCAGCTCACTAATTGTTTATACCCTTCGTTGCAGGTAGCAGTTCACTAATTGTTTATACCCCTGGTTACAGGTAGCAGCTCATTAATGGTTTATACCTTTGGTTACAGGTAGCAGCCATTAATGGTTTATACCTTTGGTTACTGTTTACAGGAATTAATGGTTTATACCTTTAGTTACAGGTAGCGGTTCATTATTGGTTGATACATTTGGTTACAGGTAGCAGCTCATCAGTAGTTTATACCTTTAGTTACATGTATCAGCTCAATAATGGTTTATGCCCCTGGTTACAGGTAGCATCACATTAATGGTTTATACCTTTGATTATAGGTAGCAGCTCCTTAACTGTTAAGACATTTGTTACAGGTAACAGTTCGTCAATTGTGTACACCTTAAGTTACATGTAGCAGCTCAGTAATGGTCTATACCCTTGGATAGGTTACAGGTAGCAGCTCATTAACTGTTTATACTCTTGGTTACAGGTAGTAGCTCATTAATGGTTTATACCTTCGGTTACAAATTGCAGCTCAATAATGGTTTATTCCCTTGGTTACAGGTAGTGGGTCATTAATGGTTGATACCTTTGACTACAGGTACCAGGTTGTTAATGGTGTATACCTTTGGCTACAGGTAGCGGCTCATTAGTGGTTTACACGTTTTGTTTTAGGTTGCAGCTCATTAAGTGTTATACCTTTGGTTATAGATAGCAGTTAATTAATGTTCCAAAGCTTTTGTTACAGGTAGCAACTTATTAATGTTTTATACCCTTGGTTACTGGTAGTAGCTCATTATTGGTTCATAACTTCGATTACAGGTAGCAGCCACTAATGGTTTATGCCTTTGGTTACAGGTAGCAGCTCATTAATGGTTTGTATCCTTGGTTACAGTTAGCAACTCATGGTTTATACCTTTGGTTACACATAGAGGCTCATTGTTTATACCTTTCCTTACATGTAGCAGCTGATTAATGGTTCATATATTTGGTTAAAAATAGCAACTAATTAATGGTTCACACCTTTGGTTACAGGTAGCAACTCATTAATGGTTTATACCTTTGGTTACAGGTAGCGGCTCATTAATGGTTTACATGTTTTGTTTTAGTTTGCAGCTGATTAAGTGTTATACCTTTGGTTATAGGTAGCAGTTTATTAATGTTCCATACCTTTGGTTACAGGTAGCAGCTTATTAATGTTTTATACCCTTGGTTACTGGCAGTAGCTCATTATTGGTTCATTACTTTGGTTACAGGTAGCAGCGCATTAATGGTTTATACCTTTGATTACAGGTAGCAGCCACTAACGGTTTATACCTTTGGTTACAGGTAGCAGCTGATTAATGGTTTATATCCTTGGTTACAGGTAGCAACTCATGGTTTATACATTTGGTTACATGTAGCGGCTCATTAATTATTTATACCTTTCCTTACATGTAGCAGCTGATTAATGGTTCATATCTTTGGTTAAAAATAGCAACTCATTAATAGTTCACACCTTTGATTACAGGTAGCAACTCAATGGTTTATACCTTTGTTTACAGGTAGAAGCTCACTAATTGTTTATTCCCCTGGTTATAGGTAGCAGCTCATTAATAGTTTATACTTTGGGTTACAACTAGAGGCTCATTAATGGTTTATGGCGTTGGTTACAGGTAGCAGCCATTAATGGTTTATACCTTTGATTACAGGTAGCAGCTCATTAATGGTTTATACCTTTGGTTACATGTAGCAGCTCATTAGGTTTATACCTATCCTTACATGTAGCAGCTTGTTAACGGTTCATACTTTTGGTTACAAGTAGCTGCTGCTCAGTAATTGTTTATACCCCTGGTTACATGGAGCAGCTCATTAATGGTTTATACTTTGGGTCACAGGTAGCAGCTCTTAATGGTTTTTACCTTTTGTTACAGGTAGCAGCTCATTAATGGTCAATATATTTGGCTCATTAATGGTTTATACCCTTTGTTACAGGTAGCAGCTCATTAATGGTTTATACACTTGGTTACCAGTAGCACCTCATTGATGGTTTGTACCTTTGATTACAATAGCAGCTCCTTAATGGTTATACCCTTGGTTTTAATGTGGCAGGCCATTATTGGTTTATACCTTTGGTTACAGGAAGCAGCTCCTTAATGGTTTATACCCTTGGTTATAGGTAGCAGCTCATTAATGGTTTGTATCCTTGGTTGCAGGTAGAAGCTCATTCATGGTTTATATCTTTGGTTATAGGTATCAGCTCATTAATGGTTTATACCTTTGGTTACAGGTAGCAGCTCATTAATGGTTTATACCTTTGGTTACAGGTAGCAGCTCATTAATGGTTTATTATACCTTTGGGTGAGTCTATATTGTAACATCAAAGTCTTAAAACTTTGAATGTTATAATATCGACTTTTATTCAGCAAACGCTTGAAATAGAAAAGCTGCAGAACACCAAAGATTTTCCTAGGGAAAGTATTCAGAGGGCCATTTCTGCGGCTTCGCTATTTCCTCGACTGTGGTGCGAAGGTTTTGGACTGGGTTAAGGTAAGTGTACAAACGAACCGACGTAAGGTGAATGTGTGAAAGTTAGGGACCTTATGTATAGGGAGCGGGTAAGGTGAGTGTGTGATAATTAGGTCCTTAGGGTTAGGGAGTGGGTAAGGTGAGTGTGCGATAGTTAGGCACCTTAGTGTTAGGGAGCGGTTAAGGTGAGTGTGCATTAGTTAGGGACCTTAGGGTTAGGGAGTGGGTAAGATGAGTGTGCATTAGTTAAGCACCTTAGGGTTAGGGAGCGGGTAAGGTGAGTGCGCGTTAGTTAGGGACCTTAGGTTTAGGGTTGGGTTAAGGTAAGTGGATAGCTAGTAGTGTATTTAAAGTTTAGTGCAGTGTTCTGTGAAGTGTGTATGTGTGGATTATGCATTTTGATATGGTTGTGGTGTGTGTGTGTATTCTCGGAACAACAAATTTTTCCATTGTAAAAAAAGTGCTGTTCTGAGCATTCAAGTTTATCACATTTTGAGATTCCAAGGTTGAGCTTAGGGTGTTTGATCTTTTGGAATTTCGATAATGTGATATAGACCCCCTTTAGGTACAGGTAGCAGGTCATTATATGTTTATTATACCTTTCGTTACAGGTAGCAGCTCATTAATGGTTTATTATACCTTTGATTACAGGTAGCAGCTCATTAATTTTTTATTAGTCCTTTACTTACAGGTAGCAGCTGCTCTTTAATCATTTATACCCTTCCTTACATGTAGCAGCTCATTAATGGTTTATACCTTTGGTTACAGATAGCAGATTATTAATGGTTTATACTTCTGGTTTCAGGTATCAGCTCATTAATGGGTTATACCGTTGATTATAGGTAGTAGCTCATTAATGGTTCATACCATTGGTTACAGGTAGCAGCTCATTAATGTTTTTTTACTACTTTGGTTACAGTTAGAAGCAGCTCTTTAATGGTTAATACCATTGGTTACAGGTGGCAAGTCATTAATTGTTTATACCCTTGGTTATAGGGTAGAAGCTTATTAATGGTTTATACCCTTCATTACAGGTAGCAGCTCATGAATAGTTCATATCCTTGGTTACAGGTAGCAGGTCATTAATGGTTTATATCATTGGTTACAGGTAGCAGGTCATTAATGGTTTATATCATTGGTTACAGGTAGCAGCTCATTAATGGTTTATATCCATGGTTAAGTTACAAGTAGCAGCTCACTATGTTTGTTTTACTTCTTTGGGTACAGGTAGCAGCAGCTCTTTAATGACTTATACCCTTGATTACAGGTGGCATGTCATTAATGGTTTATACCCTTGGTTATAGAGTAACAGGTCATTAATGCTTTTTACTCTTGGTTACAGGTAGCAGCTCATTAATGATTTATGCCTTTGGCTACAGGTATCAGCTCATTAATGGTTCATACCTTTGGTTACAGGTAGCATCTCATTAATGGTTTATACTTGGGGTTACAAGTAGCAGCTCTTTAATTGTTTATACCTTTTGTTATAGGCAGCAGCTCATTAATGGTCCATATCTTTGGTTACAAATATCAGCTCATTAATCGTTTATACCCTTTGTTACAGGTAGCAGCTCCTTAAATAATTATACCCTTGGTTACAGATAGCAGGTCATTAATGGTTTATACCCTTGACTACAGGTAGCAGCTCATTAATGGCTTAAACCTTTGGTTATAAGTAGCAGCTCATAATAGGTTTATACCTTTGGTTACAGGTAGCAGCTCATTAATGGTTTATACCCTTGACTACAGGTAGCAGAAATTAATGGTTTATACGTTTGGTTAGAGGTAGTGGCTCATTATTGGTTTATACCTTTAGTTACATCCTGCAGATCAATAATGGTTTATACCCTTGATTAGGTTTCAGGTAGCAGCTCATTAATGGCTTAAACCTTTGGTTATAAGTAGCAGCTCATAATAGGTTTATACCTTTTGGTTACAGATAGCAGCCCATTAATGGTTTATACCTTTTGGTTACAGATAGCAGCCCATTAATGGTTTATACCTTTTGGTTACAGATAGCAGCCCATTAATGGTTTATACCTTTTGGTTACAGATAGCAGCCCATTAATGGTTTATACCTTTTGATACAGGTAGCAGCTTATTAATGGTTTATTAGTCCTTTAGATACAGGTAGCAACAGCTCATTAATGGTAGATACCCTTGGTTATATATAGCAACTCATTAATGGTTTATACTTTTGGTTACAGATAGCAGATCATTAATGGTTTATATCCTTCATTACAGGTAGCAGGTCATTAATGATTTATACCCTTAGTTACAGAAAGCAACTCATTATTGGTTTATAACTTTGGTTACAGGTAGCAAATCATTAATGGTTTATACCCTTGACTACAGGTAGCAGGTTATTAATGGTTTATACCATTGGCTACAAATAGAAGCTCATTAATGGTTTATACCTTTGGTTACAGGTAGAAGAAATTAATGATTTATACCTTTTGTTATGGGTAGCAGCTCCTTAATGGTGTATACTTTTGGTTACAGGTAGCAGCTCATTAATGGTTTGTATCCTTGGTTACAGGTAGCAGACCATTAAAGGTTTATACCCTTGGTTACAAGTAGCAGCTCATTAATGGTTTACACCTTTGGTTACAGATAGCAGCCATTAATGGTTTATACCTTTCCTTACATGTAGCAGCTGATTAATGGCTCATATCTTTGGTTACACGTAGCAACTCATTAATGGTTCATACTTTTGGTTACAGGTAACAACTCATTAATGGTTTATACCTATGGTCACAGGTAGCAGCTCACTAATTTTTGTACCCTGGTTACAGGTAGCAGCTCACTAATTGTTTATACCCCTGGTCACAGGTAGCAACTCATTAATGGTTATAATTTGGGTTACAGGTAGCAGCTCATTAATGGTTTATACTTTGGTTACAGAAAGCAACTCATTAATGGTTTATACCTTTTGTTACAGGTAGCGGCTCATTAATGGTTTATACCTTTGGTTACAGGTAGCAGCCATTAATGGTTTATACCTGTAGTTACAGGTAGTGTCTCACTAATGGTTTATACCATTGATTACAGGTAGCAGCTCAATAATGTTTTTTACCCTTGGTTACAGGTAGCAGTACATCAATGGTTTATACCATTGCTTACAGGTAGCAGCTCCTTAATGGTTTAGACCTTTGGTTACAGGTAGCAGCTCATCAATTGTTTATACCTTTAGTTACATGTAGCAGCTCAATAATGGTTTATACCCTTGGTTAGTTTACAGATAGCAGCTTATTATAGGTTTATACTCTTGGTTATAGGTAACAGCTTATTAATGGTTTATACCTTTGCTTACACATAGCAGTTCCTTATTAGTTTAGAAATTTGGTTGCATGTAGCAGTTAATTAATGGCTTATACCTTTGGTTACAGGAAGCAGCTGCTTAATGGTTTATACCCTTGGTTATAGGTAGCGGGTCATTAATGGCTGATACCCTTGACTACAGGTACCAGGTTGTTAATGATTTATACCTTTGGCTACAGATAGCACCTCATTAATGGTTTAGACCTTGGGTTATAGGTAGCATATCAATAAAGGCTTATAACTTTGGATATTGATAGCAGCTCATTAATGGGTTATACCTTTGGTTACAGGTAGCTGCTCAATAATGGTTTATACATTTGGTTACAGGTTGCAGCTCATTAATAGTTTACACTTTTGGTTACAGGTAGCAGTTCATTAATGTTCCATACCTTTGGTTAAAGGTAACAGCTCATTAATGTTGTATACCCTTGGTAACAGGTAGTAGCTCATTAATGGTTCATAACTTTCGTTACAGGTAGAGGCTCATTAATGGTTTATACCTTTGTTACAGGTAGCAGCTCACTAATTGTTTATAACCCTGATTACAGGTGATGGCTCTTTAATGGTTTATACTTTGGGTTACATGTAGCAGCCATTAATGGTTTATACCTTGTTACAGGTAGCATCTATTTAATGGTTTGTATCTTTGTTTACAGGTAGCAGCTCATTAATGTTTTATGCCTTTTTTTGCAGGTAGGAGTTCATTAATGGTTTATACCTTTGGTTATAGGTAGCAGCCATTAATGGTTTATACCTTTGGTTACAGGTAACAGCTATTTAATGGTTTGTATCCTTGGTTACAGGTAGCAGCTCATTAATGTTTTATACCTTTGGTTACAAGTAGTGGCTCATTAATGGTTTATACCTTTGTTTACAGGTAGCAGCCATTCATGGTTTCTTATCTTATGGTTCATATCTTTGATTACAGGTAACAGCTGATTAATGGTTTATACCTTTGGTTACAGGTAGCGGCTCATTAATAGTTATACCTTTTGTTAGAGGCAGCAACCGTTAATGGTTTACTTCTTTGGTTACAGGTCGCACCTCATTAATGGTTTATACCTTTCGTTACATCGAGAAGCTCAATACTGGTTAATACCCTTGGTTAGGTTACAGGTAGCAACTCATTAATGGTTTATTCCCTTTGGTTACAAGTTTCAGCTCATTAATGATTTATACCTTTTGTTATAGATAGCAGTTCATTATTGTTCCATACCTTTGGTTGCAGGTAGCAGATCATTAATGGTTTATACTTGGGGTTACAGTTAATGGCTCATTAATGGTTTATACCTTTTGTTATAGGTAGCAGCTCATTCGTGGTCCATTTCTTTGGTTACAATTACCAGCTCATTAATGGTTTATACCCTTTGTTACAGGTATCATCTCCTTAATTGTTTATACCTTTGGTTACAGATAGCAGGTATTTAATGGTTTATACCCTTGACTACAGGTAGCAGGTTATTAAGGGTTTATACCTTTGGCTGCAGGTAGCACTCATTAATGGTTTGTACCTTTGGTTATAAGTAGCAGATCATTAATGGCTTATAACGTTGGGTACAGGTAACGGCACATTAATGGTTTATACCTTTTGTTACAGAGAGCAGAAATTAATGGTTTATACCTTTAGTTATGGGTAGTGGCTCAATGGTTTATACCGTTGGTTACAGGTAGCAGCTCATTAATGGCTTGTATCCTTGGTTACAGGTAGCAGCTCATTAATGGTTTGTATCCTTGGTTACAGGTAGCAGGTCATTAATGGTTTATACCCTTGGTTACAAGTAGCAGCTCATTAATGGTTTATACCTTTCTTCACAAGTAGCAGCCATTCATGGTTTAAATCTTTCCTTACATGTAGCAGCTGATTACTGGTTCATATCTTTGGTTACAAGTAGCATCTCAATAATGGTTCATACCTTTAGTTACAGGTGGCAACTCATTAATGGTTTATACCTTGGTTACAGATAGCAGCTCATTAATGGTTTATACCTTTAGTTACAGGTAGCGGCTTATTAATGGTTTATACATTTCGTTACAAGTAGCACCTCAACAGTTTATACCTTTAGTTACATGTAGAAGCTCAATAAATGATTTATACATTTGGTTACAGGTAGCAGCACATTAATGGTTTATACCCTTGGTTACAGGTAGCAGGTCATTAATGGTAAATACCCTTGACTACAGGTACCAGGTTTTAATGGTTTATAACTTTGGCTACAGGTAGCAGCTCAATAATGTTTTATACCTTGGGTTATAGGTAGCAGATCATTCAAGACTTGTAACTTTGGTTACAGATAGCAGGTCATTAATGGTTTATACCTTTGGTTACAGGTAGCAGCTCATTATTGGTTTACACGTTTGGTTACAGGTTGCAGCTTATTAATGGTTTATACCTTTAGTTACAGGTATCAGTTCATTAATGTCCCATGCCTTTGGTTACAGGTAGCAGCTCATTATTGTTGTATACCCTTGGTTACAGGTAGTAGCTCATTAATGGTTTATACCTTTGGATACAGGTAGCAGATCATTAATGATTTATACCTTTGTTTACAGTTAGCAGCTCATTAATGATTTATACCTTTGGTTACAGGTAGCAGCTCAATAATGGTTTATACCTTTGGTTACAGGTAGCAGATTATTAATGGTTTATACTTCTGGTTTCAGGTATCAGCTCATTAATGGGTTATACCGTTGATTATAGGTAGTAGCTCATTAATGGTTCATACCATTGGTTACAGGTAGCAGCTCATTAATGTTTTTTTACTACTTTGGTTACAGTTAGAAGCAGCTCTTTAATGGTTAATACCATTGGTTACAGGTGGCAAGTCATTAATTGTTTATACCCTTGGTTATAGGGTAGAAGCTTATTAATGGTTTATACCCTTCATTACAGGTAGCAGCTCATGAATAGTTCATATCCTTGGTTACAGGTAGCAGGTCATTAATGGTTTATATCATTGGTTACAGGTAGCAGGTCATTAATGGTTTATATCATTGGTTACAGGTAGCAGCTCATTAATGGTTTATATCCATGGTTAAGTTACAAGTAGCAGCTCACTATGTTTGTTTTACTTCTTTGGGTACAGGTAGCAGCAGCTCTTTAATGACTTATACCCTTGATTACAGGTGGCATGTCATTAATGGTTTATACCCTTGGTTATAGAGTAACAGGTCATTAATGCTTTTTACTCTTGGTTACAGGTAGCAGCTCATTAATGATTTATGCCTTTGGCTACAGGTATCAGCTCATTAATGGTTCATACCTTTGGTTACAGGTAGCATCTCATTAATGGTTTATACTTGGGGTTACAAGTAGCAGCTCTTTAATTGTTTATACCTTTTGTTATAGGCAGCAGCTCATTAATGGTCCATATCTTTGGTTACAAATATCAGCTCATTAATCGTTTATACCCTTTGTTACAGGTAGCAGCTCCTTAAATAATTATACCCTTGGTTACAGATAGCAGGTCATTAATGGTTTATACCCTTGACTACAGGTAGCAGCTCATTAATGGCTTAAACCTTTGGTTATAGGTAGCAGATCAATAATGGCTTATAACTTTGGTTACAGGTCGCGGCTCAATAATGATTTATACCTTTGATTACAGGTAGCATAAATTAATGGTTTATACGTTTGGTTAGAGGTAGTGGCTCATTATTGGTTTATACCTTTAGTTACATCCTGCAGATCAATAATGGTTTATACCCTTGATTAGGTTTCAGGTTGCAGGTCATTAATGGTTTATACCCTTGGTTATAAGTAGCAGCTCATAATAGGTTTATACCTTTGGTTACAGGTAGCAGCTCATTAATGGTTTATACCTTTTGGTTACAGATAGCAGCCCATTAATGGTTTATACCTTTGGTTACAGGTAGCAGCCCATTAATGGTTTATACCTTTGGTTACCGGCAGCAGCTCATTAATGGTTTATACCTTTTGCTACAGGTAGCAGCTTATTAATGGTTTATTAGTCCTTTAGATACATGTAGCAACAGCTCATTAATGGTAGATACCCTTGGTTATATATAGCAACTCATTAATGGTTTATACTTTTGGTTACAGATAGCAGATCATTAATGGTTTATATCCTTCATTACAGGTAGCAGGTCATTAATGATTTATACCCTTAGTTACAGAAAGCAACTCATTATTGGTTTATAACTTTGGTTACAGGTAGCAAATCATTAATGGTTTATACCCTTGACTACAGGTAGCAGGTTATTAATGGTTTATACCATTGGCTACAAATAGAAGCTCATTAATGGTTTATACCTTTGGTTACAGGTAGAAGAAATTAATGATTTATACCTTTTGTTATGGGTAGCAGCTCCTTAATGGTGTATACTTTTGGTTACAGGTAGCAGCTCATTAATGGTTTGTATCCTTGGTTACAGGTAGCAGACCATTAAAGGTTTATACCCTTGGTTACAAGTAGCAGCTCATTAATGGTTTACACCTTTGGTTACAGATAGCAGCCATTAATGGTTTATACCTTTCCTTACATGTAGCAGCTGATTAATGGCTCATATCTTTGGTTACAAGTAGCAACTCATTAATGGTTCATACTTTTGGTTACAGGTAACAACTCATTAATGGTTTATACCTATGGTCACAAGTAGCAGCTCACTAATTTTTGTACCCCTGGTTACAGGTATCGGCTCACTTATTGTTTATCCCCCCTGGTCACAGGTAGCAACTCATTAATGGTTATAATTTGGGTTACAGGTAGCAGCTCATTAATGGTTTATACTTTGGTTACAGAAAGCAACTCATTAATGGTTTATACCTTTGGTTACAGGTAGCGGCTCATTATTGGTTTATACCTTTGTTTGCAGGTAGCAGCCATTAATGGTTTATACCTGTAGTTACAGGTAGTGTCTCACTAATGGTTTATACCATTGATTACAGGTAGCAGCTCAATAATGTTTTTTACCCTTGGTTACAGGTAGCAGTACATCAATGGTTTATACCATTGCTTACAGGTAGCAGCTCCTTAATGGTTTAGACCTTTGGTTACCGGTAGCAGCTCATTAATTGTTTATACCTTTAGTTACATGTAGCAGCTCAATAATGGTTTATACCCTTGGTTAGTTTACAGATAGCAGCTTATTATAGGTTTATACTTTTGGTTACAGGTAACAGCTTATTAATGGTTTATACCTTTGCTTACACATAGCAGTTCCTTATTAGTTTAGAAATTTGGTTGCATGTAGCAGTTAATTAATGGCTTATACCTTTGGTTACAGGAAGCAGCTCCTTAATGGTTTATACCCTTAGTTACAGGTAGCAGGTCATTAATGGTTGATACCCTGGACTACAGGTACCAGGTTGTTAATCATTTATACCTTTGGCTACAGATAGCACCTCATTAATGGTTTAGACCTTGGGTTATAGGTAGCATATCATTAAAGGCTTATAACTTTGGATACAGATAGCAGCTCATTAATGGGTTATACCTTTGGTTACAGGTAGCTGCTCATTAATGGTTTATACGTTTGGTTGCAGGTTGCAGCTCATTAATACTTTACACTTTTGGTTACAGGTAGCAGTTCATTAATGTTCCATACCTTTGGTTACAGGTAGCAGCTCATTAATGTTGTATACCCTTGGTAACAGGTAGTAGCTCATTAATGGTTCATAACTATCATTACAGGTAGAGGCTCATTAATGGTTTATACCTTTGTTACAGGTAGCAGCTCACTAATTGTTTATAACCCTGGTTACAGGTGACGGCTCTTTAATGGTTTATACTTTGGGTTACATGTAGCAGCCATTAATGGTTTATACCTTGTTACAGGTAGCATCTATTTAATGGTTTGTATCTTTGTTTACAGGTAGCAGCTCATTAATGTTTTATGCCTTTTTTTGCAGGTAGGAGTTCATTAATGGTTTATATCTTTGGTTATAGGTAGCAGCCATTAATGGTTTATACCTTTGGTTACAGGTAACAGCTATTTAATGGTTTGTATCCTTGGTTACAGGTAGCAGCTCATTAATGTTTTATACCTTTGGTTACAAGTAGTGGCTCATTAATGGTTTATACCTTTGTTTACAGGTAGCAGCCATTCATGGTTTCTTATCTTATGGTTCATATCTTTGATTACAGGTAACAGCTGATTAATGGTTTATACCTTTGGTTACAGGTAGCGGCTCATTAATAGTTATACCTTTTGTTAGAGGCAGCAACCGTTAATGGTTTACTTCTTTGGTTACAGGTCGCACCTCATTAATGGTTTATACCTTTCGTTACATCGAGAAGCTCAATACTGGTTAATACCCTTGGTTAGGTTACAGGTAGCAACTCATTAATGGTTTATTCCCTTTGGTTACAAGTTTCAGCTCATTAATGATTTATACCTTTTGTTATAGATAGCAGTTCATTATTGTTCCATACCTTTGGTTGCAGGTAGCAGATCATTAATGGTTTATACTTGGGGTTACAGTTAATGGCTCATTAATGGTTTATACCTTTTGTTATAGGTAGCAGCTCATTCGTGGTCCATTTCTTTGGTTACAATTACCAGCTCATTAATGGTTTATACCCTTTGTTACAGGTATCATCTCCTTAATTGTTTATACCTTTGGTTACAGATAGCAGGTATTTAATGGTTTATACCCTTGACTACAGGTAGCAGGTTATTAAGGGTTTATACCTTTGGCTGCAGGTAGCACTCATTAATGGTTTGTACCTTTGGTTATAAGTAGCAGATCATTAATGGCTTATAACGTTGGGTACAGGTAACGGCACATTAATGGTTTATACCTTTTGTTACAGAGAGCAGAAATTAATGGTTTATACCTTTAGTTATGGGTAGTGGCTCAATGGTTTATACCGTTGGTTACAGGTAGCAGCTCATTAATGGCTTGTATCCTTGGTTACAGGTAGCAGCTCATTAATGGTTTGTATCCTTGGTTACAGGTAGCAGGTCATTAATGGTTTATACCCTTGGTTACAAGTAGCAGCTCATTAATGGTTTATACCTTTCTTCACAAGTAGCAGCCATTCATGGTTTAAATCTTTCCTTACATGTAGCAGCTGATTACTGGTTCATATCTTTGGTTACAAGTAGCATCTCAATAATGGTTCATACCTTTAGTTACAGGTGGCAACTCATTAATGGTTTATACCTTGGTTACAGATAGCAGCTCATTAATGGTTTATACCTTTAGTTACAGGTAGCGGCTTATTAATGGTTTATACATTTCGTTACAAGTAGCACCTCAACAGTTTATACCTTTAGTTACATGTAGAAGCTCAATAAATGATTTATACATTTGGTTACAGGTAGCAGCACATTAATGGTTTATACCCTTGGTTACAGGTAGCAGGTCATTAATGGTAAATACCCTTGACTACAGGTACCAGGTTTTTAATGGTTTATAACTTTGGCTACAGGTAGCAGCTCAATAATGTTTTATACCTTGGGTTATAGGTAGCAGATCATTCAAGACTTGTAACTTTGGTTACAGATAGCAGGTCATTAATGGTTTATACCTTTGGTTACAGGTAGCAGCTCATTATTGGTTTACACGTTTGGTTACAGGTTGCAGCTTATTAATGGTTTATACCTTTAGTTACAGGTATCAGTTCATTAATGTCCCATGCCTTTGGTTACAGGTAGCAGCTCATTATTGTTGTATACCCTTGGTTACAGGTAGTAGCTCATTAATGGTTTATACCTTTGGATACAGGTAGCAGATCATTAATGATTTATACCTTTGTTTACAGTTAGCAGCTCATTAATGATTTATACCTTTGGTTACAGGTAGCAGCTCAATAATGGTTTATACCTTTGGTTACAGGTAGCAGCTCATTAATGGTTTATACCTTTCCTTACATGTAGCAGCTGATTAATGGTTCATATCTTTGGTTACAAGTAGAAACTCATTAATGGTTCATAACTTTGGTTACAGGTAGCAACTTATTAATGGTTTATACCTTTGGTTACAAGTAGCAGCTCACTAATTGTTTATAGCCCTGGCACATTTAACCAAGGGTATAAGCCATTAATGAGTTGGGTTACAGGTAGCAGCTCATTAATGGTTTATACCTTTTGTTACAGGTTGCAGCTCATTAATTGTCCATATCTTTGGTTACAATTACAACTCATTAATGGTTTATACCCTTTGTTACAGTTAGCACCTCATTAATGGTTTATTCCCTTGGTTACCGGTAGCACCTCATTAATGGTTTGTATCTTTGATTAAAATAGCTGCTCCTTAATGGTTTATACCCTTGGTTAAAGGTGGCAGGTCATTAATGGTGTATACCTTTGGTTACAGGTAGCAGCTCTTTAATGGTTTACACCCTTGGTTACAGGTGGCAGATCATTAGTGGTCTATACCTTTGGTTGCAGGCAACAGCTCTTTAATGGTTTATACCCTTGATTACAGGTAGCAGCTCATTAATTGTTTATACCCTTGGTTATAAGTAGCAGCTCTTTAATGGTTTGTATTCTTGGTTACAGGAAGGAGGTCATTAATGGTTTATGCCCTTGATTACAGGTAGCAGCTCATTAATGGTTTGTATCCTTGGTTACAGGTAGCAGGTCTTTAATGTTTTATACCCTTGGTTACAGGAAGCAGCTCCTTAATGGTTTATACCTTTGGTTTCAGGTAGCAGCTCCTTAATGGTTTATAACTTTGGTTACAGGGAGCAGCTCATTAAAGGTTCATACCTTTGGTTACAGGTAGTGGCTCAATAATTGTTTATACCTTTGGTTACATGTATCTGCTCGGTAATGGTTTATTACTTTTGGTTACAGGCAGCAGCTCATTAATGATTTACCCTTTTGTTTCAGGTAGCAGCTCATTAATGGTTTATTACACCTTTGGTTACAGGTAGCAGCTCATTAATTTTTTTATACCTTTAGTTACAGGTAGCAGCTCATTAATGGTTTATTATACCTTTAGTTACACGTAGAAGCTCATTAAAGGTTTATTAGTCCTTTAGTTACAGGTAGCAGCAGCTCTTAATGATTTATACCCTTGGTTATAGGTAGCAGCTCATTAATGATTTATACCTCTGGTTACAGATAGCAGATCATTAATAGTTTATACCTTTTGTTACAGGTAGCAGCTCATTAATGGTTTATTATACCTTTGGGTACAGGCAGCAGCTCATTAATGAATTATCCCTTTTGTTACAGGTAGCAGCTCATTAATGGTTTATTATACGTTTTGATACAGGTAGCAGGTCGTTAATAGTTTATTATACCTTTGGTTACAGGTATCAGTTCATTAATGTCCCATACCTTTGGTTACAGGTAGCAGCTCATTATTGTTGTATACCCTTGGTTACAGGTAGTATCTCATTAATGGTACATATCTTTCATTACAGGTAGCAGCTCATTAATGGTTTATACTTTGGTTACAGATAGCAGCTCATTAATGGTTTATACATTTGATTACAGGTAGCGTCTCATTAATGGTTTATACCTTTCCTTACATGTAGCAGCTGATTAATGTTTCATATCTTTGTTTACAAATAGCAACACATTAATTGTTAATACCTTTGATTACAGGTAGCAACTCAGTAATGATTTATACCTTTGGTTACAGGTAGCAGTTCATTAATGTTGTATACCTTTTGTTACAGGTAGTAGTTCATTGATGGTTGATACCTTTGTTTACAGGTAGCAGATAATTAATTATTTATACCTTTGGTTACAGATTGCGACTCATTAATGGTTTATAACTTTGGTTACAGATAGCAGCTCATCAACGTTGTATACCCTTGGTTACAGGTAGTAGTTCATTAATGGTTGATACCTTTGTTTACAGGTAGCAGATCATTAATTCTTTATACCTTTGGTTACAGATTGTGGCTCATTAATGGTTTATAACTTTGGTTACAGATAGCAGCTCATTAATATTGTATATCCTTGGTTACAGGTAGCAGATCATTAATGATTTATACCTTTGGTTACAGATTGTGGCTCATTAATGGTTTATACCTTTGCATACAGGTAGCAGCCATTAATTGTTCATACCTTTGTTTACAGTTAGCAGCTCAATAATGGTTTATACCTTTGGTTACAGGTAGCAGCTCATTAATGGTTTATACCTTTCCTTACATGTAGCAGCTCATTAATGGTTCATATCTTTGGTTACAAGTAGAAACTCATTAATGGTTCAAAACTTTGATTACAGGTAGCAACTTATTAATGGTTCATACCTTTAGTTACAAGTAGCAACTCACTAATTGTTTATAGCCCTGGCACCTTTAACCATGGGTATACACCATTAAGGAACTGCTATTTTAACCAAAGATACAAGCCATTAATGAGGTTATACCAGTAACCAAGGGTATAAACCATTAATGAGTGGCTGCCTGTAACAAAGGGTATAAACCATTAATGAGTTGGGTTACAGGTAGCAGCTCTTTAATGGTTTATACCTTTTGTTACAGGTTGCAGCTCATTAATGGTCCATATCTGTGGTTACAATTACCACCTCATTAATGGTTTATACCCTTTGTTACAGGTAGCAGCTCATTAATGGTTTATCCCCTTGTTTACTGGTAGCACCTCATTAATGGTTTGTATCTTTGGCTAAAATAGCAGCTCCTTAATGGTTTATGCCCTTGGTTAAAGGTGGCAGGTCATTAACGGTTTATACCTTTGGTTACAGGTAGCAGCTCTTTAATGGTTTATACCCTTGGTTATAGGTAGCAGATCTTTAATGGTTTGTATCCTTGGTTACAGGTAGCAGGTCATTAATGGAGTATACCTCTGGTTACATGTAGCAGCTCACTAATGGTTTACACCTTTGGTTACAGGTAGCAGCCATTAATGGTTTATACCTTTCCTTACATGTAGCAGCTGATTAATGGTTCATATCGTTGGTTACAAGTAGCAACTCATTAATGATTTATTCCTTTGGTTACAGGTAGCAGCTCACTAATTATTTATACCTAGGTTTACAGGTAGCATCTCTTTAATGGTTTATACTTTGGATTACAGGTAGATACTCATTAATGGTTTATATCTTTGGTTACAGTTAGCTGCCATTAATGGTTTATACCTTTAGTTATAGGCAGCGGCTCATTAATGGTTTATACTTTGGGTTACAGGTAGCAGCTCATTAATGGTTTATACATTTGATTACAGGTAGCGGCTCATTAATGGTTTAGACCTTTAGTTACAGGTAGCGGCTCATTAATGGTTTATATCTTTGGTTACAGTTAGCTGCCATTAATGGTTTATACCTTTAGTTATAGGTAGCGGCTCATTAATGGTTTTTACTTTGCATTACAGGTAGCAGCTCATTAATGGTTTATACTTTGGTTACATGTAGCTAATCATTAATGGTTTATACCTTTGGTTACAGGTAGCAGATCATTAACGGTCCATGTCTTTGGTTACAATTAACAGCTCATTAATGGTTTATACCCTTTGCTACAGGTAGCAGCTCCAAAATGGTTTACACCCCTGTTTACAGGTTGCAGCTCATTAACAGTTTATACTTTGGGTTACAGGTGGCAACTCATTAATGGTTCATACCTTGGTTACAGATAGCAGCTCATTAATGGTTTATACCTTTGGTTACAGGTAGCACCTCAATAGTTTATACCTTTATTTACATGTAGAAGCTCAATAATGATTTATACCCTTGGTTACAGGTAGCAGCACATTAATGGTTTATACCCTTGGTTACAGATAGCAGCTCATAAATGGTTTATGCCTTTTGTTATAGGTAGCAGGTCATTAACGGTTTATACTTTGGATTACAGGTAGCAGCTCATTAATGGTTTATACTTTTGCTTACAGGTAGCAGCTCCTTAATGGTTTAGACCTTTGGTTACAGGTAGCGGCTCATCAATGGTTTATACCTTTAGTTACAGCTAGCAGCTCATTAATGGCTTATACCTTTGGTTAAAGCTAACAGCTTTTAATGGCTTATACCTAAAGGTCACGGCTCATTAATGGTTTATTACATTGGTTACAGGTAGCAGCTCTTCAATAGTTTTTACCTTTAGTTACATGTAGAAGCTCAATAATGGTTTATACCCTTGGTTACAGGTAGCACCTCCTTAATGGTATATTCCTTTGCTTTCAGGTAGCAGCTCCTTAATGGTTAAGACCTTTGGTTACAGGTAGCAGCTCTTCAATGGTTTATACTTTTAGTTACATGTAGCAGCACATTAATAGTTTATACCCTTGGTTACAGGTAGCATCTCATTCATGGTTTATAACTTCGGATACAGGTAGCAGCTCATTAATGGTTTATACCCTTGGTTACAGATAGCAGATCATTAATGGTTGATACCCTTGACTACAGGTACCAGTTTGTTAATGGTTTATACCTTTGGCTACAGGTAGAAGCTCATTAATGGTTTATACCTTTGGTTATAGGTAGCAAATCATTAAAAGCTTATAACTTTGGTTACAGATAGCAGCTCATTAATGGTTTATACATTTGGTTACAGGTAGCTGCTCATTATTGGTTTATACCTTTAGTTACATCTATCAGCTCAATAATGGTTTATACCCTTGGTTAGGTTACAGGTTGCAGCTCATTAATGGTTTATACCTTTAGTTACAGGTAGCAGTTCATTAATGTTCCATATCTTTGGTTACAGGTAGCAACTCATTAATGTTGTATACCCTTGGTTACAGATAGTAGCTCATTAATTGTTCATACCTTTGGTTACAGGTAGCAGCTTATTATTGTTAATACCTTTGACTACAGGTAGCAGCTCCTTAACTCATTCATGTTGTATACCCTTGGTTACAGATAGTAGCTCATTAATTGTTCATACCTTTGGTTACAGGTAGCAGCTTATTATTGGTTCATACCTTTGACTACAGGTAGCAGCTCCTTAATCGTTTATACCTTTGGATACAGGTAGTGGCTCATTAATAGTTTATACGTTTGGTTAAATGTAGCAGCCATTAATGGTTTATACCTTTGGTTACAGGTAGCAGCTCATTAATGGTTTGTATCCTTGATTACAGGTAGCAGCTCATTAATAGTTTATACCTTTGGTTACAGGTAGCTGCTCATTAATGGTTTATTCCCTTTGTTACAGGTAGCAGCTCCTTAATGGTTTATACCTTTAGTTACAAAAGCAGCTCCTTAATGGTTTATAGCCTTGGTTACAGGTTGCAGGTCATTAATAGTTTATACCTTTGGTTACAGGTAGCAGCTCTTTAATGGTTTAGACCTTTGGTTACAGGTAGCAGCTACTTAATGGTTTGTATCCTTGGTTACATGTAGCAGGTCATTAATGTTGTATACCCTTGGTTAAAGGTAGCAGCTCCTAAATGGTTTATACCTTTGGTTACAAGTAGAAGCTCATTAATAGTTTATACCTTTGGTTACAGGTATCAGCACATTAATGGTTTATACCTTTGGTTACAGGTAGTGGCTCATTATGTTTTATACCTTTGGTTACAGGTATCAACACATTAATGGTTTATACCTTTGGTTACAGGCAGCAGCTGATTAATGGTTTATACCTTTTGTTAAAGGTAGCAGCTCAATAATGGTTTATTATACCTTTCGTTACAGGTAGCAGCGCATTAATGGTTTGTTATACCTTTGGTTACAGTAGCAGCTTATTAAAGGTTTATTAGTCCTTTAGTTACAGGTAGGAGCAACTCTTTAAGGGTTTATACCCTTGTTTATAGGTAATTGCTCATTAATGGTTTATTCCTTTGGTTACAGGTAGCAGCTCACTAATTATTTATACCTCTGGTTACAGGTAGCAGCTCTTTATAGGTTCATAGGTTCATAGGTTCATACTAGGCTATCTGCCCTAGGCCATTTATAAGCCTAGCCAGAGTGTGTGTGGCTTTCACCACTCCTTAGGATGAGAATACTATACCCATTAGTTTGCTGTGCCTCTGTCCAGCAGTGACACAGAGATGATTCCCGGGGTAAACCTATGATCTCCCATCCACTCGTCAAGATTTCTCTTGAACAGAGTCAGTGAGGGGCTCTGCCTCACATGGACTGGGATTCTGTTCCATAGTGTAGGGAGTCTCTGGGTGATGAATCTGTCCCTCCAGCACGTCCTATTTATATCCGTGTTGAGGTTTAAGTCTCTTGCTCGTGGCTCTGGTGGATTTGGATTTTTGAGGTGGAGAATGTCCATTAATTCGGGTTGGACATGGCCTTGTATGTCAGGCACAGATCACCTCTGAGCAGATGGTATGCGACTGAATAGAGCTGGAGTTTCTTCAGTCGGGCATCGATGACATATGTTTGAGCCTTTATCCTTTTGGTGAGGAACTTTTGGGGTCTTTCCAACTGCTGCAGGTGTCGGGTAAGGTACATTCCGAATGGGGCGTTGTACTCAATCATTGGTCTGATAAGTGAAGAGTACAGGGGTACAATGACCTCTCCTGATCTGGATGTGAATCCCTTCATGATCAGGTGGGCAATGTAGAAGGTCTTCCTAACCACTTTGGCAATGTGAGTGTCAAAAGAGAGGTTACTGTCAACTTGGGTCCCCAGGTCCCTGATAATTTCTTCCGTGTTTAATGGATTACCACCTATGTGGTAATTTAATGGTTTATACTTTGGGTTACAGGTAGCTAATTAATGGTTTATACTTTGGTTATAGGTAGCAGCTCATTAATGGTTTATACCTTTGTTTACAGGTAGCGGATCATTAATTTTTTATACCTTTGGTTACAGTTAGCAGCCATTAATGGTTTATACCTTTAGTTACAGGTAGCGGCTCATTAATGGTATATACTTTGGGTTACAAGTAGCAGCTCATTAATGGTTTATACCTTTGATTACAGGTAGCAGCTCATTAATGGTTTATACTTTGGTTACAGGTAGCAGCTCACTAACTGTTTGTACCCCTGGTTACAGCTAACAGCTCATTAACTGTTTATACTTTGGGTTACAGATAGCAGCTCATTAATGGTTCATACCTTTGGTTACAGGTAGCAAATCATTAATGGTTTATACCTTTGGTTACAGGTAGCAGCTCATTAGTTGTTTATACCCCTGGTTACAGCTAACAGCTCATTAATGGTTTATACTTTGGGTTACAGTTAGCAACTCATTAATGGTTCATACCTTTGTTTACAGGTAGCAACTCATTAATTGTTTATACCTTTTGTTAGAGGTAGCAGATCATTAATGGTCCATGTCTTTGGTTACAATTAACAGCTCATTAATGGTTTATACCCTTTGTTACAGGTATCAGCTCCAAAATGGTTTATACCCTTGGTTACAGATAGCAGGTCCTTAATGTTTTTTTACCCTTGACTACAGTTAGCAGGTTATTAATGGTTTATACCTTTAGCTGCAGGTAGCAGCTCATTAATAGGTTATACCTTTGGTTATAGGTAGCAGATCTTAAATGGCTTGTAACTTTAGTAACAGATAGCAGCTCATTAATGGTTTGTTCCTTTAGTTACATGTAGAAGCTCAATAATAGTGTATACCCTTGGTTACAGGTATCAACTCCTTAATGGCTTTGACCTTTGGTTACCGGTAGCTGCTCATTAATGGTTTATACCTTCGGTTACAGGTAGCAGCTCCTTAATGGTTTGTACCTTTAGTTATGGGTAGCTGTTCATTAATGTTCATTACCTTTGGTTACAGGTAGCAGCTCATTAATGTTGTATACCCTTGGTTACATGTAGTACTTCATTAATGGTTCATACCTTTGGTTACAAGTTGCTGCACATTAATGGTTTATACCTTTGCTTGCAGGTAGCAGCTCCATAACAGTTTAGACCTTTGATACAGGTAGCAGCACATTAATGCTTTATACTTTTGCTTACAGGTAGCAGCTCTGTAATGGTTTAGACCTTTAGTTACAGGTAGCAGCTCATCAATGGTTTATACCTTTAGTTACATGAGGCAGCTCAATATTGGTTTATACCCTTGGTTAGGTTACAGGTATCAGCTCATTAATGGTTTATCCCCTTTGTTTTAGTAGCAGCTCATTAATGGTTTATACCTTTGCTTACAGATAGCAACTCCTTAATGGTTTAGATCTTTGGTTACAAGTAGCAGACCATTAATGGTTTATACCTTCAGTTAGAGTTAGCACCTCCTTAATGGTTTATATCATTGGTTGCAGATGGCAGTTCAATAATGGTTTATACCCTCGACTACAGGTAGCAGGTTATTAATGGTTTATACCTTTGGCCACAGGTAGCAGCTCATTAATGGTTTATGCCATTGATTATACATAGCTGATCATCAATGGCTTATAACCTGTGTTACAGATAGCAGCTCAATAATAGTTTATACCTTTGGTTAGGTTACAGGTAGCAAGTCGTTAATGATTTATATCATTAGTTACAAGTAGCTGCTCATTAATGGTTTATTCCCTTGGTTACAGGTTGCAGCTCATTAATGGTTTGTATCCTTGGTTACAGGCAGCAGGTCATTAATGTTTTCTTCCCTTGGTTACGGGTAGCAGCTCATTAGTGGTTTACACCTTTGGTTACAGGTAGTGGCTCATTAAATGGTTTATACCTTTGTCTACAGGTAGCAGCTCATAAATGGTTCATACCTTTGGTTACAGGTAGCTCCTCATTTATGGTTTATACCTTTGGTTACAGGTATCAGCTCATTAATGGTTTATACCTTTGGTTACAGGCAGCAGCTCATTAATAGTTTATACCTTTTGTTACAGGTAGCAGCTCATTAATGGTTTATTATAACGTTGGTTACAAGTAGCAGATCATTAATGGTCTGTTAGCCCTTTATTTACAGATAGCAGCTGTTCTTTAATGGTTTATACCTTTGGTTGTAAGTAGCAACTCATTAATGGTTTATACCCTTGGTTACAGGTAGCAGCTCTTTAATGGGGTACACCTTTGTTTAGAGGTAGCAGCTCACTAATTGTTTATTCCCCTGGTTACAGGTAGCAGCTCATTAATGGTTTACACCTTTCCTTACATGTAGCAGCTGATAAATGGTTAATATCTTTTGTTACAAGTAGCATCTCATTAACGGTTCAAACCTTTGGTTACAGGTAACAACTCATTAATGGTGTATACCTTTGGTTAGAGGTAGCAGCTCACTAAATTGTTTATTCCCCTGAATACAGGTAGCAGCTCATTAATGGTTTATACCTTTTGTTATAGGTAGCAGCTCATTAATTGTCCATATCTTTGGTTATAATTGCCAGCTCATTAATGGTTTATACTCTTTGTTACAGGTAGCAGCTCCTTAATTGTTTTATAGCCTTGCTTAAAGATAGCAAGTCATTAATGGTTTATACCCTAGACTACAAGTAGCAGGTTATTAATGGTTTATACCTTTGGCTAAAAGTAGGAGCTCATTAATGGTTTATACCTTTGGTTACAGGTAGCAGCTCATTAATGGTTTGTATCTTTGGTTACAGGTTGCAGGTCATTAATAGTTTATACCTTTGGTTACAGGTAGCAGCTCTTTAATGGTTTATACCGTTGGTTACAGGTAGCAGCTAATTAATGGTTTGTATCCTTAGTTACATGTATCAGGTCATTAATGTTTTATACCCTTGGTTAAAGGTAGCAGCTCCTAAATGGTTTATACCTTTGGGTACAGGTAAAAGCTCAGTAATGGTTTATACCTTTGGTTACAGGTAGCAGCTCTTTAATGGTTTATACCTTTGGTTACAGGTATCAGCTCGGTAATGGTTTACACCTTTGGTTACAGGTAGCGGCTCATTAATGGTTTATACCTTTGGTTACAGGTATCAGCACGTTAAGCGTTTATACCTTTGGTTACAGGCAGCAGCTGATTAATGGTTTATACCTTTTGTTAAAGATACCAGCTCAGTAATGGTTTATTATACCTTTGGGTACAAGTAGCAGGTCAATAATATTTTATTATACCTTTAGTTATAGGTAGCAGCTCAATAATGGTTTGTTATACCTTTGGTTACAGTAGCAGCTTATTAAAGGTTTATTAGTCCTTTAGTTACAGGTAGGAGCAGCTCTTTAAGGGTTTATACCCTTGTTTATAGGTAACGGCGCATTATTGGTTTATACCTTTGGTTACAGGTAGCAGAAATTAATGGTTTATACCTTTAGTTATAGGTAGCGGCTCATAGGTTTATAGGTTCATAGGTTCATACTTGGCTATCTGCCCTAGGGCATTTATAAGCCTAGCCAGAGTTGTGTGGCTTTCACCACCCCTTAGGTTGAAGAATACTATACCCATTAGTTTGCCGTGCCTCTGTCCAGCAGTGATACAGAGATGATCCCCGGGGTAAACATACGATCTCCCATCCACTGGTCAAGATTCCTCTTGAACAGAGCCAGTGAGGTGCTCTGTCTCACATGGATTCTGTTCCACAGCATAGGGAGTCTCTGGGTGATGAATCTGTCCCTCCAGCATGTCCTATTTATATCCGAGTTGAGGTTTAAGTCTCTTGCGCTTGTGGCTCTGGTGGATTTGGATTTTTTGAGGTGGAGCATGTCCATTAATTCCGGGTTGGACATGGCCTTGTATGTCAGGCACAGGTCACCTCTGAGCAGATGGTATGCGACTGAATAGAGCTGGAGTTTCTTCAGTCGGGCAGCATATGGCATATTTTTGAGCCCCTTTATCCTTTTGGTGAGGAACTTTTGGGGTCTTTCCAATTGCTGCAGGTGTCGTGTAAGATACATTCCGAATGGGGCATTGTACTCAATCATTGGTCTGATAAGTGAAGAGTACAGGGGAACAATGACCTCCCTTGATCTGGATGTGAATCCCTTCATAATCAGGTGGGCAATGTAGAATGTCCTCTTAACCACTTTGGCAATGTGAGTGTCAAAAGAAAGGTTACTGTCAACTTGGGGCCCCAGGTCCCTGATAACCTCCTCTGTGCTTAATGGATTGCCACCTATGTGGTAACTTGGGGTTACCTTGTTTTTACCAAAGGGTATGACTATACATTTTTTGGCGTTTAGCTTAAGGCCATGGCTCTGGCACCAGTTATCCGTTTCTATGAGACCTCTCTGAAGGATATCTGTGTCTGATGGATTTTCAACTATGGCGCCCAGTTTGCAGTCATCTGCAAACTCTGTCAGCCACAATCCTCCTATGTTTGCCTGCACTTCTGAAAAGTAGATGCCGAACAAGAGGGGGCCCAGGACTGAGCCCTGTGGGACACCACTTGTGACAGGCTTGGAGTCTGACATGGCACCAGCAACTCTAACCCTGTGGGTTCTGTCCTTGAGCCAGTTTGCAACCCATCTTGTTACATATGGGTTTACATTTAAGCTGGTGAGCTTTTCTATGATACCCGAGTGGGGTATTGTGTCGAAAGCTTTTGCAAGATCAAGGTAGGCTGTGTGAACTGCCTTACCCTCATCAATGGCCTTGGTGACTGTTTCAAAAAAGTTGACCAAGTTCAAGAGGCATGATCTGCCCTTGACAAAGCCAAATTGGGTAGGATCCAATGTCTGTAGGTCCCCTATGTCTTTATTTATGAGTTCCATTATGATCCTCTCCATAGCTTTGCAGACCAGGCTTGTCAAGCTTATGGGGCGGTAATTACCAGGGTCCGTAGAAGCACCGCCTTTGTGGAGTGGGACCACAGTTGCCGTACGCCACTCTTTGGGTACGTATCCTGTGGTAAGGCTAAGATTAAACAGCAGCCTTATGTGTGGGTTTAGTTCCTCATTGAGTTTGTGTAGCACACAGCCGGTGACACCATCCGGTCCCATTGATGCTGTGTTTTTAGCTTTAGAGAGAGCAGCTCTCACCTGGGCATTTGAGATGATTGGGAGGCTACACTCTGCTGGGATAGATATTTCTCCTTTTGGGGGGGGGGGGGGGGGAGAAATTTTAACTGAACCTGTCTGCCAGTATGTTTGCAATGTCTGTGGGTTCAGTGATTTTTGTATCATTTTGGACTAATTCTGAGCATATCTGGGAGTTTCCACCCAGATTTTTAACATAGCTAAAGAAGGCCTTATGATTGTCTCTTGAGTCCTTGGCGATTTTTCTCTCAAAGTTGGCCTTGGATGATTTTATGAGTGATCGTAGTTTTTTACTAGTATTGATCAGAGATGTCTTCTCTTTTAGGGATTTTGCTCTATCTTGTAGTAGCTTTCTCCTCTTGTTGTAAAGTTTGTTTATGGCTGGGGTCCACAAGATTGGGCGCTTGCCTTTGGTGGAAAGGGTCTTGATTTTATTTGGGATTGCTTGATCCATGCAATCCTGGAGGTGCTCGTAGAAAGCATTTGTAAGGGATTCAGCAGTGTGGGTTGTGGTTTCCAATGGCTCAGGGGCCTTGAAGGATACCACACCAGTCTTAAGAAGTGTGACGTTGGCTTTTGAGAAGTTCTTCACTGTGGTCTTTTTTGTTGGGGGTGGGGGCGGGATGTGGATCTCCAGTGAGATTAGTTTATGGTCTGATCTCACCGATGAGGGATATACTTCCGGTGTGGAGCATTTTGTCCCCATGTTTGTGATGATCAGGTCTAGTATATTTTCACCTCTTGTGGGAATGGTGACAAGTTATTCCATAGCATTTGAGTTTATGAACTCCAGGAACCTTTGGGCTAGGGTATTGGGGCTTGAGTAATGTTCCCAGTCTATGTTTGGGTAGTTGAAGTCACCCAATATGATGGTGTTTGGAGAGACATTTATACTCTCCAGTGTCTTCAGGAAGGCTGTGTGGGGTTCCTGAGTTTGAGAGGGTGGCCTGTAACATGTTACAAACTGTAGAGCAGTTTTGCCTATGGTTAATTGCACCTGAATGGTCTCTGATGCTTCGTGAGTTGCCACCAGCCTGGAGGTGTGGGTATCCTTGATGAATATGGATACACCCTCCTTTTGTGGTAATGGTCCGGTTTTGGGGCGAACGCATGATATGAGGTAAAACCTGATAGTGCCGGGTGCTCTCAGGAGCCTTGAACCAGGTTTCAGTCACAGCACAGACATCGATGTTCTCCATACTGAGGAGGGCTTCGAGGTGCATCTTGAGATTTAGACTTCTGGCATTGAGCAGCATTACCCTTAGTTTTTCCATTATTGTTTTCTAGGGTGGGTTTAGAATTTGAGCCTTGTCTAAAAATGCACTATGGGGGTGGCAAGAGCCTTTGCCAATATCCGGAAACCCAGGGTGACAGGTGCAAGCCGTCCCTTGAGCAGCGTGGCTTGTCAAGCATGTCATTCCAGGCAGACAGACATTGGATCCCCTTAGAATGACACCAGAAATTAAGCCAATTATTAAAACTGATCATTTTGTCTCTGTATTGTGGCATCATTCTTGGTGAAGGTAGGATACTGCTCAGGGTCAGGGTTATACCAGCCTGGGCTACATATTCTGAGAGCTCCTTTATGTCTCTTTTCATGTAGTCCAGGGAGGTACATCTCAGGTCATTCACACCGGCATGGACAATCACTGAGTCATACTTGTACTTGCTGTGGAGTGACCTGAGTGCTTGTGTTATGTGGCGGATTCTAGCACCCGACAGGCAGCTTACTGTGACCCTCTCCTTGTTCAGTCTGGTGAGTGGGACGTCAGTGTGTCTGACTATGGAGTCACCTATGACAAGTGTGTCTGGCATTGTGTTTGGCCTTAAGGGCTGTGACTGATTTGCACACTGACTTTGTGATCTATGTGTTACTTGTGTTATGTCATGAGGTGGCAGTTGTTTGGGTGTCTGCTTTGGAGGCCTCTGCTGTTTTGGTAGATTTTGATCAGTGCCTCTGAGTAAGTCTTTGTGTGTTTATGTGTTTGATTTGTAGCTGTGATAGTTCTATGTGAGACTGGGTTTATGGTGTGTGTGGTTACCTTCTCCTCCTGTCTGGTTTTGCCAGTCCTGAGTTGAGAGAGCTCAGCCTCCAGTTTGGCTATATAGTTGCATCTCTCGCATGTATTTGTGTTTTGTGGGAGGAAGAGAGGGCTGTCTGTGTACATGAGGCAATTGTAACATTGCCTCAATATTCCCAGATTCACCAGCTGAGCAGGAGAGGATGCTAGCAACTGACCCTTTGACATGCTAGAAGAAATGAAAAAGTTTGCTGTGTAACTGAGTCAGAAAGGACCTATAGGGAAGTGGGTACTCAAGGGGGTTTTAAGCTAGTGAAGTACTTTGTATAATATAGAAGTGCTTTACCTGACTAAAAATGCTTTAGGAACAAGTGCTGAGCTTTACAGATAGAGAATAGACTGTTTAGATTACAAGTAGAGCAGTTCTAAGGGAAAAAATGAAGAGCAGACTTTACGGAGTCAGAAATAGTTTAACCTTGTTTAACCGGCGCTGCCTGATGGTGCTCTAGTGGCAACTCCACGCTAAATGCAGAAAAGGCAATAAGTCAGTAGTACAGGCTAGCACACTTTTGTGGGCAGCCAAACAACTAAATTAAACAGCAAACAAACACTTTTCGACTTGAATTAGACTAATTTCAACTAAAATGTACTTTTAAGTGCAGATAATAAAAAAATGCAGTAAATAACTATGAAAACAGTTAAAGCTTGCTCTAGGTAAGCAGTAGAAGGTAAAATAAATATAAAAAAACAGCAGGATACTTAATCAGGAAAGCAGTCACTTTTTTCAGTTCTCTGTAGCCAGGAAGACTCAACAGGACCACGTGGAGCTGTGTCTGAGCAATATGGCTTCAAAAAAATGCCAGAGGCAGATTTTAACCAGGGAACTTCAAAAGAGCTAGAAATGGTCCAAAATGACCAATTACTACAGCTTCATTAATGGTTTATACTTTTGGTTACAGGTAGCAGCCATTAATGGTTTATATTTTCCTTACATGTAGCAGCTGATTAATGGTTCATATCTTTGGTTACAAGTAGCAACTCATTAATGGTTCATACCTTTGGTTACAGGTAGCAACTCATTAATGGTTTATTCCTTTGGTTACTGGTATTAGCACATTAATGGTTTATACCTTTGGTTACAGGCGGCAGCTGATTAATGGTTTTTACTTTGGTTACAGATAGCAGCTCATTAATGGTTTATACCTTTGGTTACTGGTAGCAGCTCATTAATGGCTTATACTTTGGGTTACCGGTAGCTACTCATTAATGGTTTATACTTTGGTTACAGGTATCAGCATGTTAATGGTTTATACCTTTTGTTACAGGCAGCAGCTGATTAATGGTTTTTACTTTGGTTACAGAAAGCAACACATGAATGGTTTATACCTTTAGTTACAGGTAGCAGCTCATTAATGGTTTATACCTTTTGTTACAGGTAGCAACTCATTAATGGTTCATACCTTTGTTTACAGGTAGCAACTCATTAATTGTTTATACCTTTTGTTAAAGGTAGCAGATCATTAACGGTCCATGTCTTTGGTTACAATTAACAACTCATTAATGGCTTATACCCTTTGTTACAGCTAGCAGCTCCAAAATGGTTTATACCCTTGGTTACAGGTAGCAGGTCATTAATGGTTCATACCCTTGACTACACTTAGCGGGTTATTAATGGTTTATACCTTTAGCTACAGGTAGCAGCTTATTAATGGGTTATACCTTTGGTTATAGGTAGCAGATAATTAATGACTTGTAATTTTGGTTGCAGATAGCAGTTCATTAATGGTTTGTACCTTTAATTACATGTAGCAGCTCAATAACAGTGTATACCATTTGTTACAGATATCATCTCCTTAATGGCTTAGAACTTTGGTTACAGGTAACTGCTCATTAATGGTTTATACCTTTGGTAACAGGTAGCAGCTTGGTAATGGTTTACACCTTTGGTAGTGGGTAGTTGTTCATTAATGTTTATTACCCTTGGTTACAGGTAGCAGCACATTAATGGTTTATACTTTTGCTTACAGGTAGCAGCTCCATAACAGTTTAGACCTTTAGTTACAGGTAGCAGCTCATCAATGGTTTATACCTTTAGTTACATGAGGCAGCTCAATATTGGTTTATACCTTTGGTTAGGTTACAGGTAGCAGCTAATTAATGGTTTATACCTTTTGTTTTAGAAGCAGCTCTTTAATGGTTTATACCTTTGCTTACAGGTAGCAGCTCATTAATGGTTTATATCCTTTGTTATAGGTAGTAGTTCATTAATGGTTTGTATCCTTGAAAGGCTGTAAAAACGTTCCAAATGTACAAAAACACACAAAAGCCAGGCAAAAATCTGTGCAGACTCCAAAGAAAAAATTCACACTCTTCTCCAAATAGGATTTAAGCGCTTTCATTCACTTTTATTAACGTGAATTTCCTCAGAAACATTATTTACTATAAAACAATTGTATAAATACTATTTCCACAGGAAATGATGTCATTTGATTACAAAATTAATTCACAATTAATTAATCAGATAATAAATTATTTCATTAAAAAGTAATTATTAAATGTTAAATCTTATTCTTATTTTATCTTTTTCTTACTGGTAAAACTTATCTTATCAAATATTTTTTTAAAAAACTGTGTTAGTTAATATTATTTCTTATCTGATTTAATCAGAATTATTATGTTTTGTATCTATATGTTCTACTCATATTCATTTATGGTCTTCAAATGTCCAACTATCTATATAGTAAAAAACACTTTAGATTTATCATTTCATTTAGCCCTGGTGTTTGGTCGGCCCCAAATACTAACTGCCACAGAGATTCCCTACATTCTAAATGGTTGTTCAAATCTCCTGAAAACAGTTCTTTTCTTATTCTATCTAAAATGAAAAATTCAAATTTCTTGAAATCTATACATGTAACTGCATGCCTAGCCAGTGCGTTGTTCTTGTCTTTCTTTTTGATTGCTAAAACATGTTCGTAAACTCTCCTTTTAAATACTCTGTTGGTTTTCCTTAGTAATTTTTACATGATACACAGGTTGCCAGATACACTACTAGTTCACTGTTACAGTTGTAATATTCATTAGCCCAAAAAGTGTAATTCAGATGTTCAACTGTTACAAATGAAGTGTTACTCATGTATCTACATTGTTTGCAGTTAGTACAACTATCACGTCCTTTCTTGTTTGTACAACTCCTTTCTGGATTTTGTATTCATTTTTACTTAGTTCTAACAGTTGTTTTAAATTGGTTGTCTTTTTGTATGTGAATCTAGGTTTATTACCTATGACTGAAACTAAATCCCTATTTCCCATGATGACTTTCCAGTTGTTTTCTATAATTGACTTGATGTTCCACATTTCGTTGACTATAGGTAATGGGAAAGCTATTAAATTCTTCCACTTGTTTTTCTGTAGTACTAACATTCTTACAAACCACTGGTGCTCCTACTGATATTTCTTCTGAGTAAAGAATAGGTTTTGCTACTCCTTTTCTGAGTGGTATAGCTTCTCTTTCTATTTTTCAAAACTTTTTGTCATAACCTCTTCTCAAAAAAAGGCTTTTCAACAGACCCAATTCTTTTAAATAAGTTTCCTCATCAGATGTTAATCTACTGAGTCTAATCATCTGTCCTTTGATTACTCCTTTTTTCATGTGTGCTGGGTGTAGGCTATCTTTGTGTAAATAGCTATTAGCAAAATATGGTTTCCTGTAAATTTTGCTACTAAAGCTGTTGTCATCACTATTTATACAGAGCGTCAAATCTAAAAAGTTAATGCTTTTACCAAAATCACCTGTTGTGAATGACAAAAAGATGGTTGTCTTGTTTAGGTCCTTTACCATTTCTAAAATTCATGTTTTCTCCTTCCATAGAAATATTAAATCATCTATATATTCACGTACATGGAAACTTTCTTAAATAAAGTATGTGTCTTCAAAAATCTGGTCTCCCAGTTTGCCATAACAATATTAGAAAAGGAAGGGGCTACTCTAGAGCCCATAGCTTCCACTCTTGTTTGTAAATATTGTTGTCAAATTTGAAAAATATTCTCAAAACTAATTCCATTAAAGTGCAGAGTGAATTGACCTTTGTCCCTGAAAATTCTGTGTGTGTGTTCAAATATTCTCTCATGAATTCTATGCCCATTTCTTGGTCTATACTTGTGTATAGATTTTGACATCTAAACTGACAAAATTCAGGTGCTCATTTTCTATTTTGATGTTCCTTAATATTTCTAATAAATTCCAGGAGTCTTTGATGAAAATTCGGACTTCTGGACTATAGGGTTTAGTATGTTATCCAACCAGACCGAGATGTTTTCTGTTTTGGATTGTTTAGCTGAAATTATTGGTCTAAATGGTGGCCTGACCTGATTATTTTGAATTTTTGGAATACCAAAAAATACACCAAGTCTGGGATATTCTTTGTGTAAAAATTCATAGTCTAATCCATTTAGTTCTCCTTGAAAAAACATGTCAAACAAAATGGTGTCCAAATCTTTAAATTTCTTTGTCACTGACTCATAGTTAACCTTTCTATATGTTCTTTTGTCTTGCAGTAAATCCTCTATACAAGTCTTGTAGTCACTATCATTCATTATCACTATTTTCCTCCTTTATCCTTCATTATACTGATATCATTATTTTTCACCAGTCTCTCTAAGGCTATTGTTTCTTCATTTGTTAAATTGTTAGTATCATACAAATTACTGATTTTCCTAAAATCTTGTTCACATATCTTTTGGAATACCAGTAAACTGTTTGTAAGAGGAGGATTATAAGTGCTAGGATTACTTATAGTGATTCTATTTTGTTGCCTTGTTAAACCCAGATCTTCCATAATGTATTTTAGGTTTAACTTTCTTAAAAAGAGCCTAAAGTCTATTAATAATTTACCTAGTTTCATATTATTTGTTGGAATAAAATTAAATCCTTTCTTCAAAACACTTTCTACTGCTGGACTAATATGTAAGTCCGATAAAAAAATAAAAGGCACAGAAATGGGTGCTGGGACAGCATCTGAAAGAAATCACGGAGTGGAGTCTACAGTGTCAATAAATATAGAAGACAACACACATGAAGAGTTTCCAGGTTTGCCTACCAATAATGAAGGAGTGTATACTAGGAACAATGAAGACATGAGTTATGCTGATAAAGTAGTAATCCTTTCAGAGAACACTACCCCTTTTCAGAAAGTCCAAGAACAGAACAAAAGGACTATGAGATGGCAGAACACCACCCAGTTTCGGGGGAGGGGCAGAGGAAGGAACAAAAGGAGATGGTGAAGACTTCCTCTGAAGTCAACTGTGACTTGTATGATGTAGTAATAACAAATTTATCGGACTTACATATTAGTCCAGCAGTAGAAAGTGTTTTGAAGAAAGGATTTAATTTTATTCCAACAAATAATATGAAACTAGGTAAATTATTAATAGACTTTAGGCTCTTTTTAAGAAAGTTAAACCTAAAATACATTATGGAAGATCTGGGTTTAACAAGGCAACAAAATAGAATCACTATAAGTAATCCTAGCACTTATAATCCTCCTCTTACAAACAGTTTACTGGTATTCCAAAAGATATGTGAACAAGATTTTAGGAAAATCAGTAATTTGTATGATACTAACAATTTAACAAATGAAGAAACAATAGCCTTAGAGAGACTGGTGAAAAATAATTATATCAGAATAATGAAGGCGGATAAAGGAGGAAAAATAGTGATAATGAATGATAGTGACTACAAGACTTGTATAGAGGATTTACTGCAAGACAAAAGAACATATAGAAAGGTTAACTATGAGTCAGTGACAAAGAAATTTAAAGATTTGGACACCATTTTGTTTGACATGTTTTGTCAAGGAGAACTAAATGGATTAGACTATGAATTTTTACACAAAGAATATCCCAGACTTGGTGTATTTTTTGGTATTCCAAAAATTCAAAATAATCAGGTCAGGCCACCATTTAGACCAATAGTTTCAGCTAAACAATCCAAAACAGAAAACATCTCGGTCTGGTTGGATAACATACTAAACCCTATAGTCCAGAAGTCCGAATTTTTCATCAAAGACTCCTGGAATTTATTAGAAATATTAAGGAACATCAAAATAGAAAATGAGCACCTGAATTTTGTCAGTTTAGATGTCAAAAATCTATACACAAGTATAGACCAAGAAATGGGCATAGAATTCATGAGAGAATATTTGAACACACACACAGAATTTTCAGGGACAAAGGTCAATTCACTCTGCACTTTAATGGAATTAGTTTTGGAGAATATTTTTTTCAAATTTGACAACAATATTTACAAACAAGAGTGCGGAGTAGCTATGGGCTCTAGAGTAGCCCCTTCCTTTGCTAATATTGTTATGGCAAACTGGGAGACCAGATTTTTGAAGACACATACTTTATTTAAGAAAGTTTCCATGTACCGTAGATATATAGATGATTTAATATTTCTATGGAAGGGAGAAAAACATGAATTTTTAGAAATGGTAAAGGACCTAAATAAGACAACCATCTTTTTGTCATTCACAACAGGTGATTTTGGTAAAAGCATTAACTTTTTAGATTTGACGCTCTGTATAAATAGTGATGACAACAGCTTTAGTAGCAAAATTTACAGGAAACCATATTTTGCTAATAGCTATTTACACAAAGATAGCCTACACCCAGCACACATGAAAAAAGGAGTAATCAAAGGACAGATGATTAGACTCAGTAGATTAACATCTGATGAGGAAACTTATTTAAAAGAATTGGGTCTGTTGAAAAGCCTTTTTTTGAGAAGAGGTTATGACAAAAAGTTTTTGGAAAAAATAGAAAGAGAAGCTATACCACTCAGAAAAGGAGTAGCAAAACCTATTCTTTACTCAGAAGAAATATCAGTAGGAGCACCAGTGGTTTGTAAGAATGCTAGTACTACAGAAAAACAAGTGGAAGAATTTGCAATAGCTTTCCCATTACCTATAGTCAACGAAATGTGGAACATCAAGTCAATTATAGAAAACAACTGGAAAGTAATCATGGGAAATAGGGATTTAGTTTCAGTCATAGGTAATAAACCTAGATTCACATACAAAAAGACAACCAATTTAAAACAACTGTTAGAACTAAGTAAAAATGAATACAAAAATCCAGAAAGGAGTTGTACAAACAAGAAAGGGACGTATAGTTGTACTAACTGCAAACAATGTAGATACATGAATAACACTTCATTTGTAACAGTTGAACATCTGAATTACACTTTTTGGGCTAATGAATATTACAACTGTAACAGTGAACTAGTAGTGTATCTGGCAACCTGTGTATCATGTAAAAATTACTACATAGGGAAAACCAAGAGAGTATTTAAAAGGAGAGTTTACGAACATGTTTTAGCAATCAAAAAGAAAGACAAGAACAACGCACTGGCTAGGCATGCAGTTACATGTATAGATTTCAAGAAATTTGAATTTTTCATTTTAGATAGAATAAGAAAAGAACTGTTTTCAGGAGATTTGAACAACCATTTAGAATGTAGGGAATCTCTGTGGCAGTTTGTATTTGGGGCCAACCAAACACCAGGGCTAAATGAAATGATAAATCTAAAGTGTTTTTTACTATATAGATAGTTGGACATTTGAAGACCATAAATGAATATGAGTAGAACATATAGATACAAAACATAATAATTCTGATTAAATCAGATAAGAAATAATATTAACTAACACAGTTTTTTAAAAAAATATTTGATAAGATAAGTTTTACCAGTAAGAAAAAGATAAAATAAGAATAAGATTTAACATTTAATAATTACTTTTTAATGAAATAATTTATTATCTGATTAATTAATTGTGAATTAATTTTGTAATCAAATGACATCATTTCCTGTGGAAATAATATTTATACAATTGTTTTATAGTAAATAATGTTTCTGAGGAAGTTCACGTTAATAAAAGTGAATGAAAGCGCTTAAATCCTATTTGGAGAAGAGTGTGAATTTTTTCTTTGGAGTCTGCACAGATTTTTGCCTGGCTTTTGTGTGTTTTTGTTGGTTTGTATCCTTGGTTACAGGTAGCAGCTCATTAATGATTTATACCTTTGGCTAGAGGTAATGGTTTATACCCCTTGTTACAAGTAGCAGCACAATAATTGTTTATACCCCTGGATACAGGTGGCAGCTCATTAATGGTTTATACTTTGGTTACAGGTAGCAGCTATTTAATGATTTGTATCCTTGGTTACAGGTAGCAGCTCATTAATGTTTTATACCTTTGGTTACAGGTAGCAGCTCATTAATGGTTTATACCTTTAGTTACAGGTAGCAGCTCATTAATGTTTTATACCTTTGGTTACAGGTAGCAGCTCATTAATGGTTTATACTTTGGTTACAGGTAGCAGCTCATTAATGGTTTATACCTTTAGTTACAGGTAGCAGCTCATTAATGTTTTATACCTTTGGTTACAGGTAGCAGCTCATTAATGGTTTATACCTTTGGTTACAGGTAGCAGCTCATTAATGGTTTATACCTTTGGTTACATGTAGCAGCTCATTAATATTTTTTTTTACTCCTTTGGTTACAGGTAGCAGCAGCTCTTTAATGGTTTATACCTTTGGTTACAGGTGGCAGGTCATTAATGTTTTATATCCTTGGTTATAGGGTAGCAACTCATTAATGGTTTATACCTTTGGTTACATGTATCAGCTCATTAATGGGTTATGCCCTTGGTTACAGGTAGTAGTTCATTAATAGTTTAAACCTTTGGTTACAGGTAGCATCTCATTAATGGTTTATTATAACTTTGGTTACAGGTAGCAGCTCATTAATGGTTTATGACCTTCATCCTAAGGGTTATCTGACAGACTTGAGTTTTTTTATGTCCTATTATGTGATCTACATCTTTGTTTTTCACATTGGAATATTTACAAGTAGCTCTCAACTCTCTGTGATGTTACCAAGCATCCTTCATTTTTTCTCTTATATGTGACCTGTCTCTTTTAAAAATCCCTTTATTGCCGCAAAACCACTGAAGGTTACAGTCAATCAGTAATGCCAGACATTATTCAAAAAAGGCAAGTTGATTCAACACATGTATTATTGACTCAATAGGTGAATTAGAGCATTACTGAAAAATTGCTTCTTATTCTGTGCCTTTGTCACCCCATTACTTTTATTTCTGTTGACTATTAAAGTTGCTTGTATAAAAGTCATGTGCCTGTATCAAGGGTGAGACTCCAGTTCATGGAAAGCTTTCTCCTGTCTTTTTAGTTGCTTATATGTTTTATTTCAATTGCATCATTTTAAATTATTTCCCATAACATTACATTGGTACTAGCAAAGTGTATGTGCATGATTAGAAATGCTAGATTATGTCCATTTTCACTTAGTCATTTTTTTACTAAATGCATTTTAGCATTCAGATTTGCTACTTGTACAACTTTTGCTGTATGCAGTCAATTTTTATTTTATTATGCATACATTATTTGAAGATTTATTTCTGCTTTACTATGCATTAATATTGTTATCACTTGAACTAATTTAATTTGTATCCTAGATCATTTTCTATATGCCTCCCTAGTTGAGAAAAAGATTTACCAAATGCTATTTTTGTTATTATTTATATAAAGTCGTTTTCTCAAGAGAGATTCTTCATTTAATATAAATAAATATATAGACATATATGAAGGGCTTTATATAACTGTTGTAAGTGATCACACTTTGCAGAACAGAAACCTGTCTGATGATGTATGTGAAAGACCGCTTCAGTGACCTTTGAGAAATTAGGCATAGTAACACACATCTGCAGTTCATGAAACACACTGGTAGAACCACAATGAACAAAAATCAAATAGAAATAACACATAGTAAGGGGGTCTAGTAATAATGGTTTTGAAAGCATCAACAACATTCCTGTCAATGCACATGAATGTACTGTGCACATCTGCAAAATAGATTTGTTTCATTTATTTATTTGACATTTGTTTACTGCAGTGGTCTGACTGGGTCTACAGAACTCATTTTCAGTGGAGGTTCAGGGAGAAAAGCCTAATAGATGCCAGTGTGATGCAGTTAGTGGTTGATATACACATATGTGAGACTTTCCAATGATTTGCATTTGGGGAACTACACCCTATAAGAGACAGTAGGTGAATAAACAGTCAAAGCATGCACAAGGTAAGCAAGTAATGGTAGTAACAATGTTAGCATGTCAGTATGGTGCATTAAGGACACTGAGGCTATGATGTCTGTCTGACATAAAGCGTGCAATAGAAATAGCCCCATGTTCAAGGAAATTTATATGCATACATCAGAGTTGTTCAAGTGATGCAACTAATAGCATGCGTTTCAACTGAAGCTAACTTCTGCAGTGCTTGCACCTCCATAGTCTGAAGCAGATGCATTATACTGTCATATCTGGCACTTGTCTCATGTGGTATAAGGGGTGGAGAAAGTCTAGACTGCACATTCAGTCTCTGGCAGTTGATCACATTCAGCTTTACCAGCAGTAACAGCAACAAACAACATGTAGATACAGGAGTCGACTTAAGACTGATCTTGAAAGAGCTATCCATGCACCTAATTCTAGCTGTAGGGCAGAATAAGCACAGCATGATCACAGGCACTTAAAAAGATTGTGGAATTTGTAAGATTATATCTAGACAGCACATCCTTTTATTTAGTGAGGGACTGGCATTACAAGCCAGCAGCATAACTACCTATGACCCACTGTACTACATTTAGATTCAGCTCTGGCATAGATGTAATCATTACTGCAAATTTCTGGGATACACTACATGGTGCCAAATATGTCAGTGCTGTCAGGTAATTGTATGAATCAAATACTGCAGTGTCCAGTAAACATTCGTTTAATAGACTATCATGTTATATTTGTTATATTGAGGTGTCCAACATGATCTGACAAATACCTGTGCAGATGATATATTTCACTGTTCATACCTGACACACTCCATGGCCCTGCATATTACATTGAATTGTCTATCATGATCTGCAATTGTTCAATATTACAGCCTTTTATTATGGCTTTGCTGGATGTGTGCTAAGTACAGTGGCACCTTCTAAAATCCTGAAATACATGTTGTGGTAGCAATGACAGGTCCTGGTCATCAACAGTTGTCAGGATGACCTAGTATATCACACATATGCAGCTCTGGACTTGCTTCTGGTCATCATCAGTCATCATGGTGACCTTGCATATCGCGCATATGTAATTTCTCAATAGCTTGTCACAAAGGCAAACATCATAGGTCACACACAGCTACTTTCTACAGCACCCAAGGATGCAGAGTATGAAACAAAGAGTGAAAGGCCCCAAATGAGTGGAGTATAAGTTTAAAATGCACCAACAATCTAGACCTTGCATTGTTTTATACTCTCTGTGCTGTCTACAGGAGCATGTGCTGGCAAACCTGTTTTTTATGAATTGTCCATACTAAATTTTTAGGGACGTCCACTTATACATTATTCTATTTTTTAATGTATCCAATTTTTATCCTGCTATAAAGCTTTTTTGTATATGAAAGACAGCTGTATCCATTTCATTGACAATGGGTGGCATATTATTATCAACAAAGTTTATTTTTCATTCATAACTAACCGCCTTGTTACATTTTCTTAGCCCTCAACTACCATAAAAGCATTTTTCTATGTATATTACTAGACATAATGCTGATATTGTATATGACGTAACTGAAGTTACGGAAATTTCTTATTATATGTGCATATGCATTTGCTTTTCATCTCTTCTTTCTGTTTCAGCATTTTGGCCAGAAATGTGACTGAAAAAGGTCTTTACACCAGTTCATTCTCATAGTTCACAAAACAAACTAAATAAATAAATAACTAGATAAAGATGGATGGTCTGTTTTGCAACCAGGAAGGCAGTGTGTCCTTATCTTCAATGGTTAGTACTAGATAGAAGACCAGTTAAGCCCTTTTAAGCCGAGTAATCACAATCCCACTGGTAACCCTAAGTAATTGTTCACCCTGTTCATAATGGGTGGTGGGACTAGGCTTGGATGAGTTTGAGGAGCAAAAATAAGTTCCTTTCCCCAAACCTGCATGAAAAAAAGTCCTCTCCTTCAACTTGATAAACAAGAAAAAAAAATTTTCTCCTTTTAAAATGTAGCAAACAGCTGCTACAGTTTATGCAACACAGAGCACTACAGCACATTACTTCTGACCACAAATGCAATATCAGCATTTATTTTTAAATGCTAATAGGCAGTAAAGACAGCTTGGGGTCTGCCAATCATACCCCCTAACATTTTGCGCCTAGGGTGACTGCCCCCATCGCTCCGCAATAGCTACATCTTTGTGTTGCATTATAGATCTATGTCCCCTGATTTTATATTTGCGTGACTACAAGTCAGTGGTGGGCCATTTGCTTTACCCTGCTGTTGTTGCGGTGACAGCTGGTGACAATGAAACTGCTACAGTGGAGGGGTCTGGGGCAGGTGGTCATGGCCTGAGGATTTAATTGATTAATGTATGCATTGTATTGTGGAGGCAAATCACAGAATGGCCCTTGCATTATATTGTCCAGTTAGTTAGACAACACAATTAAACTTTTGTATTAGTGGCTTATATGTACCTGTCCCTCACACCTGCAAATTTGTTTAATGCTGTAGGTTTCAGCCAGTTTGACTGAAACAGATTTTGTCTTTCACTGGCATATTCGTTTCTAATTCTAATCCATTACGCAAAAGTGCAGTAATAGCTATGGCTAATATTGTTACATATCTTCCTGTTCTGTCTCCATGTCATCGAGAGTTTTCCTGAAGAAAATGTATTGTAGTGAGCTATCAAAAACTGACTGCATGAATCGAATGTCACTCTGTGCTTTAATTGATATGTTACTTTTCATTCACTGGTGCCTTGATGTATATTGTCACTGACAGTGTGGTATTTGTTTAGATGGACTCGCAATATTAATTGTGACTGAAGAATAATACATTCAAGTAAATCATATTGACACAATACTAACAAACCTCATGCATTTCATTATATGTTGATGACAGTTTGTCATCCATATGTTTTGTGACATATAATCATTTGCTAGTATGTAACTTTTTTCTTGGGTGGCATTTAGTTTACAATTTTGATTGTAGATTGGCATCTGATTAGAATGATAGCATTTGTAGAATCATTTGCCAAGAATGATGCTGTTTCATATGATATGCTAATTTGACATTTCTTAGTTTAATATTTGGATTTTTACTGTCAAATTAATTGTGCTTGGTTGCTTTTTCAAAATAAAAAAATACTGGATTATTGCAACTGTAGGTTTAATTTGTTTTGATTCGTGTAGTGACTAGTAATGCCAATTTTGTAATCTGGTTTTAGCATAATCCTGTCATGCATTTCTGATGAAGTAACATCTTTGTGTATTATTTCTGTATTATATAGTTTGGTTACTGAATGGTTTCCAATTTATGATACAATCAGTGCAAATCTTTTAAAGAAATGTGTGTGTTATTTATTGTATGACATATATTCTGTACATGATAAATCCATCAGTTTGTAGGTTGCTTTTCATTACTTTGTATTTATTAGTTCTGCTGTTTTATTTAGGTGTTTATCATTTTATGGATAAGTAGATATGATATGGCCCATGAAACTCACTGAAAATTATTTAAAAAATCGCACACAGCTTTCATGCTGTGTTGTACAACCAAGACAGTGTATAGTAATAAGGAACACCATTTATGTGACTATAGAAGTTCAAATCACCATCAGGTGCAAAAATACCAAGCTACATCTCTGCTATATCATAAGTAGGATAAAAAACTAATCAGTGCACCACCCTTTCACAAAAACAGCCTTTATTATACTAGTCTAATGATTTTGTGCTGTCAAATACTTCTGGCACCAACTGAACATGTGAGCATGCGACATATATGTGTGTCTGTTTCTGAAGAATAGACATTCATAAAAAGAATATTTATCATTAATGCCCTCATAGGACATGCTCCATTTAACAGACTTCGACAAAAACACACTCTATTCCCACACTCTCTGCCAATCTTGCATCAATCTTCTTCTTCCGGCTTTTTCCCGGTTAGGGGTAGCCACACCTGTCTGCTCATGATTGTCAGTGGAGTTTTACAGTGTTGAGTTGCCAGCCCAGCGCCCAACCTTCCACAGAAGGCACACACACTCACACCTAGGGTCAATTTAGTGTGTCTAATCCACCTGCAGCATGTCTTTGGGATGTGGGAGGAAACCAGAGCACCCGGAGAAAAAACATCCACAGGGAGGGGATGCAGACTCTGCACAGAAGGTACCCCAGCCGAGGATTGAACCTGAGAACCTCTTGCTGTGAGGCAACAATGCTAACCACTGCCCCACTGTGGCCGCCCACCAATCCTTCATCAATAGATGTCCTTAATGAATTCTGTACTCCACTCTCCCTCCTCACACAGCATGTTTACACCTAAGTTCTCAAATATGTACTCCCATTCACTCCTGCTTTCTGCTTCAAACAAATAAAACTAAACAACGAGAAATACACTGACTAAATCCCTAGAGATGCAACCACAGGTCAGATGGGTTATTGTCTTGGTTTATTGTATTATGCAAAGATCATGTACTTTCAACCCCTCACCATCTGTACAGTCTTTGTCTGTCTCCCAACACAATGCATATACTGTGGAAAGAAATAATAAATAACACAACACCATCAAGATATGTTTGTTTCTTTTAAAACTAGACAATAATGATTTTATTTAGGTAGATCTAAATCCAGCAGCATAACTTTTTTTATACTAAGAAGGGATAGATCTTGGAGGACAAGTTTGCACAGTATGTGAGAGTGGTTACAGAAAGAACTTGGAGGAGAAACAAATATGCATTTATACTTGGAAAGAGTGGATGTTTGAAACAGGCTACTTGGAGAAGAAAAACAAAAGCAATGGTCAAACACTGTATACCTTTATATAGAGATAAGGATGTATTTTTACAATAAAAGGGTTGTGTAAATTTTAGCAATCTGCATGAAAAAGCTGCACAATAAAAGATGGTTAGAGGATGAGAAGGTGTCTGGAGATATAGCAATGCATTTCCTCAGTGTGAATAGTGCGCCATGCACGCTTATAGCACCTTACAAAAAAGACAAAATAAAGGCAGTAATCACACCAATGGGATTTCTGAGGTGATACAGGAAGGCATTTTTTACTGAAACAATGCTGCATTAAAACCTGTGGCCACACAATATGCTGCTCAGTGGTCATACAATTTTAGCACTTATATACTTGTCCAGACAACTTTGATTTCATTTCTCATATTCTTCCATTTTCCTATAAAATTATGTGCCAAATGCATCAATACCAGTGCTGAAAATTTTCCTTATAAACTTGAGTTTTCTTATAAGTAAATATATACTAACTGAAAATAATTTGTTTTCAGTGATAGTGTCCACATTACCATCACTAGTTTGGCCTTGCAAAATCAACATCTCTAGTCATAGTCAGTCCAGTGCTATGCAAGCATTAACTTAAATGGTGCCGACTGGCTGACTGGAACCAATGCTCTCATAACTCAAGTTGGGACCAGCCACTCATTCCTGTCCTCCCACACCTGTCTCTTTCCAGCTCAAGTGATGTTAGTTGAACTTGGAAATCTGAGTTGTGGTCAGGAATTTTTTTATCACTCTATGTCACAGAGCTGGGCTATAAGCCAGTTTTTGAACTTCATATGATGATGCAAAGATATTAAGTTATTAAATGGAAGAAATGAGAATAGCCAAGTTTTTTTTAAAACACAGGAGGATGAGATGAGGTGACTTTTTTATATATGCATGATACATAAAGAAATTATAATTTCAGAAGATAGATGATTGACCTATACCTAAATCTTTCTCCTTAGTTGACCTGAAAGGCTGTTTCCCATAAATTCATTGACATTTGAACATCAGTTCCGTATGAGTATGCCTGTAACTGTATACTGTCAAGTAGCAAATTCTGATTATGCTCTCTCATTTCATGTCCCATGAAATGTTACCATGTTCATAAAAAAAGCAATCTCCTTAGTGAAATATATCACACTTTATCTGGCTTCATTCCATGGAAAACTATTTAATTCCCAGTTGGGCATTGCACTATATGGAACCCATTACTTTAGATTCATAACTTCACCTCCATTATATTTTGGTCAACAGCCACACCCAGCCACTCACCATAAAATGCAGATGTCTGCAAACTCTTTTCAGCATCATGGCTTGCCGCACTGCTAGTTCTTCCCACGGTACAAAATGAATGCATATTGCTTTCATTTAACACTTTTTTACCAGGAAAGTCTGACTTGGAATGAAGCCAATTTTCATTGGAGGCCTGGGGAGAAATGCTCCAGATGCATGTCTTTGTGACGTGAGATGAAACTGAAGTACCTGGAGGAAACCCACAAAAATGCAGGGAGGACATGCAGACTCAAAACAGAAGGCACACCAGCCAAGAAATGAACTGGAGAACCTCTTGCTGTGAGGCAACAATGCAACCACTGCACCCCTGCGCTTTTTGTCAAGCTTAACATCTTATGCTTCTGTAGTTATGCAAGGATCAAATAGTGTCTCATTACATAGTACGTGCAGATTTTTTAATTCACTTCACAAATAGAGGTCAGATAATACAGATAGTTAATTCCAGAACATCGGGGTTATCTACAATGCCAGTGGCAAAGGTTAGATTAACTCTCTGGGCATTTGGTTGCAGTCTGAAGAGGAATGAAATGAAAAGCAGTTTCTAGTAAGTATTTTTGAAAAAGGGAGTTTCCCACAATAATCCTCCCATATGCAACTGCATGCAAAAGCATATAATTCTGGTAGGTGGTGTAAGGTGAAGGGTTTGAGTGCACAGCTCACTGTGATGGAAGGATGGCATCACTGACACTAGCTTGAAGAGGGGATTACATCACATTCGACAATGATGTCATTCCCTCATCAAATAAGTTCATAGGTTCATAGGTTCATAGGTTCATACTAGACTATCTGCCCAAGGGCATGGATAAGCCTAGCCAGAGTGTGTTTGGCTTTCGCCACCCATTTTAAATTAATTTTGCTATGCCCTTTTTCGAGGTTAGTATACTGTGCCTCTGTCTAACAGTGACACAGAAGTGATACCCGGGGTAAACTTACGATCCCCCATCCACTCATCAAGATTCCTCTTGAAGAGAGTCAGTGAGGGACTCTGCCTAACCTGGACTGGGATTTTATTCCAGAGTGAAGAGAGCCTCTAGGTTATGTCCCTCCAGCATGTCCTATTTATTTCAGTGCTGAGGTTCAAGTCTCTCGAGCATGTAGCTCGATGGGATTTGGATTTTCTGAGGTGCAGCATGTCCATGAATTCCAGGTTGGACATGGCTTTATACGTCAGGCACAGATCACCTCTGAGCAGGCGGTATACCACTGAGTAGAGCTGGAGTTTCTTTAACCAGGCAGCATATGGCATCTGTTTGAGCCCTTTCATCCTCTTGGTAAGGTACTTTTGGGGTCTTTCCAGTTGCTGCAGGTGTCTGGTAAGGTACATCCCAAAAGGGGCATTGTACTCAATTATGGGCCTGATGAGGGATGAGTAAAGAGGCACGATGACCTCCCCTGATCTAGATGTGAATCCCTTCATGATTAGGTGGGCTATATAAAATGTTTTTCTAACCACTATGGCCACGTGGTTGTCAAATGAGAGATTGCTATCAACTTGGGTCCCGAGGTCCCTAATTACTTCTTCCGTACTTAATGGATTACCACCTATGTGGTACTTTGTGGGCATTTTGTTTATGCCAAAGGGGATGACTATACACTTTTTGGCGTTTAGCTTGAGGCCATGCTCTGGCACCAGTTGTCTGTTTCTATGAGGCCCTTTTGGAGGATGCTTGTGTCGGCTGGAGAATCGATTATAGTGCCCAGTTTGCAGTCATCTGCGAATGTGGTCAGCCACAGTCCTTCCGTGTTGGCCTGTACCTCTGAGAAATATATACCAAACAAGAGAGGTCCCAGGACTGAGCCTTGTGGGATGCCACTTGTAACTGGTTTGGAGTCTGACATGGCTCCAGCAATTCTAACCATGTAGGTTCTGTCCTTGATCCAGTTTGCAACCCATCTAGTGACATAGGGGTTTATATTTAAGCTGGTGAGCTTATCTATAATGCCCAAGTGGGGTATTGTATCGTAGGCTTTTGCGAGGTCCAGGTAGGCTGTGTGGACCACCTTCCCCTCGTCAATGGCCTTGGTGACTGTTTCAAAGAAATCGACTAGGTTTAAAAGGCAGGATCTGCCCTTAACAAAGCCGAACTGGGTAGGATCCAGTGTCTGTAGGTCCCCAATATCTTTATTTATGAGGTCCATGTTGCTCCTTTCTATAGCTTTGCAGACCAAGCTAGTCAGGCTTATGATGCGATAGTTTCCAGGATACGTTGAGGCACCACCTTTGTGGAGAGGGACCACCATTGCTGTACGCCACTCTTTGGGTACATATCCTGTAATTAGGCTGAGATTGAACAGTAGTTTTATGTTTGGGTTTAGCTCTTCTTGGAGTTCATGTAGGACACAGCCCGGGACACCATCTGGTCCCATTAATACTGTGTTATTTGCTTTGGAGAGGGCGGCTCTTACCTGAACATCTGAGATGTCAGGGGGCAGCACTCTGCTGGGATAGATATTTGCCATTTTGGTGGGGGGGGGGGGTTTGCCCTGAACCTGTCAGCTAGGATGTTGGCAATGTCTGTGGGTTCGGTGTATTTTTTGTCATTTTGGACTAATTCTGAGCATATCTGGGAATTCCCACCCAGGTTCCTAACATAACTAAAGAAAGCCTTGTGATTATCCTTAGTGTCCTCTGCAATTTTTCTCCTTAGATGGGCCTTAGATGATTTTATGAGTGCCCGTAGTTTTTTGCTAATACTGATCAGAGATGCCTTCCCTTTTTGGGATTTTGCTCTATCATGTAGTAGCTTCCTCCTTCTATTGTATAGTTTGTTTATGTCTGGGGTCCACCAGACAGGACGTCTGCCTTTGGAGGATTGGGTCTTGGTTTTATTTGGGATTGCATAATCCATGCATTCCTGAAGGAGTTCATAGAATGCATTTATAAAGGATTCTGCGGTCTGGGCTGTATTTTCCACAGGCCCGAGGGCTTTGAAGGATTTCACCTCGGTTTTGAGGAGTGTGACATTTGCTTTAGAGAAGTTTTTCACTTTGTTTTTCTGGGCAGGGGGTGGGGTCGGGATGTGAATATCCAGTGAGATTAGTTTATGGTCTGATCTTACCAGTGAGGGATACACTTCTGGTCTGGAGCATAGAGTCCCCATGTTGGTGATGATCAGGTCCAGCATGTTTTCCCCTCTTGTGGGAGTGGTAACAAGTTGTTCCAAAGCATTTGAGTTTATAAATTCTAGGAACCTTTGGGCTAGGGTGTTGGAGCTAGAGTAATGCTCCCAGTCTATGTTTGGGTAGTTGAGGTCGCCCAATATAATGGTGTTTGGAGAGACCTTCATATTTTCCAGTGTTCTCAGGAAGGCCGAGTGGAGTTCCTGGGTTGGGAGGGTGGTCTGTAGCAGGCTATAAACTGGAAGGCAGTTTTACCCACTGTTAGTTGCACATGGATAGTCTCTGATGCTTTGTGCTGTGCCACCAACCTGGAGGTGTGGGTATCTTTGACGAATATTGATACTCCCCCTCCTTTTGTGGTTCAGTCCAAGTTTTGGGGCTGAAAAGCATGGTATGAGGCATAACCTGGTAGTGCTGGGGTGCTCTTGGAAGCCTTGAACCAGGTTTCTGTTACTGCACAGATATCGATGGTCTCCATGCTAAGGAGAGTTTCAAGTGCATGAATCTTGAGGTTTAGACTTCTGGCGTTGAGTAGCACTACTCTTAGTTTCTTATCCCTTGTGATACCTATGGAGGTGGGTTTGTCTTTTGAGCCTTGCCTAAAAAAAGGCACTATGGGGGTAGCAAGAGCCTTTGCTAATATCCAAAAGCCCAGGGGTGATAGGTGCAAGCCGTCCCTAGCGAAGCATCGTGGCTTGTTGAGCATGTCATCCCAGGCTGACAGGCATTGGATCCCCTTTGAATGACGCCAATACTTAAGCCAATTGCTGAAATTGATCAACTTGTCTTCATATTGTGGCATCATTCTTAGTGAGATTAAGATGCTACTCAAGGTCAGGGTCATACCGGCCTGGGCTACATGCTCAGAAAGCTCCTCTATGTCTCTTTTCATGTAGTCCAGGGAGGTATGTCTCAGGTCATTCACACCAGCATGGACAATGACTGAGTCATATTTGTACTTGCCTTGGAGTGACCTGAGTGCTTGTGTTATGTGGCGGATCCTAGCGCCTGACAGGCAGCTCACCGTGACCTTCTCCTTGTTCAGCCTGGTGAGTGGGATGTCAGTGTGCCTGACGATAGAGTCACCTATTACAAGTGTATCAGGTGTGTTGTTTAGCCTTAAGGGCTGTGACTGTTCAGCACACTGGCTTTGTGAGCTATGTGTTGCACATGTTTTGTTTTGGGGTAGCGGTTGCTTGGGTGTCTGCTTTGGAGGTCTCTGCTGCTTAGGCAGATTTTTATTTAGAGCATCCGAGTATGTTTTTGTGTGTTTATATGTTTGGTTTGCTGTCATGGTAGGTCTATGTGAGTTTGGAATTGTAGTGAGTGTGGTTTTCTTCTCCTCCTGACTGGATAAGCCAGTACTGAGTTGAGAGAGCTTAGCCTCCAGTTTGGCTATATGGTTGCATCTCACACATGTGTTGGAACTTGCTGGGAGGAGGAGAGGGTTGTCTGTGTACATGAGGCAGTTGTAACATTGCCTCAAGATTCCCAGATTCACCAGCTGGACTGGAGAGGAGATTGACAACTGACCTTTGGACATGCTAGAATAGTATTGGGAATTCCTTTATAATTGAAAAAAAGGGCCAATGGGGAACAAGGTACTCAAGGGGAGTTTGTGAGGGTGTAGTGCTTTTAATTTTTTAGTGCTGACTTATATAATTGCTTTAGTGAGCAAGTGCCAGGTAACTTAAATGCAATGTGCTACAGGTAACTTAAATGCAAAAACAACAAACAGTAACTTTCATTCAAGTGAAACAAGGAAATAAGTACAGTAAGCAATGCAGATATCACTAGGGATCCACAGAAGCACTGAAAAGTCACGTTTTAGGTTGAATTAGTGTTTCAGGGAAATAACAAGCAAACAAACAGCAAGCATACAAACAAAGCTGGATTCAGCAGGCCTGGATCTAGTCTATGCTACAGCAAACAAGGTGTACCAATTTCAGTAAGAAACAGTTCAAATATGCAGGCACTATAAGCCTTTAACCAGAAATTCCCAGCTTAGAAGGGCAGAGTCCAGCCTCTCCTCCCACAAGAGTGCAGACCACGAACCTTCTTAATGTAAAATAACTGGCCTGAAGCCCAAGTGCTTAAACCAGAACTAATACACTTTTAGAATAACAGACACTGAGCCTTCAATCAGCAGTTCCCAACTTAGAAGGATGTAAGCTACCTGTCCTGCCACCACAGTGCAGGCCACAAACCTTCCTAATGTAAAACAGCTGGTCTGAAGCCCAATTGCTTAATCCAAAAGACCTAGAATGATAGCTACACTGTAATCAAGTTTCTACCAAGCAGTAATAAATGCAATTGAATTCTTTAAAGAATGCCTGGATTAGTGCTCAAGTTATAAAAACAAAGCTAGATTCAGCAGGCCTGGATCTAGTCTATGCTACAGCAAACAAGATGTACCAATTTAAGTAAAAAGCAGTTCAAATATGCAGGCACTATAAGCCTTTAACCAGAAATTCCCAGCTCAGAAGGGCAGAGTCCAGCCTCTCCTCCCACAAGAGTGCAGACTATGAACCCTCTTAATGTAAAATAACTGGCCTGAAGCCCAAGTGCTTAAACCAGAATTAATACACTTTTATAATAACAGACACTGAGCCCTCAATCAGCAGTTCCCAACGTAGAATGATGTAAGCTACCTGCCACTACAGTGCAGACCACAAACCTACTTAATGTAAAACAACTGGTCTGAAGCCCAAGTGCTTAAATTATAAGTCTTAGAATGAGTTACACCAAGCAGTAATAAATACAGCTGAGTACTTTTAAGATGACGCAAAAGCAAAATAAAGTAGGAAGAAACACAAATACAGTAAAAGCAGATAACATTTTTTTTTTTTTTTTGAGTGAGCAAATGAGATGGGCCCAGGAGGAGTATCCAAGTGCAAATTTACAAGAGGGGCAGGCAGTTTCAAAGCCACCAAGATTAATACCAAAACAAAAACAGGGAGGGGGGGGTGGGAACCTACTGAAAAAACAGTCACAACTTTCAGCTAGATATTGCTCAATGCAACACAAACAAATTATTTTAAATTGTGTATTATTTGATAAAAGTGCAGATAAAAATTTACTTAACTCCACTTATGCATACAGTTGATTGTATGCAGGTCTTAGTTGGTCAGTGTCAGTTAGGGGATGACATCACTGCTGACAATATGATCTCCAGATGGCAGGATGCCACCAATTGTGATATCAAGATGGCTAGTACTGATCAAGCTTGAATCCCAGCACTGTCAACTAAGGGTTCATTGGAACATAGGAAAATACTAGAATATCCATCTGCAGACTATTAAAAATTTTGTTAACTTGAGGTCAGACTCAGCTCTGTATCTTGTAATTGCAAGGTTAATAAGTTAATCATTATAGCAGGAAAGAGCAAACAAGTCTATCTCAAGCTGATCATTCAACCCCCCCCCCCCATGTCCAGCATTCTTCTCCCTCCACTGGTCTATATTTCAAACTGCAACTACTCCTTATGCAAATTCCCATATCCCCAACTGAATAGGGACCTGGAGAGGCTAATGCTTAGCAAATCTACAAAAGGTAAGAAACAATCTGGACCAGGCAATGACCTTCCCCAACCTAGGAGTAAAGAAGACTAACAGAGAAAATTATCCAGTACATAGTAAGCCAGGTGAGCACATCTAAAAATCAAGACTGCAGATGAGTTTTGGTGCCTTGAGTGCTATTTAAAGGAACGTATGTAAGCAACTGTTGAGCAGGGTACATCTTCAAAGTGTAATGTGTAAATATGCACTTTAGCACATGCGTGCTTCCCATTAAATTGTTGTGATATTATGGAAGTGGACAGCTCCCAAGCAGAGTTTCAAAATAAGTGGAAATGTAAGGAGCGTGACCTCAAGCACTGTTTCTGAACAAAGTAAGGAATGTAAACTAATGATTTAATTGACGATTTTTGGAATAAGTGTCAATAAACTCTATGATCACATTTATTATTGTTGAATAATATTTAAAGTGTTAATGTACACTGGAATGGCAATAAACTCTGGTTGCATGCTATGTGGTGTGTTTGTGCGGGGGTGGGGGTAAGATGAGTGTTTTATCGATAGGTTGCATATCACTTTCACTGCTGACTTGAGGATGTAATTTTGTGCATGCTTCCCTTTTGAAATAACCAGGTATAAATAAGGACTGTAAACTTATGGTTTATATGGTAATATTTTGCATAAGTGACAATAAACTTTATGAACACATTATTACTGAATAATGCTTAATCTACTAAAGTTGATTGAAAAAAAAATGTTGGTTGCACTCTAAGTGGTGGGTTTGTTGGGGTATGGCAAAAAGCTTCTGAACAATTTATATATCATTGTCACTGCTAATTAGAGGATACCACTTTGTCCATGCTTCCATTTCAAAATAACCCAGTTTCCTGAAAATAACACCTGCGTGGGTGCCAAGCATATATAATTAATGGATCCTAACTCCTGCCTATAATCAGTTTGTTAGCAGACTAAAGATACAGTACATGAGTGCATGTATGCACACACACACACACACACACACACACACACACACACACACACACACACACACACACACACACACACACACACACACACATATCCACAAAATATGGACTGACAGAAAATGCCATGTCACACAGTGTATCATTCTATCTAAGAGAATGACTGCTATGGTTTATACAATAAATTCCTCATTTAGCTTTGAGAAACTTAGTGATTAGTGAAACAAAGAACTTGTGCTGGTCATATACTCTGTAATAGTGATCTGCATTCTGCATGTTGTAATTCAAAAGCCACCTTTGCAGAAAGCAGAATAAAGGATAGGGAATTAGAAGCTAACATAGTGCACCTTAGATGTTTGTGTAACAGTATATACATTTCTCAGGTATAAGTGTAGAATGTCATCAGTGCTGTATTGACCAGATATCTCATGGTAAGTCTGATTACTAGTGGAGTAAAATCAGGCCTTCTGTTATGCATCACAGCAGCTCTCTGAATCATGTAGATGGCTTACATATTGTACAAACAGGAACATCTACATAACCTCTGTGCTAACTATCTCACACATAGCACTGCACAATGGAAAAGCCGTGCTATGCAGATAATACGAATTTTCAAAGAGAAGACTTAAGCCATACTCAGCCAACACTGTGCCTGTAGCAAAACCTTTATGAATATTATCAATGAGGACCATTCTTACATCTCATTCATTAGGAAAGCATATATTAGAAAGTGTCATTATCATCTGTACAGTATAATCCCTTTAATTCTATGAAAACTAGATCACTAAAAGACAATGACAGAACTCATTTACCATCTAAAATATGAAACTTATGTCATATGTTCCATCACTGCATTACTGCAAAAACTGGACTATTACTTGAGTATCTTAGTTTTCATTTGGCACAGAAACATAAAAAGGTAGGAAGAAAACATTTAGCTTGGCAGTCTGCTATTTTGACAGTAATCCATATAAGCTGTAGTTTAGATTTAAAATATCTGCTTTTGAGCCTACCCCTGGCAAAGAGGAAAGGTATCCATCTGTGCCACAAATGCCAGAGTTCAGAAAAGTATTCAGGCAACAGGTAGAGTCAGCTGGGAATTGGTGAAGGATGAAGCAGTTTATGGCCAGCTCTCGTCTTTTGAGTACAGGGTGGTAAAATGGATCACTGCTTTTCCGGCAAAATACAGGCATCTCATAGCCTAACAACTTCCAGATAGCTTGACAAATAATTGATTATTCTGATTGGTGGATGCACACAGCATGCATCCTGATACCATTGCACATTACCCCTTGTGGGGTAGAATTACTTATTCATCACTGCTAAAAGATGTCTTCCACTACTCTATTTATTGCACAGTAATGGGTTTGAACTAATCAGTACCTAAGAATTATACCAATTAGACCAAATTCCAAGTGAACAAGAGGCTTGTCCACTCAAGGGATATGTCCTGGTATGCTGGAAGGGTGTTCAAAGGAGACACATGAAGGAATAGCAGGGGTGCAGGGAAAAGCCAGAGGGCCATTACTGTGCCAGGTGAAATGCAGAGATGTTTGCTTTCTTTACTTCTCTTGGTTATAGCTATTTAGACATTGATGGTTAAAATTAAATATCTGAAGGCAAGTGTTTACCTGAGGATCAAAACTTAATGTCAAGTTATCTGTTTATAATAATTGGAGTTTATTTTTCTTCAAACTCCAATGTGTCTCATCCTAGTTTGTTAATTTAACCAATCACCTGCAAGTTCCTCAAGATAAAAAACTAATGTAGATAAAAAGAAAGTAATAGACTTTAATCTTGATTTCAAGATTTTTGAGCAATCCTTGGTCATCTAATTAGTTTTCCATAAGGAAAGTCTTTTCTAATATAACTATAAACGATTCTCCTTCTGCACATATTTTATACATCTGTGGCCAGTCAGATGCCATTAAAGAATAAACTTCACACAACTGTCGATACCTCTTGCTTGATATCATGTCCATAAAAGGAAAGGATGAGTCATATAGAATAAATGTTTAGGTATAAAGTATTTTATATAATAAAAACATGTTAATATGATCTTCACAGGAGTCTGAACTGACACATGGTAAATGATGTGCTTAAATAACAAAAAGTTAGGCCAAAGTATATATTTCTTGGAAGGCATTTGCCAGTTACAGCACTGCTTGGCCTTTTCTTTCCTTTATCTACGTAACAGTCTTTTACCAGTAAATCCAACTATCGCTTAACTTTATAAAGACTCTGCTGTTTATGAAACTAGTTTCTTATTTAGCACTTGCTCTTACCATTTAAAAGATTGTCATATTCTTGGATGCTTTTTCTTATGGAATAGATGTGCAGATAACTTTGGAAATGTTTTCTGTTTGGTTTAATATACGTTTCTGTTTCATACCCCCTTTTTAAACTCAGGATAATCTGATAATATAGTTGTCTGCAGCAAGCTTTCACAGAAACTCATGATACACTGAAACTTTCACTATAGCTATTTTGCTTGCTTTTATTTAAAATATATGCAGCAATTAGAATGCCCTGTAAAAATGTCTAGAAGTACAGTGTGTCGTGCAGTACACATGTGAATGCAAAATCTAAACGATATGAAAGCAGCTTATAAAAAATGGATTTATGTTACGCAGACATATATGACTTAAAGTAATAGTGTCCCAAAGTGAATACATTTGCTGCATTTGCTCTCCACCTGTGTATACTGTACATGGCAAATGTTCTGCCCACTTAAAATTGAGTTAGGTCACATGAAGAGTAGTGAAAATCTTTGATAGATATGTATCAGAATTGGGTTTATTGTAACTAACCGTGTGCCACTTTGTTAATACAGTATTAATGTAAACTAGAAGGTGTAATGCCTCAGGTCACAGTCTCAAAACAGTAACTCTCCTAAGGCTGAAATGCACACAAAAACATATTTACAGGCTATGCACCTTTCACTGTGAGAGATTCCTATACCTCCAGATTATAAATATACCTGATCTGAGTTAGGACAAGCTTGGAGAAATCAGAGAATTTTGGGAAAGTGTAACTCAAGTTATCCTTCTCTAAGACTAGTGTGGAGTCACTGTGTGAGATAGGGAGACCCAATCTAGTGAGATTCTGATAATAAATTAAAAACGGTGACCTTTTTGCTTTGATTCACCTAGTCTTGCATTTCCCACAGGCTGCCACAATGCATGCATCTCTTATAAGAATTCTTCATTGCATGCCACACTTTATTTTGTATAATTTCTTTCAGTGTACACCTTTTGTTAAATTATGATATAATACACAATCATTTAAAGAGCAAGCCAAGATTTACAGACTGTATTCAATGCTGTGGCTGCATGTTTTGGTATGTGACAGTAATCTACTATGCCGCATGACATATACCACCATTTTATTAAGTCCTACTGATGTGCCTTCTGCACATGATGTCTTCATTGGTGATGATTGATTGATATCGCAGAGAACATTTAATCGATGTCTCCATGTTTCATGGGTGATAGTCCTAACTGCATGAAATTACAGGCTGGTGTTTATAATGTACAGAATACAAACAACACACTCTCTAGTAACTCAAACCTTGTTCTATACAAAAGGATAAAAAAGATGTAAATGTTGTGGAACGTTGTTTTTCTCTGCAATATTGAACCATGTAAAATTGCTATTCCTTGAAAGCTCTGATTTTGCTGCTAACCAATATCATCATCATCATCATCATCATCATCAGCCACCTTTTTCCCATTTTCTACATGGGGTCAGGGCATCATGTTAACTGTCGCCATCTTTCTCGATTCAGTGCCACACTCCTGCCTTCTTCGACTCTCATGCCTGACTGCCGCAGATCTTCTTTCACACAATCCATCCCCCTCTTTGCTGGATGTCCTCATTTCCTATTACCTTCTTCCTGGTTGTCCTAACTATTCTTCAGCAGATTGTCTTCTGCTTTTCTGCATGTGTCCAAACCATCAAAATCTGTTCTCTTTGATCTTTTCTGCAACTGGAGCTACTTTGTCTTCTGCTCTTATGTCCTCGTTTCTTCATCTGTCCCACAATGTGTATCCTACCACCTTTCTCAGGCTCTTCATTTCCATCGCGTCTAGCTTCTTCATCTGCTCTGCCTTTACTGCTCAGGTTTCTGTTCCATACAATAGTAATGGTTGCACCACTGTTTTGTAGTACTCCTTAGTTTTCAGCTTCTTTGGCATTTTTCTGTTATAGACTATACCTGAGACTCTATGTCAGTTGGCTGCAGCCCATCTGATTCTAGCTTTGACCTCTTCATTCAGACTTCCCATCTCCTCAAACACCCCTCTCAGATACCTGAAGCTGTTTACCTGTTCCACTATCTTCCCTTCTATCTCAATTCTCAGCTTCTTCTGATTTCCCCAGTTTGTTGCCATTACCACTGTCTTATCTGTGCTTAGTTTCATCCCATGTGTGCTCAGTTTTGCATTCCATTGCTCTACACTTTGCTGGAGTTCTTTCTCAGAGTCTGCCTGTAATGCCACATCATCTGCATACAGCAACTTTGTTGATCTTTCCCCTCCAACCTGTTTGCTAATGTAGTCCATCACCAGTATGAATAGCAGTGGGCTCAGAGGTGAGCCCTGGTGTACACCCACTCCCACCAGGTAGCCCTCTGTGAGGCTGAACACTGCTTGTACTTGAGTCATTTGCCCTTGTACATAGTCTGTACTAATTCTACCAATGTTTCTGGGACTTCGAACCACCGCAATACTGCCCAGATCAGCTTTCTTGGGACACTGTCATATGCTTTCTCTAATTTTCGAATTGCCCAGTTGGACTCTTTCCTCATCTCTATCTTCTTCTCAACTATCTGTCTCACTGCAAACATTGGGTCAGTTGTGCTGCATCCTGATCTGAATCCAAACTGCTCCTCTCCCATCCTACATTCTACTACTCTGTGTATCTGTTTATCAATCACCCTCTCTAGAACTTTCATGTAATATGATAGGAGTTTGCTTCCTCTGTACTACCTACAGTTGTGGATGCCCCCTTTGTTCTTGTACACTGGTATGACTGTGCATATTCTCCAGTCATCTGGGATGCACCTTTCTCTCCACACTGCTGTGAGTACCCTCAGGAGCCATTTCTCCCCTAACTCACTTAGTATCTTTATCATATCAACTGTAATCTCATCTGAACCTGCTGCTTTCCCTGACTTCATTTTCCTTAGTGCTATTCTTACTTCTTATAGGGCAGGCTCTTTTCTTCTCTCATTGTAGGCTGTTTCTAGGACAGTACAGCTTCTGTGGGTTTTTCCTCATTCACAAGATGCTGGAAATACTCCTTTCATCTGCCTTTGATGTCCTGCAGACTGGTGAGCAGGTAGTTGCTGGCATCCCTTATGAAGGGTGTTTGATTATCTTCTTTATCTTTCTGCCTTTGCCTTACAACCTGATATAGTTTCTTTGTGCCACCTAATGTGTCATTCTCCAGAAGTTGATAGAGTGCCTCTCATGCCCTGTTCTTTGCTATTGCCACTACTTTCTTAGCTTCTTTGTCAGTCAACCAGTATTCTTTCCTAGCCTGGTCGGTCTTTTCTATTACCTACTTTTTCCTGCACTCCTTCTTTCTTTTGATGACTTCCTGGACTTCTGCATTCTGATGATGAGGATGATGATGATGATATACACATATACCTGACAATTTTTCTGAAGCTTTAGCCAATAAGGAACAAATGACAGTTGCTATGCTGATATTTCAGTGCAATGATAGTGCTGAGTTTGTTTGAACTTCATAATGGAGCCAGCCCACAAACCCAGGACTCCATGACACTGAGGCAGCTGGATCAAGCTGTAAACTCAATTAATTGGTCTCATTGCTCATACTTCTGTTGCCTGACTTAATCTACAGATGGATTCATGAATCACATGGAACTCTTAGAGTCACTAAGTGAGAGGATATTTCATATTCTCTTCACTCATGACAAACTGTTTTGCACATGAATAGCAAAAACCTGGATTATATTGCTAATAAACATTTAGAAGCCGGACTCATCTGTTGCCTTTAAAGTAATTGTCAGATGAGTGAAAACAATGTTGCAGATTCAGAGTAAAGCAACTAATGACCTCATCTCAGTTCCAGGCTTTCACCTCCCAAGATGAATCCTTTGTACCAAATATATCTACTTCCTTTACATTTTGATTGCCACCTGCTTTCAAATAATGCACATACACCTACCAGACAAACCACATTATGTAAGTCAGCCAAGACCACCCAACCCTCAGTATCCCTTATCTTACAGTTCATATGTTTGGACTCCAGCATATACCTTTTATAGAATGTGATTAGAACCTGTTTTTTCTTTAGATTTCCACACCTTTGGATACTATACCCAATTGCTGTCTTCCAAAGGGAATATAAGATCTGTATAATGGTAAAATCAGAGATGCTCAATTATGTGAATTAATTTCATGGAAAACCAATGTCAGTGAAGTTGGCACTACTTTTCCCCAATGCAGCCATTGTTTGCTAGAATGCAGAAACAATCTCTTTGCTTCAATATTAACAAACCACAATCACCTAATTGGGCTTTACAGATTATTTGATTGATGAGTTAATATTATTATTATCATTATTATTATTTTGGTTTATTGCTTACAGTAGGAATCTAATTGAGATGCACGAACCAGAATAATTGCGTATGTCTGTTTTTGAATGTGTGAATGTTTGTTATTTGCAAACTAAATCTCTGTAGTACATCTTCATTCAGTCTCATACATTTTAAATAACTGCTGTGTTGCATTTAAATGTGCGTTAGGTGTTATGATAGATAAATAGAAGGCTAGACAGATAAGCATATTATATTTTAATATGTATGTCATTTCTTTATTGAGTTATCTTAATTATTTTATTTTATTTTTTTTTGTAACCGTAGGTAGAGCTTTTTCGCTTATGTAACTGAATGCTGCCCACTAGAATTTCTGCTGTAAACAAAGAGTAAAATAAATAAATGTTTTCTGTTACTATGGCAGCCTGCAGAAGGTTTTATAAACTCCAGAGGCTGCATGCTTTTACATTGCAAGCCACATATTTGCTCATGCAAAAGATACAAACCCTTTTGTGCTTTGTGCATAGACTTTATGAATACTAGCCATAATAAATAATACAGGATGCCATATATTATTAATTTTTTGATATATAGTAACCCTCTCCCAAATGAGTTGCCAACAGGATTGCTGCTTTATAGCAGTATTGATAAATATTACATCTGCTACAATACTGGCAGATTTTGCTTGTTTGCATTTAAGCAACATTAATAAATTTCATTTGGTTTATGCTTCAGAAGAAGTATATTAGGCATTAAGTTCTAAAGAATTACATATTTGGTATATACATCAGCTTGGTAAAACCCAGTTCTCTGGAACATTTTTATGTCTGATTTTATAACTGAATATACTTATTTATAATAGATCTAACCGATATGAGCAGATTCAGCATGCCATGACAAATGAAGTCTTCTTTCTTGGCAAATAATTCTTTATTCAGGATCCTGAAAGTGACTGCCTTGTAACATGCATGACACTTTTTTTTTTCACTTCACATATTCAGTAGAAAAGTTATTTAATTTCTGTCTACAAATAGTTGAATAACTCTTATTATAGAATTCAGACCATCTGGGTAATTTTGAATTTCATTGTATTATGACAAACTGATTGAAGGAGGCATACTAACAGAATATGAATATTCACCTACTGATTTCTTTATATATTTATTCAGATAACAAACAGCTGAATCTTCTGTACTGGTGAACCACTACTTTCAGACATAACATGAGATCCTGAGTAACAGAAACAAGCCCAGTGATGATTTTTTTCAGTTTCTGGTTGTGTATCCATCCAGATGCATAATAGTTCCCCAGTTAATAGTTCCATAAAATAACACACTCCTTAATGCAGTGAGTGATGTACACTTCTAATTCCAGGAAATGAGGTGTAAATCAGGTGGCATGCAAAGGGCCAAAGAAATGCACTCATCTGCACAGCAAGAGAAAATATAATAGTGATTATTTAAAATAATTTGGAACTGTCCTTAAAAAACAAAACATATCTTCAAATGTTTCATATCTAAAATTATGTTTGAAAAAGCACATGTATGCATTTATGTATATCTGATTATCTATCCATCCGTGTTTCCATTTATTTGTTCATTTAGCCATCTACCCAGACTTATACATGCTCCTCTGAAGGTGTTTTATATATAATTTATTATTTATTATATTTTTTTACATTTGTTCAACAGGGTAGTGCACTTGTCTCAATGGACTATTTGCACAAACAGCCCAGGTGAATAGGTGCCCTGCAGAGTTCTACAGCAGCAGAGAGACTCAAGAGAGACTTTGGAGTGATTAAGTATAATTTTTCTGCATTTTCTTGCTGCCTTTAGCTAATTCCACCTAAAATGCCAATTTTCCAGGGTTTTTGTGATTTAAAAAGCTTGTTTCAGCTATATATTGTAGTTATTTTACTGCCTGCACTTTAACAAAGTCATGTTTGTGTTTAAATTACCTGTTTAACTGTTGTAGGCTACACAGTCAAGTGTGATAGCCATTTCTGGGCATTTAAAGTGTTTTTTTTTATTGTATCTGCTTTATTTTCTGGAAAGAAAAATAAAGAAAACAAAAAAATATACTTGTTTTCCTGCCTTTCTAAGCTAGTATAGTCCAGTTTTCAGCTTAGTGCTGAATTCAGGGCTGTGTTGCAAGTTTCTCTGCTTGCCTATACCATACTTGGATAGAAAGAAGTTTCTCTGTTCCCTGTGAGAGAGGGAGCTTTGAGCAGCCTATCTGTCCCTGGAGGAGTAATTTCACCCCAGAATTTAGTAGTTTATTGGCTATTTTGGACTAATTTTTATCTCTTTCATTTCCCTGCTATAAACCTCACATTTGCAATGTTTTTTGTGATAGTATACAACTCAGCAAGCTCCTGCATGGTGCCCTGCAGAGTTCTACAGCAGCAGAGAGACAAAAGACATAATTTGGAGTTATTAAGTAACGCATTTCTGCATTTTCTTGCTGCCTTTAGCTAAATCCACCTAAAACACCAATTTTCTAGAGTTTCTGTGATTTAATAAGTTTGTTTCAGCTACATATTGTACTTATTTTACTGCCTGCACTTTAAAAAAGTCGTGTTTGTGTTTAAATTACCTGTTTAACTGTTGTAGGCTACACACTCAAGTTTGATAGCCATTTCTGTGCATTTAAAGTGTTTTTTGATTGTATCTGCTTTATTTTCTGAAAAAAAACAAACAGAAAATATACTTGTTTTTGTGCCTTTCTAAGCTAGTATAGCCCAGTTTTTAGTTTAGTGCTGAAATCAGGGCTGTGTTACATGTTTCTGTGTTTGCCCAAACCTTACTTGGATAGAAGGAAGTTTCTTTGTTCACTGTGAGAGAGGGAGCTTTGAGCAGCCTACCTATCCCTGGAGGAGTGATTTCAGCCCAGAATTTAGTAGTTTATTGGCTATTTTGGGCTAATTTTTATCTCTTTCATTTCCCTGCTATAAAACCCACATTTGCAAGGTTTTTTGTAATAGTATACAACTCAGCAAGCACCTGCATGGTGCCCTGCAGAGTTCTACAGCAGCAGAGAGACAAAAGAGAGACTTTGGAGTGATTAAGTATACTTTTTCTGCATTTTCTTGCTGCCTTTAGCTAATTCCACCAAAAACGCCAATTTTCTAGAGTTTCTGTGATGTAATAAGTTTGTTTCAGCTACATATTGTACTTATTTTACTGCCTGCACTTTAACAAAGTCATTTTGTGATTAAATTAATGTTTAACTGTTGTAGGCTACACACTCAAGTGTGATAGCCATTTCCGTGCATTTAAAGTGTTTTTTTTTTATTGTATCTAATTTATTTTCTGAAAAAAAACATACCTGTTTTCCTGCCTTTCTAAGATAGTATAGTCAAGTTTTCAGGTTACAGCTGAATTCAGGTCTGTGTTACAAGTTTCTGTGTTTGCTCATACCTTACAAGGATAGAAGGAAGTTTCTCTGTTCACTGTGAGAGAGGGAGCTTTGAGCAGCCTATCTGTCCCATGAGGAGTGGTTTCAGGCCAGAACCTAGTAGTTTATTGGCCATATGGGGCTAATTTCTATCTCTTTCATTTCCCTTCTATAAAACTGACATTTGCAAGGTTTTTGTGCTAGTATACAGCTCAGCAAGCACCTGCCTTGCGCCCTGCAAATTTATATAGCAGCAGAGAGACAAAAGAGATAATTTGGCGTGATTAAGTATCATATTTCTGCATTTTCTTGCTGCCTTTACTGAATTCCACCTAAAACACCAATTTTCTAGAGTTTCTGTGATTAAAAATGTTTGTTTCAGCTACATATTGTACTTATTTTACTGCCTGCACTTTAAAAAAGTCATTTCTGTGTTTAAGTTACCTGTTTAACGGTTGTAGGCTACACACTGAAGATTGATAGCATTTCTGTGCATTTAAAGTGTTTTTTGATTGTATCTGCTTTATTTTCTGAAAGAAACAAACAAAAAATATACTTGTTTTCATGCCTTTTTAAGTTGTGTAGTCCAGTTTTTAAGTTTGTGCTGAAATCAGGGCTGTGTTACACGTTTCTGTGTTTGCCCATACCTTACTTGGATAGAAGGAAGTTTCTAGGTTCACTGTGAGAGAGGGAGCTTTGAGCAGCCTATCTATCCCTGGAGGACTGATTTCAGCCCAGAATTTAGTAGTTTATTGGCCATTTTGGGCTAATTTTTATCTCTTTCATTTCCCTGCTATAAAACCCACATTTGCAAGGTTTGTGTGCTAGTATACAGCTCAGCAAGCTCCTGCCTGGTGCCCTGCAGAGTTCTACAGCAGCAGAGAGACAAAAGAGAGAATCTGGAGTGATTAAGTATAATTTCTGTGCATTTTCATGCTGCCTTTAGCTAATTCCACCTAAAACACCAATTTTCTAGAGTTTCTGTGATTTAAAATTTTTGTTTCAGCTACATATTGCACTTATTTTACTGCCTGCACTTTAAAAAAATCGTTTTTGTGTTTAAATTACCTGTTTAACTGTTGTAGGCTACACACTCAAGTGTGATAGCCATTTCTGTGCATTTAAAGTGTTTTTTGATAGTATCTGCTTTATTTTCTGAAAAAAAAACAAACAAAATATACTTGTTTTCATGCCTTTCTAAGCTAGTATAGTCCAGTTTTTAGGTTAGTGCTGAATTCAGGGCTGTCTTACAAGTACCTGTGTATACCCATATCTTACTTGGATAGAAAGAAGTTTCTCTGTTCACTGTGAGAGAGGGAGCTTTGAGCAGCCTTTCTATCCCTGGAGGAGTGATTTCAGCCCAGAATTTAGTAGTTTATTGGCTATTTTGGGCTATTTGTTAACTCTTTCATTTCCCTGCTATAAAACCCACATTTGCACGTTTTTTGTGATAGTATACAACTCAGCAAGCTCCTGCCTGGTGCCCTACAGAGTTCTACAGCAGCAGAGAGACAAAAGAGAGACTTTGGAGTGATTAAGTATAATTTTTCTGCATTTTCTTGCTACCTTTAGCTAATTCCACCTAAAACGCCAATTTTCTAGAGTTTCTGTGATTTAAAAAGTTTGTTTCAGCTACATATTGTACTTATTTTACTGCCTGCACTTTAACAAAGTCATTTTTGTGTTTAAATTACCTGTTTAACTGTTTTAGGCTACACACTCAAGTGTGATTGCTATTTCTGTGCATTTAAAGTGTTTTTTATTGTATTTGCTTTGTTTTCTGAAGAAAAACAAAAAAAAAAAGATATACTTGTTTTCTTGCCTTTCTACACCAGTATAGTCCAGTTTTCAGGTTAGTGCTGAATTCAGGGCTGTGTTACAAGTTTCTGTGTTTGTCCATACCTTACTTGGATAGAAGGAAGTTTCTCTGTTCACTGTGAGAGAAGGAGCTTTGAGTAGCCTATCTGTCACTGAAGGAGTGGTTTGAGACCAGAAATTAGTAGTTTATTGGCCATTTGGGGCTAATTTCTATCTCTTTCATCTCCCTGCTATAAAACCCACATTTGCAAGGTTTTTGTGCTAGTATACAGCTCAGCAAACTCCTGCTTGGTGCCCTCCAGAGCTCTACAGCAGCAGAGAGACAAAAGTGAGAATTTGGAGTGATGTTGTATCATTTCTTTACATTTTCATGCTGCCTTTAGCTAATTCCACCTAAAACACTGATTTTCTAGCATTTCTGTGATTTAAAAAGCTTATTTCAGCTAAATATTGTACTCATTTTACATCCAGCACTTTAACAAAGTCATTTTTGTGTTTAAATTACCTGTTTAACTGTTGCAGGCAACACACTCAATTGTGATAGCCATTTCTGTGCATTTAAAGTGTTTTTTCTGATGGTATCTGCTTTGCTTTCTGAAAAAAAAAACAAAATATACTTGTTTTCATACCTTTCTAAGCTAGTATAGTCCAGTTTTAGGTTAATGCTGAATTCAGAGCTGTGTTACAAGTTTCTGTGTTTGCCCATACCTTACAAGGATAGAAGGAAGTTTCTCTGTTTACTGTGAGAGAGGGAGCTTTGAGCCACCTATCTATCCCTGGAGTAGTGATTTCAGCCCAGAATTTAATAGTTTATTGGCCATTTTGGACTAATTTTTATCTCTTTCATTTCCCTGCTATAAAAGCCACATTTGCAAGGTTTTTGTGCTAGTATACAGCTCAGCAAGCTCTTGCCTGGTGCCCTGCAGAGTTCTACAGCAGCAGAGAGACAAAAGAGAGACTTTGGATTGATTAAGTATTATTTTTCTGCATTTTCCTGATGCCTTTAGCTAATTCTGCCTAAAACACCAATTTTGTAGAGTCTCTGTGATTTAAAAAGTTTGTTTCAGCTACATATTGTACTTATTTTACTGCCTGCACTTTAACAAAGTCATTTTTGTGTTTAAATTACCTGCTTAACTGTTTTAGGCTACACACTCAAGTGTTATGGCCATTTTTGTGCATTTAAAGTGTTTTTTTGATTGTATCTGATTTATTTTCTGAAAAAAATATATATATACTTGTTTTCCCACCTTTCTAAGCTAGTATAGTCCAGTTTTCATGTTAGTACTGAATTCAGGGCTGTGTTACAAGTATCTGTGTTTGACCATATCTTTCTTCGATAGGAGGAAGTTTCTCTGTTCACTGTGAGAGAGGGAGCTTTGAGCAGCCTATCTGTCCCTGGAGGAGTGGTTTCAGCCCAGAACCTAGTAGTTCATTTGACATTTTGGTCTAATTTCTATCTCTTTCATCTCTCTGCTATAAAACCCACATTTGAAAGGTTTTTGTGCTAGTATACAGATTAGCAAGCTCCTTCCTGGTGCCCTGCAGAGTTCTACAGCAGCAGAGAGACAAAAGAGAGACCTTGGAGTGATTAGGTGTAATTTTTTTTTGCATTTTCTTGCTGCCTTTAGCTAAGTCCACCTAAAACACTAATTATCAAGAGTTTCTGTGATTTAAAAAAATGGTTTCAGCTACATATTGTACTTATTTTACTGCCTGCACTTTAACAAAGTTGTTTTTGTGTTTAAATTGCCTGTTTAACTGTTGTAGGCTGCACACTCAAGTGTGATAGCCATTTATGTGTTTTTAAAGTGTTTTCATGATTGTATCTGCTTAATTTTCTGAAAAAAAAACAAAAAAAAAAGCCAAAATACTTGTCTTTTCACCTTTCTAAGCTAGTATAGTCCAGTTTTCAGGTTTGTGCTGAATTCAGGGTTTTGTTACAAGTTTCTGTGTTTGCCCATACCTTACTTTGCAGAAGGAAGTTCCTCTGTTCACTGTCAGAACGATAGCTTTGAGCAGCCTATCTGTCCCTGAAGGAGTGGTTTCAGCCCAGAAATTAGTTGTTTATTGGCCATATGGGGCTAATTTCTATCTCTTTCATTTCCCTTCTATAAAACTGACATTTGCAAAGTTTTTGTGCCAGTATACAGCTCAGCAAGCTCCTGCCTTGTGCCCTGTAGATTTATACAGCATCAGAGAGACAAAAGAGATCATTTGGAGTGATTAAGTATCATATTTCTGCATTTTCTTGCTGATTTAGTGAATTCCACCTAAAAAAACAATTTTCTAGAGTTTCTGTGATTTAAAATGCTTGTTTCAGCTACATATTGTACTTATTTTACTGCCTGCAATTTAAAAAAAGTTGCTTTTGTGTTTAAATTACCTGTTTAACCATTGTAGGCTACACACTCAAGTGTGATAGCCATTTCTCTGCATTTAAAGTGTTTTTTGATTGTATCTGCTTTATTTTCTGAAAGAAACAAACAAAAAATATACTTGTTTTCATGTCTTTCTAAGCTAGTATAGTCCAGATTTTAGGTTAGTGCTGAAATCAGGGCTGTGTTACAAGTTTCTGTGTTTGCCCATACCTTACTTGGATAGAAGGAAGTTTCTCGGTTCACTGTTACAGAGGGAGCTTTGAGCAGCCTATCTATCTATCCCTGGAGGACTGATTTCAGCCCAGAATTTAGTAGTTTATTGGCCGTTGTGGGCTAATTTTTATCTTGTTCATTTCCCTACTATAAAACCCACATTTGCAAGGTTTGTGTGCTAGTATACAGCTCAGCAAGCTCCTGTAGAGTTCAACAGCAGCAGAGAGACAAAAGAGAGACTTCAGAGTGATTAAGTATCATTTTTATGCATTTTCTTGTTGCCTTTAGCTAATTCCGCCTAAAATGCCAATTTTCTAGAGTTTCTGTGATTTAAAAAGTTTATTTCAGCTACATATTGTACTTATTTTACTGCCTGCACTTTAACAAAGTATTTTTTGTGTTTAAATTACCTGTTTAACTGTTGTAGGCTACACACTCAAGAGTGATAGCTATTTCTGTGCATTTAAAGTGTTTTTTTATTGTATTTGCTTTGTTTTCTGAAAAAAAATATATACTTGTTTTCTTGCCTTTCTAAGCCAGTATAGTCCAGTTTTGAGGTTAGTGCTGAATTCATGGCTGTGTTACAAGTTTCCGTGTTTGCCCATACCTTACTTGTATAGAAGGAAGTTTCTCTGTTCACTGTGAGAGAGGGAGCTTTGAGCAGCCTATCTGTCCCTGGAGGAGTGGTTTCAGCCCAGAAATTAGTAGTTTATTAGCCATTTGGGGCTAAATTCTTTCTCTTTCATTTCCCTGCTATAAAATCTGCATTTGCAAGGTTTTTGTGCTACTATACAGCTCAGCAGGCTCCTGCTGGTGCCCTGCAGAGATCTACAACAGCAGAGAGACAAAATAGAGACTTTAGAATGATTAAGTATAATTTGTCTGCATTTTCTTGCTGAATTTAGCTAATTCTGCCTAAAACACCAATTTTCTAGAGTTTCTGCGATTTAAAAATTTTGTTTCAGCTACATATTGTACTTATTTTACTGCCTGCACTTTAACAAAGTCATTTTTGTGGTTAAATTACCTGTTTAACTGTTGTACGCTGCACACTCAAGTGTGATAGCCATTTATGTGCATTTAAAGTGTTTTCTTGATTGTATCTGCTTTATTTTCTGAAAAAAAAAAACAAAAAAAAAAAAATACTTGTTTTTTCGCCTTTCTAAGCTAGTATAGTCCAGTTTTCAGGTTAGTGCTGAATTCAGGGCTGTGTTACAAGTTTCTGTGTTTGCCCATACCTTACTTGGTAGAAGTAAGTTCCTCTGTTTACTGTGAGAAAGGGAGCTTTGAGCAGCATATCTGTCCCTGGAGGAGTAGTTTCAGCCCAGAAATTAGTAGTTTATTGGCCATATGGGGCTAATTTCTATGTCTTTCATTTCCCTTCTATAAAACCGGCATTTGCAAGTTTTTTGTGCTAGTATACAACTCAGCAAGCCCCTGCCTTGTGCCCTGCAGTGTTCTACAGAAGCAGAGAGACAAAAGAGATAATTTGGAGTGATTAAGTATCATATTTCTGCATTTTCTTTCTGCCTATAGCAAATTCTGCTAAAAAACACCAATTTTCTAGAGTTTCTGTAATTTAAAATGCTTGTTTCTGCTATGTATTGTACTTATTCTACTGCCTGCACTTTAAAAAAGTCATTTTTGTGTTTAAATTACCTGCTTAACTGTTGTAGGCTACACACTCAAGTGTGATAGCCATTTCTGTGCATTTAAAGTGTTTTTTGATTGTATCTGCTTTATTTTCTGAAAAAACAAACAAAAAATATACTTGTTTTCATGCCTTTCTAAGCTAGTATAGTCCAGTTTTTAGGTTACTGCTGAATTCAGGGCTGTGTTACAAGTTTCTGTGTTTTTGCTCATACCTTACTTGGATAGAAGGAAGTATTTGTGTTTGCTGTGAGAGAGGGAGCTTTGAGCAGCCTATCTATCCATGTAGGAGTGGTCTCAGCCCAGAAATGAGTAGTTTATTGGCCATTTGGGGCTAATTTCTATCTCTTTCATTGACCTGACATAAAATCTGCATTTGCAAGGTCTTTGTGCTAGTATACAGCTCAGAAAGCTCCTGGCTGGTGCCCTGCAGAGATCTACAGCAGCAGAGAGAGAAAAAAGAGACTTTGGAGTGATTGTCATTTTTCTGCATTTTCATGCTGCCTTTAGCTAATTCCACCTAAAACACAGATTTTCTAGAGTTTCTATGATTTAAAAAGCTTGTTTCAGCTACATAATGTACATATTTTACTTCCTGCACTTTAACAAAGTCATTTTTGTGTTTAAATTACCTGTTTAACTTTTGTAGGCTACACACTCAAGTGTGATAGCCATTTCTTTGCATTTAAAGTGTTTTTTTTTATTGTATCTGATTTATTTTCTGAAAAAAAACAAAAATATATACTTATTTTCCTCCCTTTCTAAGATAGTATAGTCCAGTTTTCAGGTTAGTGCTGAATTCAGAGCTGTGTTACACGTTTCTGTGTTTGCCCATACCTTACAAGGATAGAAGGAAGTTTCTCTGTTCACTGTGAGAGAGGGAGCTTTGAGCAGCCTATATGTCACTGGAGGAGTGGTTTCAGCCCAGAACGTAGTAGTTTATTGGCCATATGGGGCTAATTTCTATCTCTTTCATTTCCCTTCCATAAAACCCACATTTGCAAGGTTTTTGTGCTAGTATACAGCTCAGCAAGCTCCTGCCTGGTGCCCTGCAGAGTTCTACAGCAGCAGAGAGACAAAAGAGATGATTTGGAGTGATTAAGTATCATTTTTCTGCATTTTCATGCTGCCTTTAACTAATTCCACCTAAAACACTGATTTTCTAGAGTTTCTGTGATTTAAAAAGCTTGTTTCAGCTATATATTGTACTCATTTTACGTCCTGCACTTTAACAAAATCGTTTTTGTGTTTAAATTACCTGTTTAACTGTTGTAGGCTACAAACTCAGGTGTGATAGCCATTTCTGTGCTTTTAAAGTGTTTTTTGATTGTATCTGCTTTATTTTCTGAAAAAACAAGCAAAAAATATACTTGTTTTCGTGCCTTTCTAAGCTAGTATAGTCCAGTTTTTAAATTAGTGCTGAATTCAGGGCTGTGTTACAAGTTTCTGTGTTTTTCCATACCTTACTTGGATAGAAGGAAGTTTCTGTGTTTGCTGTGAGAGAGGGAGCTTTGAGCAGCCTCTCTATCCATGTAGGAGTGGTTTCAGCCCAGAAATTAGTAGTTTATTGGCCATTTGGGGCTAATTTCTATCTCTTTCATTTACCTGACATAAAATCTGCATTTGCAAGGTCTTTGTGCTTGTATACAGCTCAGAAAGCTCCTAGTCTGGTGCCCTGCAGAGATCTACAGCAGCAGAGAGACAAAAGAGAGACTTTGGAGTGATTAAGTGTCATTTTTGTGCATTTTCATGCTGCCTTTAGCTAATTCCACCTAAAACACAGATTTTCTAGAGTTTCTATGATTTAAAAAGCTTGTTTCAGCTACATAGGTTCTTAGGTTCAAACTAGGCTATCTGCCCTAGGGCATTTATAAGCCTAGCCAGAATGTGTTTGGCTTTCACCACCCATTTTAAATTTATTTTGCTATGCCCTTTTTTGAGGTTAGTATACTGTGCCTCTGTCTAACAGTGACACAGAAGTGATACCCGGGGTAAACCTACGATCTCCCATCCACTCATCAAGATTCCTCTTGAAGAGAGTTAGTGAGGGACTCTGCCTAACCTGGACTGGGATTTTATTCCAGAGTGAAGGGAGCCTCTGGGTTATGAATCTGTCCCTCCATCATGTCCTATTTATTTCAGTGCTGAGGTTCAAGTCTCTCGAGTGCGTAGCTCGATGGGATTTGGATTTTCTGAGGTGCAGCATGTCCATTAATTCCGGGTTAGAAATGGCTTTATACGTCAGGCAAAGATCGCCTCTGAACAGGCAGTATGCCACTGAGTAGAGCTGGAGTTTCTTTAACCGGGCAGCATATGGCATCTGTTTGAGCCCTTTGATCCTCTTGGTGAGGTACTTTTGAGGTCTTTCCAGTTGCTGCAGGTGTCTGGTAAGGTACATCCCAAAAGGGGCATTGTACTCAATTATGGGCCTGATGAGGGATGAGTAAAGAGGCACGATGACCTCCACTGATCTAGATGTGAATCCCTTCATGATTAGGTGGGCTATATAAAATGTTTTTCTAACCACTTTGGCCACGTGGTTGTCAAATGAGAGATTGCTATCAACTTGGGTCCCCAGGTCCCTAATTACTTCTTCTGTACTTAATGGATTACCACCTATGTGGTAATTTGTGGGCACTTTGTTTTTGCCAAAGGGATGACTATACACTTTTTGGGATTTAGCTTGAGGCCATGGCTCTGGCACCAGTTGTCTGTTTCTATGAGGCCCTTTTGGAGGATGCTTGTGTCAGCTGGAGAGTTGATTATGGCGCCCAGTTTGCAGTCATCTGTGAACTTGGTCAGCCACAGTCCTTCCGTGTTGCCCTGTACCTCCGAGAAATATATACCGAACAAGAGAGGTCCCAGGACTGAGCCTTGTGGGACACCACTTGTAACTGGTTTGGAGTCTGACATGGCTCCAGCAATTCTAACCATGTGGGTTCTGTCCTTGAGCCAATTTGCAATCCATCTAGTGACATAGGGGTTTATATTTAAGCTGGTGAGCTTATCTATAATGCCCGAGTGGGATATTGTATCGAAGGCTTTTGCGAGGTCCAGGTAGGCTGTGTGGACCACCTTCCCCTTGTCAATGGCCTTGGTGACTGTTTCAAAGAAATCAACCAGGTTTAAGAGGCAGGATCTGCCTTAACAAAGCTGAACTGGGTTGGTTCCAATGTTTTTAGGTCAACAATATCTTTATTTATGAGGTCCATGATGATCCTTTCCATAGCTTTGCAGATCAAGCTAGTCAGGCTTATGGGGCGATAGTTTCCAGGATCCATTGAGGCACCACCTTTATGGAGAGGGACCACTGCTGCTGTACGCCACTCTTTGGGCACATATCCTGTAGTAAGGCTGAGATTGAACAGTAGTTTTATGTTTGGGTTTAGCTCTTCTTGGAGTTCATGTAGGACACAGCTTGGGACATCGTCTGGTCCCATTGATGCTGTGTTTTTTGCTTTGGAGAGGGCGGCTCTTACCTGAGCATCTGAGATGTCAGGGGGGCAGCACTCTGCTGGGATAGATATTTGCCCTTTTGGTGGGGAGGGGGGGAGAAGTTTGCGCTGAACCTGTTAGCTAGGATGTTGGCAATGTCTGTGGGTTCGGTGTATTTTTTTTCATTTTGGACTAATTCTGAGCATATCTGGGAATTACCACCCAGGTTCCTAACATAACTAAAGAAAGCCTTGTGATTATCCTTAGTGTCCTGTGCAATTTTTCTCTCGAAGCTGGCCTTAGACAATTTTATGTTTGCCCGTAGTTTTTTGCTAATACTGATCAGTGATGCCTTCACTTTTTGGGATTTTGCTCTATCATTTAGTAGCTTCCTCCTTCTATTGTATAGTTTGTTTATGGCTGGGGTCCACCAGAAAGGATGTCTGCCTTTGGAGGATTGGGTCTTGGTTTTATTTGGGATCGCATGATCCATGAATTCCTGAAGGTGTTCATAGAATGCATTTATAAAGGATTCTGCGGTCTGGGCCGTATTTTCCACAGGCCCGGGGGCTTTGAAGGATTCCACCTCAGTTTTGAGGAGTGTGAAATTTGCTTTAGAGAAGATTTCACTTTGGTTTTCTGGGCAGGGGGTGGGGTCGGGATGTAAATATCCAGTGAGATTAGTTTATGGTCTGATCTTACCAGTGAGGGATACACTTCTGGTCTGGAGCATAGAGTCCCCATGTTGGTGATGATCAGGTCCAGTATGTTTTTCCCTCTTGGGGAGTGGTAACAAGTTGTTCCATAGCATTTGAGTTTATAAATTCTAGGAACCTTTGGGCTATGGTGTTGGAGCTAGAGTAATGCTCCCAGTCTATGTTTGGGTAGTTGAAGTCACCCAATATAATGGTGTTTGGAGAGACCTTCATATTTTCCTGTGTTCTCAGGAAGGCCGAGTGGGGTTCCTGGGTTTGGGAGGGTGGTCTGTAGCAGGCTATAAACCGGAAAGCAGTTTTACCCACTGTTAGTTGCACATGGATAGTCTCTGATGCTTCGTGCTTTGCCACCAATATTTTACTTCCTGCACTTTAACAAAGTCATTTTTGTGTTTAAATTACCTGTTTAACTTTTGTAGGCTACACACTCAAGTGTGATAGCCATTTCTTTGCATTTAAAGTGATGTTTTATTGTATCTGATTTATTTTCTGAAAAAAACAAGAAATATATACTTGTTTTCCTGCCTTTCTAAGATAGTATAGTCCAGTTTTCAGGTTAGTGCTGAATTCAGAGCTGTGTTACACGTTTCTGTGTTTGCCCATACCTTACAAGGATAGAAGGAAGTTTCTCTGTTCACTGTGAGAGAGGGAGCTTTGAGCAGCCTATATGTCACTGGAGGAGTGGTTTCAGCCCAGAACGTAGTAGTTTATTGGCCATATGGGGCTAATTTCTATCTCTTTCATTTCCCTTCCATAAAACCAACATTTTCAAGGTTTTTGTGCTAGTATACAGCTCAGCAAGCTCCTGCCTGGTGCCCTGCAGAGTTCTACAGCAGCAGAGAGACAAAAGAGAGAATTTGGATTGATTAAGTATCATTTTTCTTCATTTTCATGCTGCTTTTAACTAATTCCACCTAAAACACTGATTTTCTAGAGTTTCTGTGATTTAAAAAGCTTGTTTCAGCTATATATTGTACTCATTTTACGTCTTGCAATTTAACAAAGTCGTTTTTGTGTTTAAATTACCTGTTTAACTGTTGTAGGCTACAAACTCAGGTGTGATAGCCATTTCTGTGCATTTAAAGTGTTTTTTGATTGTATCTGCTTTATTTTCTGAAAAAATCAAACAAAACAATATACTTGATTGCCCGCCTTTCAAAGCTAGTATAGTCCAGTTTTCAGTTTAGTGCTGAATTCAGGGCTGTGTTACACATTTCTGTGTTTGCCCATACCTTACAAGGATAGAAGAAAGTTTCTCTGTACACTGTGAGAGAGGGAGCTTTGAGTAGCCTATCTGTCCCTGGAGGACTGGTTTCAGCCAAGTAATTAATATTTTATTGGCCATATGGGGATAATTTCTATCTCTTTCATTCCCCTGTTATAAAATCCGCATTTGCAAGGTCTTTGTGCTAGTATACAGTTCAGCAAGCTCCTGCCTGGAGCTCTGCAGAGTTCTACAACAGCAGAGAGACAAAAGAGAGATTTTGGAGTGATTAAGTATCTTTTTTCTGCATTTTCTTGCTGCCTTTAGCTAATTCCACCTAAAACGCCAATTTTCTAGAGTTTCTGTGATTTAAAATGTTTGTTTCAACTACATATTGTACTTATTTTACTGCCTGCTCTTTAATAAAGTCATTTTTGTGTTTAAATTACCTTGTTAACTGTTTTAGACTACACACTCAAGTGTGATAGCCATTTCTGTGCATTTAAAGTGTTTTTTAGATTGTATCTGTTTTATTTTCTGAAATATATATATATATATATATATATATATATATATATATATATATATATATATATATACTTGTTTTCCCACCTTTCTAAGCTAGTATAGTCCAGTTTTCATGTTAGTACTGAATTCAGGGCTGTGTTACAAGTATCTGTGTTTGGCCATATCTTTCTTGGATAGAAGAAAGTTTCTCTGTTCACTGTGAGAGAGGGAGCTTTGAGCAACCTATCTGTCCCTGGAGGAGTGGTTTCAGCCCAGAACCTAGTAGTTTATTGGACATTTTGGTCTAATTTCGATCTCTTTCATCTCCCTGCTATAAAACCCACATGTGCAAGGTTTTCGTGCTAGTATACAGATCAGCAAGCTCCTTCCTGGTGCCCTGCAGAGTTCTACAGCAGCAGAGAGACAAAATAGAGACTTTGGAGTGATTAAGTATAATTTTTTTGCATTTTCTTGCTGCCTTTAGCTAAGTCCGCCTAAAACGCCAATATTCTAGAGTTTCTGTGATTTAAAAACTTGTTTCAGCTACATATTGTACTTATTTTACTGCCTGCACTTTAACAAAGTCGTTTTTGTGTTTAAATTACCTGTTTAACTTTTGTAGGCTGCACACTCAAGTGTGATAGCCATTTCTGTGCATTTAAAGTGTTTTCGTGAATGTATCTGCTTTATTTTCTTAAAAAAAAAAAAAAAAAGCCAAACTACTTGTTTTTTCACCTTTCTAAGCTAGTATAGTCCAGTTTTCAGGTTAGTGCTGAATTCAGGGTTGTGTTACATGTTTCTGTGTTTGCCCATATCTTTCTTGGATTGAATGAAGTTTCTCTGTTCACTGTGAGAGAGGGAGCTTTGAGCAGCCTATCTGTTCCTGGAGGAGTGGTTTCAGCACAGAACATAGTAGTTTATTGCACATTTTGGTCTAATTCCGATCTCTTTCATCTCCCTGCTATAAAATCCACATTTGCAAGGTTTTTGTGCTAGTATACAGATCAGCAAGCTCCTTCCTGGTGCCCTGCAGAGTTCTACAGCAGCAGAGAGACAAAATAGAGACTTTGGAGTGATTAAGTATATTTTTTTTGCATTTTCTTGCTGCCTTTAGCTAAGTCCGCCTAAAACACCAATTTTTTAGAGTTTCTGTGATTCAAAAAACTTGTTTCAGCTACATATTGTACTTATTTTACTGCCTGCACTTTAACAAAGGCGTTTTTTGTGTTTAAATTACCTGTTTAACTTTTGTAGGCTGCACACTCAAGTGTGATAGGCATTTCTGTGCATTTAAAGTGTTTTTGTGAATGTATCTGCTTTATTTTCTGAAAAAAAGCCAAAATACTTGTTTTTTTGCCTTTCTAAGCTAGTATAGTCCAGTTTTCAGGTTAGTGCTAAATTCAGGGTATACCGTATAGTAATCAGGGCTGTGTTACACGTTTCTGTGTTTGCCCATACCTTATTTGGTTAGAAGGAAGTTTCTCAGTTCACTATGAGAGAGGGAGCTTTGAGCAGCCTATCAATCCCTGGAGGACTGATTTCAGCCCAGAATTTATTGATTTGGAATCCTTTATTTGTATAACTGCATTTGATTGGTATTTGTGCAA
>NC_056731.1:1060882890-1060895492 GCF_019279795.1 Protopterus annectens | reverse complement strand
TTAAAAAGACTGTTAAGTTCCCAAGTTTATTCTCTTAAGTTCCCCATCCTGCATCAGACTTGGAAACTTACACTCATTAATACCAATCATTAATTTATCATTCTTCTAATTGCCTAGACAAGTGATCACAAAACATAACCTGTTACTCCATTACCTCTGACTTGACTGGAGTCGGTTTTTCAAAGACTCACTGATGTCATCTAGTGTTCACCCTGGGTTTGTCCAGACATTGTGAGCATGGCCCCCATATTTTAGGGGCTACTATAGTCACTCAATAATGTCACGCACTGGAGTTTCATACATAACTGTTGTTCAGGAGATGAAAGCTCTATTGCTCTATTAACTTATTATGTGGACTACAGTAATATTTGGAAACACTCACTGGTGTTGTCTAGTAATTCCAGAATACATCTGTAGTGCTGCATACATGTGTATTCGTTCACTTTTCTGCTGATTGTAATTATAACAGTATACCCAGTGTCTAGTTTCCCCTCCCAATGCATGTTCCATGCTACAGACCTTATTATACTATCAATTGTCCTGAGATTACTTGTCAGACAAGTGTCTCATGTGTCTGTCCATGCCCATGTACTACACGATTTCAAAGGGAAGTCAAGAGGTATGAACAAGCCCACAATCACACGTGCATACATGGACACACACACAAACACACACACACATCCTACATACATCAACCCCCCTCCACTCATCCAGATTGCACTTACAGCAAAATAACCCCCACCCCCCACACACACGCTTACAGGTGTGGTTGCATGAAGATTTACACACAGACCTCCCATTACCCATTGGTCAACATGCATGACATATGGCACTCAACAACATGCAGTGCAGCTATACTCAATCCATGCTAGCTACATTATACATGTGTGTGATACATGGGTTGTGTTAGTAGGTGATGCCACTTCCCCTGGTACACACTGCACCCATGTACACAGCATTGCTGTGCACCTGTTTGGCACCCTGGCATGTATTGTGCACCATACCTCACAGGTGTACACACCATTGCTGAATGTGTATTACTGTGTCAGTTATGTCTGCTCTGCTGCTCACAGCCCTTATGTGTTTGTCCGACACATAGCTGGGATGATATGTGGACAGATGTCATTCGTGAATGCCTGATGTCTGATTTACAGATCTCATCATCAGCGGTGCATGTATGGCCAATATGATACAATTACACTGACAACCTTCAAACCTTACCATGGATATGGGAAGTATACACACCCTTATTAATATGACACCCTCTTCCTTGTTTTGCCATGGGACCACATTACTGCATATGTTAACATAACATGAACCTGATATGTGACATATGACCTGTACAATCAAATGCAGTGTCAAACAAATGTGTTAGTTGTGCAGATGCTGATTGAGATGCATACACTTTGTGGGCGCATATGTGTGCATGTGTCTACATTATAAGATTGACGGTTGAAAACATCGAACACCATATGGTCGACACCATATGGTCGATGTCTTCAAACATCAAACTTATAAAAACAACAACAAAAAAAAAGGAAAAAAGTACCCTAATGGGTTTAAGCAGGGGGGGGTCAAGGCTCTCTGCACTCCCCACCCCCCCCGCTACTTAAATATGCCAACTCTGACACCGCACTGCCTTGCAGTAAATGGAAATCTCCCCTTACAGAGATTTCCGTTTACACATTCGATGTTGTGTGCTTTCGCTATTTTCATGTCGAAAATATCAGCTTTGATATTGTCAGCATTCAAGAATATAATATAGATCCATGTGCACGCCCTTATCATGATGGTTTGTTGCACCTACTGTTATGTGTACTACAGCAGTCACTATTTCTGGCAGGGGTATACTAGCATGGGCCATTTGCATTTGCCAGTATTTGGTCAGTCTGCCCTACACATGTTCCCCAACTTAGCATGACTGCAAGTTCAATTCATGTCCATATCCCTTGGAGTTCACACACTGCCGTCACTACAACAGTGGAGTCAGGATTATGTCTGCCACAGTTCCTGACCCTGACTGTGTGCACATACAGCCATTTGTAACATCCTTTGGATCCCTGCTGCAGTGCACTGTTGTGTCATGATGATACCCCCTGTGACCTCAGCCATTTTGCAGATGCTTGACAACCATGCCCTACACGTGTGTCACTTTGCTGTGTCTCAAATACTGAACACCATGTGTAGCAGCCTAGTCCCAGCTAATGAATGGCAAACATACAGGTGTACACTGGCACCAGCAAGTTACAGATGGGGATGGTGGTCCTGAGGTGGTGTGAGATGCTGGTTGTACAGCACATGTATCTTACTTGATACTGTCTGTAGGTTTCCAAAGTGGTCTTGGTACACCAGTACACATTGCAACACATGCCTTTTGGTGACCTTTTCTGTTATGCATACACTACCTGTAGAGAGGCCTGGCTGATGTTTCCTGTGGTGCAACTTTACCATCTCATTACCCTCACCCATGGACCATACGTATTTAGAGTCCAGGCAGTTGCTGACATGGGTACTACACAGATAGTACTTGCGAGACATTCCTGCAACTCCCTCAGTGTTGTGGCATGTTACTAGGCAGCCTGCATGACCGGTTTGCTACATATGACATCATCTGTCTTGGATGGCCATCTGTTTATTTTCTACATTAGTCCTGTCTCATACACCCTCGCCACATACATGACTGTCTGCACTGTTTGCCATGGTATATGCAGTGGTGAGGTATGGCTACATGTCCAACTCCTGGGTGCTACCTGTTGGGTATGGGGTCCATGCCATGACATGTCAGATATGTACAAGCCATGGTTGCCTCTGTTGCAGGTAAGTGGCCACATTTGATGGCCAAGCGTCTTGTTCAGCAGACCATTTCTTGCTGTGACATTAGGGATGTGTACTTGCTGGAAGGTGCATTCTCATGAAGAATGCATGCTGTCAGTACCTCAACAGCTGCTTCCACTATATTTTGTCTGGAGTGTGTGCACACGTATGCTTCCAGTGTTTGTGATGGTATGTATTCCCCATATTTGCTGTCCTAACATATGATTACATATTACACACTCATTGCTCTTGTTAGGACCACATTGTAGGTTGTAAGAGTTGTGGACTGCAGTATTGTGATATGCTGTAGTGTAGATCTGTAACAGCTGCCATTGTAATACTGGTATATACACTATTGTAGCACTGTATAAGGGTGATTTTTCACACATGTCCCTGCTGTAGGCCATTTGTCCCACCATTATGTTCATCTCTCTGCACACATTTTGAAATGACAGGATGTTAGTTATATTGCAGGAGTCTGACATACCCTTCAGACACCACATTATGGTGACCACTGTGATGCAGTACAGTAAACAGCAACAATATGTGAACATGTACAGCATGCATTATGGGTAGTTGTGTTAAATGTGTGCATGGAATATACAATGGCCATAACATGATCGGTGTATTGGCAATCCTGAACAAACACCATACTAACCAGCTACAGGCTGCTGACCTGGAGGTATACCAGGGGGACCTACATAAGTGTGTGAGAGATGTAATGTCAGTAGCCACAGCTGTGGCATTGGTACAGGGTGGGTGCAGCCTTACAGTACATCAACAGTACAAGCCCACAATACTTTAGATTATGCACATCTGTTTTTTACTACTATGCAGCAACAGACTATATATATTTCATCTCACATATTCATGGTCTAACTGTACAGATGCGGATGGATGTGCAACAGTGGTCTACAGATGTGCCCTGTGGCCTTACCTACATGCTCCTCTGTCATTGTGTGGGTAGCACCCACCTCCACTATGCTCTCTGCCAGGTGTTGTGTGTGCAAGCAGGCAGGTCCCCTGAGGTTGGCAAGGAGCTCCTCAACATGTGTCGGGGGGCTGGATGGCATGAACCCCCCATTGCAAGCTGGTCCACCTTGACTGCAGCAACAGCATGCCAATGAGTATGGCAAAGTAGATCAGTGCATCGATGCCGAACCTGCTCATAACTGCGGTTATGCAGGCCGACAGTTTACCCTGTGGACAAGATCATTCCACAGGGTGGTTCTCTCCAGCAGATCATGGGCTGTTCAGCCGAACAATACCTGGTAGTGCTGCACCAGGTGTGAGATGATGACATCATTCTCCTCCGCTGTATAAATGGGCAACTGCTCCCTGGACATATTGCCTGAAGGACATAAAGATGGAAATAGGTCTGAGGACCTCATACTATAAGGTTATCATAATTGTTAATACACATCTCTGTCTCCACCCCACCATATCTGCAACAACAATCTGATCACACAACTCAACAGGCATGTCTACAGAATACCTACAGTTGGGACATATATCGTACAACACTTTATGCTATGTGTTTGTAGTTATGTTCTCTGTGGGAACATTATCAGTGGTGGCCTGTTGTGGACAATGTCACCTGCATGCGATTGTAAAGGCCACTATGGTTCCATATATGCATGTGTTCTGTTTGCTATGTGATTGCTGCACATCTGTTATTTTGTGTTAATGGGGATATCTATGCATGCTGTTGGACATGATCCGGGAATGTGTGGACTATTACTACCTTCATATGTTCTATAACAGTGACACAATAGCATGTTTGGGGAACTGTTGCCAGCAGAACCACCTATTCCACCTCATCTGGCCATGTTACCAGGCCACACCACATGTGGGAACCACCCTGGGATGTCCTTATTTACTGGTCCTGCACTACCTTCAGGTGGAACCACCTCCGGGGATGGTGTTCACCAACTCCCTGGGAGCAAACACAGACAGGATCATGTCACCCAAAGTCAGGTCCAGGGTCTGGTGCATAGGGAGCTCCACAGATACTTGGGGGATGTGCTACAGCACCTTGAGGCCCTCAGTGCACAATCGCAGAGTCCACATGCACCTCCTGCTCATCCCCCAGCCCAGTCATCTTCAGGGCTGTGAAGCTGATGTTGTGACTGCCCATGGGTGGGGACCTTGGTCCCATTGTTTTCATATGGGGGCTCATGGGCTTACACATCACAGATGACACTCCCCATCCAGGGTGTTTACCCACCACATGTGTCATATACTGCCCCTGTAGGCTGTCTTCTCTATCTTCCAAACCAGTCAACTTCCAGAAATATACCTGCTATCCTTCCCCAAATTACCAATCCCACCTTCACAAATAAGGGCAATGTGTTCCCAACATGGGGTTTACACCTGACATAACCATCCATTTTGCACGCACTTACTGATGTATATATATATATATATTTATATATATGTGTGTGTGTGTGTGTGTGTGTGTGTGTGTGTGTGTCTGTGTGTGTGTGTTTATTGATATGTGTGATGTTCCTCACACATATCATGCAGCACTGTCATTCAAAAGTAGGGGACATGTATTTATATACAAATGTGTGTGTGTGTGTGTGTGTGTGTGTGTGTGTGTGTGTGTGTGTGTGTGTGTGTGTGTGTGTGTGTGTGTGTGTGTATTCTGAGTTTTGTGTATATATATATATATATATATATATATATATATATATATATATATATATATATATATATATATATATATATATATATATATATATACATATATATATATATATAGGTGTCGGTATATCTGTAGACATACATGTACATATATATATATATATATATATATATATATATATATACATATATATATATATATATATATACATATATATATACATACACACACACACAGACAGATATATATATATATATATATATATATATATATATATATATATATATATATACACACACACACACACACACACATACATATATATATATATATATATATATATATATATATATATATATATGTATATGAGGTGCATTCAGACATCAGGTCCACACTCTCTAATGCTCCTTCCTGCACAGCTGCACTGTTCTGCCTTGCTACAACACAGACAGGTGACACATTTGGACACAGCCTAACATTAGGGGAGGGTATATATAGGGATACATTTCAGGTAAGCTTATTACACACCTATAGCATTTTTGCATGCTACATTACAGGTTAACATGACTGTCCTGCAAGTGGTGGGCTCTGGAACCCATGTGTCCATCATAACCACATTGCTTCTACCTCCAGCTATTGGCCACACTAATATACATGTCTTGCGGTACAGAACACACTCTATGATGGCTTACATCTTGTCATTCAGTGCTGATCTGCACAGTTGATGGGTATGGCTCACTGCCCACAGGGACAGACACTATTGTCCATAGCAGTTGTTCAGCTGGACATCATTACAACAACAACAACACCTGATGGCACATATAAATCATTCCACATCATCTATCCCATTATTACGGACCAAGTACTACTTTCAATTACATGCATATATACTTCACGTACCTGTTGTGGGAATGATGTCTTTTCTGGATACAGTTTGCTGTGTGAATGGCTGGAAGGATGTGTATGTTTCTTTTTGTTTGTTGTATTTGTTTTTTTTTGTTTGTTTTTTCTTTCTCTCTCTCTCTCTCTCTCGCTCTCTCTCTCTCTCTCTCTATCTCGGTATCTCTCCACTAAATGGATTGAGCTGCTTTAAATAGATTGCAGCATGGATTTTGTAGATGATGCACATGATCAGCTGATGGCCTCTGAACTAATCAGTGTTCATCACTTGCTACCTGCATTCAGCCAGCAACTATTGGGCATGGTAGTACTCCTTTCTGAGAGCAACTAGAGATTTAAACTTGGTGGCTGCAGAAATGGTGGACTTAATGATAAAATGGTTGGACAAAGAGTCAGCAGATGATGCAAAAAGCATGCATAGAGTACACTTATTTAACCCTTTGGCAGGACTTAACATGGCATGGCAGAGGCTAGAAGAAAGGTATGGCTCACCTGTAGCAATTGAAGGTGCTCTACTGAAAAAGCTTGAAGCCTTCCCCAAGATGAGCAATAAAGACAATATAAAATTACAACAGCTTGGCAATCGTCTTGTAGAAAAAGAGTGTGCTAAAGCGGAGGGTTATTTCACAGGGCTTTCATATTTAGATACTGCTCGTGGTACTAATACAATAGTGCAGAAACTACCCTATACCTTGCAACAAAAGTGGGCATCTGTTGAAGCTAAATACAAAGAAGAAAATGGAGTAGCTTTTCCCCCTTTCTTTGTGTTTTCTAGGTTCATTCAACAACAGGCAAAGATTAGGTGCAACCCCAGCTTTCCCGTCATTAGCAGCAGTAATCTGCCATCCACACCAGAATAGCCTTCCAGACCTCATGGTAATACTTCTGCGTTCACACACAAAACAGTTGTACCTTCAAGGGCCACAAACTATCAAGACTGCAGCAATGTGAGCCCTACAGAAAGTCCTGATATGCAATGCCCAATTCACAGGAAGCCTCGCCGTCTGAAAAGGTGCAAAGGGTTTACAGGTAAGCCTACTGAGGAGAGAATGTCCTTTCTTAAACAAAATGGCATCTGTTTCAAGTGCTGTGAATCTACTAAGCATATAGCTAAAGACTGTAAAATATCAACTGAGTGCACAGAATGTGGCAGTGAGAAACACATAGCGGCCTTGCAACCTGATCCACTTCCACAACCAGCAGGGATGGTAGAAGCCAGGAAAGATCAGGGCAGGGAGCAAAAAGAGGATTCCCCTTCTTCAGTGATGTCTAACTGCACTGAATTCTGTGGTCAAGGTAAAAATCCATGGTCATGTTCTAAAATCTGTTTAGTCACTGTGTATCCCACCGGGAAAAGAGACAAAGCAGTGAAGATATATGCAGTTCTTGATGAGCAGAGCAACAAATCACTTGCAAGGTCAGACTTTTTCGATATCTTTAACATTAAAACACCTGCAGCTCGCTATACTCTAAAGACATTTGCAGACATTATGGAAACTACAGGCAGAAGAGCCATAGACTTTGTTATTGAATCTTTTGATAAGGAAAACTGATTCCTATTACCTACACTGATAGCGTGTGACATGATACCTGATGACAAGTCAGAAATTCCTTCTCCAGAGATGGCTTATCATCACCCTCACCTCCGCCCAATTGCTCACCTCATTCTGGCTTTTAATTATGGTGCTTCTATCCTTTTGCTTCTTGGAAGAGACATTTTAGAAGTACACAAAGTACATGAGCAAATTAATGGACTGGTCAATGCCTCTTATGCTCAGAGACTTGACTTGGGGTGGGTCATTGTAGGAGAAGTTTGCCTGGGATTAGCTCGCCAGCCAAACAGCATCAGTTCCTTCAAGAGATCTGTGTTAACAAATGGCCACACATCCTTTTTCAGTCCATGCCAGAACAATTTTACTGTTAAAGAAAGCTTTGATAATTTAACATGGTTTTGGGACTCTTCTTCACACAGCAAAGAAGATACCAGCTTTAACACAGAAACTGACAATCTAGAGGTTTCAGTGTTCCAGAAATCAAATGGCGATAATAAACAATCCCTGTCCATAGAAGATCAAGCCTTTCTCCATATCATGGACAGAGAGACTTACCAGGATGAAAATAACAGCCGGGTGGTTCCTCTGCCATTTTGCACACCCAGGTATCATTTACCTTGTAATAGAGAACAAGCCACGAAGCACCTGAACTCTCTTCATAGAACCATACAAAAAAAGCCAAAGGTAAAGAGAGATTTCATGGAATTCATCAAAAGTTTACTGGATAATGATCATGTTGAAATTGCCAGACCACTGGATCAAGATAAACAACACTGGTATCTGCCAATGTTTGGTGTTTACCACCCACACAAACCTGATCAAATAAGAGTTGTGTTTGATTCCAGTGCAGAATGTGAAGGTGTTTCTTTAAATAAGGTACTGTTATGTGGTCCTGATCTAAACAATACTCTACTAGGGGTCCTCATGCACTTTAGAAAAGAGCCCATAGCCTTCACAGCTGATGTGCAGCAGATGTTTTACTGTTTTCTGGTGAGAGTGGACCACCAAGGTTATTTACGTTTTCTCTGGTACAAAGATCATGACATAGACAAAGAACTAGTGGAGTACAGAATGAGAGTACATGTCTTCGGCAACAGTCCCTCTCCTGCTGTGGCTATATGCTGTATGCATAAAGCTTCCCTAAAATGAGCTGAACATTATGGACAAGATGCCAAACACTTTGTGTTGAGACATTTCTATGCAGATGATGGACTCACATCTGCTAGCACTCCTGAGATAGCAACTGACATTCTCAACAAAACAAAGCAGATGCTGGCAGAATGTAATCTGTGGCTTCATACGGTAGCTTCTAACAGAAAACAGGTCATGGAAGCCTTTCCTGCAGAAGACAGAGCTAAGGACCTTAAAGATATTTGTCTGGGTACAGAGTCCCTTCCTCTTCAGAAAGGTTTAGGACTAGGCTGGGATCTAGAAACAGCTTAGTTTTTCAGGTCTCTTCAGAGGAAAAACCCTTCACCAGAAGAGGAATCTTAGCTACCGTGAACAGCCTTTATGATCCCCTTGGGTTTGTTGCACCAGCAACTATAAAAGGTAAGGCCTTAGTCCATGAACTGTCATCTGGGAAATGGGAATGGGATGCATTATTCCCACAAGACAGACTGCATGAGTGAATTCAGTGGAAGGAGTCTTTGCACACTTTGAAAGGATTAAAGATACCCAGATGTTATAGGCCTGTTTCACTGACAGTAGCCTGTAAAAAGAAACTGTATATTTTTTTCAGCTGCATCCATCACAGGTATAGGTGCAGTAGCCTACTTGAGAACAATTGATGCAGTAAGTGTATGTCATGTTGGGTTTGTTATGCGAAAGTCTAAGTTAAGCTATAGACCAGCACATACAATCCCACATTTGGAGCTATGTAGAACTGTATTCGCTGTAGAACTGTATGAGCTAATCAGAGATGAAATAGACCTGGAACTGGATGTTCTGAAATTCTTTACAGACAGTAAAACCGTCCTGTGGTATATCTGCAATACCTCTAGAAGATTCTTTCTGTATGTCTCTAACCAAGTAAATAGAATAAGACAAGTAACTCATCCTGATCAGTGGTTCTACGTACCCACAGAGCAAAACTCTGCTACTTATGCTACAATGCCCACACAGACAGCCTGCCTTCAGAAAACTATATGGTTCTCAGGCCCTTCATTTCTTTACCAGCCAGTTAAAGACAGTTCAAATGACATGGCTACTGGTTATCCTCTCATAGAGTCTGAAGCTGATCCTGAAATTAAACCAGCAGTTGCAAGCTTCAGCACTAGAACCTCTGATTCCATAATTCATTTACATTGTTTCAAAAGATTTTCATACTGGAAGACACTAGCTGAAACTATAGTCAGACTTATTCATATTGCCAGAAGTTTTCAAAGAAAATCAGATAGCTCTCTACTGAGAGGCTGGACAAGTTTTCATTAGCAAGTTAGCTTAGAGGAACTTTCACAAGAAAAGAATGTGATCATCTCTTCTGTTCAGCACAAACACTTCAAAAAGGAATATGACTGCATAAAAGAGCAAAAGGCATTGCCAAAACAAAGTCGTATCAAGAAGTTTAGTGCTGTTATAGATCAAGATGGACTCCTGAGAGTTGGCGGGCACTTGTCCTTTGCAACATTGACTGTACAAGAGAAGCAACCAATTATAATCCCCCACAATCATCACATTGCTACACTGATTGTAGGATATTACCATAACCAAGTGGCTCATCGAGGACGTCACATAACAGAAGGTGCAATCAGAGCTGCAGGTTTCTGGATTCTTGGTGGTAAATGTCTGATGTCTGCAGTAATTCACAAATGTGTTATCTGTCATAAACTGAGAAGGGGATTAAAAAGTCAAAAGTTGGCAGATTTACCAGAAGATAGACTGACTCCTGAACCACCATTCACTATCATGGGTATTGATGGTTTTGGCCCATGGACAGTGGAAACCAACTGAGCTAGAGGAGGTAGCGCTGACAACAAATGCTGGGCAGTACTTTTCAAATGTCTGTCTACATGAGCTGTACATATAGAACTGACTGAATCTATGTCAGCTTCCAGTTTTATTAATGCCTTGAGAAATTTTTTTTCAATCCGTGGCCCAGCAAAGTTACTTCACTCTGATAGAGGGACAAACTTTGTGGGAGCTTGTAAGGAGCTAAATATTTGTGCAGGTGATACAGCAGTACGAGATTATGCAGGTGTAGTTAGATGCATCCCACTCATCAATGTTGCTCCAAGATAGGTGAATAAGTCTGACCCATAGTTAGAAAGTAATGCATTTTGATGCAAGCCTATAAGCCTATTTGCCTGAAGATTGACCTACAAAGTATGATCCATGAGGAGTTTATGGCTGAATGCAAGACCTTTAGTACCAGTACCAACAAAGTCTTTATTTCTGAGGTCCTTACACCCAGATTTTATTTGAACCCTTACAAAACATTTGTTAGCTCCTTTGTAAGTTCCAAAAAACAGCAATACCTTCTGGGTAAAACAATGGAGGTAAGTTCAAGTTCAGAAAATTACCTCTGGCAAGATGGAAAAGGGAATACTTGTCCGCGTTACAAAGTGCAAGAAAACAGTCAGACAAGACTACATTAAAGTGTAGGGTGATGGACATATGAAGGACAGTCAATGAAACATGAAGGAATGGTGTGACCCAAGACATAAGTAAAACACATCAAACAAGGAAGAGTTAAAAAAGATGAAAGGGTGGAAGTAAAAGATTCAGGTAACGAGTGTTTGTTTAAAACAAGCCAATGTGTTGTGTTGTAGGTGAAATGTGTAAGAAAATGGCTAAAATGTGTAATTGTGAGGCAGTATATTAGTAAGTAGTGTAGCAATACAGGTCAGGCCAGTTTATGAGGTGAGTATAATTCATGAGCATTACAATTCAGTTGCTACTTATATTACAGTTTTTATTTTTTTGTTTTTTGATCTGTTGCTGCCATCCTTTTATTTATTGTTTTCACTTGGATTATAGCAATTTTTAATCTAGATAGGCACTCAGCCAGGAATGATCTTTTTTTTCCAAGCAGCCCTGGCATTTCCACATCTCTTCTTTTTCATTTCAGGGTTTGAATTTGGTCCCTGTATTTTACAGAGGTTGTTGTATTGTATGTATTCCTGATATATTTACTATTTGTATGCTGTTGATTGTATTCTAGTATTAATGTGATTAAGTTTTCTCAAGTAAGAGTTAAAAGAAATAGTTACAAAGTACAGCTTGTAAAGTTTCTTAAACGCTTATTGATTTTTGTTTAAGCTGTTTGCTGTACTATGCCCCACTACTAGCTGAGAATGGAACAAGTAGAAAATACCTTAAGGTAATATAAGGTACTGTATATGACACATTTTTCATTTAGGAACATTGGTGGCCAGTGGCTTTTGGGTCATTACTACTGTTCTTTTTGTTCTTTGATATCAGTGATGTTGATAGTGAGCATTTATGAAACAGATACATCCTCATTGTGACAAAACAATTTAATTTTGAATTTGTTATCATTTGGCCCGGTAGTCTTCTCTTACTGTGTTGTTGTACTACTTGAAGGCCTTGTTCTGGACATGAACATATGTTATGCTTTCGGATTACTGTATAAAATGATCTGCTTGAGTGAATCATACACTGTCCATTTTAAAAGATGGCAACTATAGGAAGACTTGCTGTTCAATATGTTGTGCACCCTCTAAATA
>NC_056731.1:1060825390-1060880390 GCF_019279795.1 Protopterus annectens | reverse complement strand
TGGTTCCACCCAAAGGTGGTGCAGGACCAGTGGACGAGGAGATCCCAGGGTCAGCTCCAGACATGCTGGTGCCTGCTGCCACGGCCAGATGAGGTGGGAGAGGTGGGTTCGCTGGGGCTGGCCTTCTGAAACATGCCATGGTGTTTAAATTTTAAAACATATGTGTGTTAGTTATAGTCAACACATTCCAGAATTAGGTATAACAGCATACATAGATATTCCCATTAATCAAAAACACCAGATATGGAACAGTTGCATAGCAAGCAGAACACATGCAAATATGGAACCACAGTGGCCATTACAACAGCATGCAGGTACATTGATGGCAGCATGTCACCAATGTGGGAGTATTTCAACATAGCACATGTATAGAAACAAATTTCAATATTTATCAAACAGGACATATGTCCCAGCAGTAGATTTATTGTACATATACTGACTGAGTTGTGTATTTAGTTTATTGTTGCAGATATGGTTTGGGGGGGGAGAAAGATGTCAATTAACAACTTGTATATTACTGTAGTTCTCATTACTTTCTTAGTCAGTGCTGTAATCTGTACCTTACAGGTTTTATTACACTACCCTATGGCCTTAGTTTGGACAGTGGTAAGGATGTAGACAACTATATACATGAACTGTGATTTACCTGCAGTATACACCTCTTACCTGGTATACCTGTGGAGGTATTGTTTGTTAACACTACCTGACTGTTTCTACGCATATTCCCAGATTCCAGGTTGATGTTATGCACATACCTCTCCATCTCTTATTACACACACTCTGGGCATGTCATGACAACATGCAGTGAAATATTTTGACTGTTGCCCTCATAAACCTTTGGTGATTTGCTACAATGACAGGTTTGTTTTCATAGACATTTTCCAAATATTTACCGGCCTGACAGTCAGTTATATGAAATTAAATGCTGCCTAAATGTTAGAGATTATCATGCTGATATGCCAGGGGGACAGGGTAACAGGCAACAGATATGGGCCAATTATCTGGACATTCTGGACAGATCTTTACAGTTGAGGGGTATGATTCTTCATACAGCTTACTACCACTCCCTGGATTCGAACTGTGGCTGTGTCTGCTAAAAAAAAACAGAGTACATCACAGTTGAGTGTGCTATATAGATATTGCTGTGTATCCTTTCTCTGTATTCTGTCTATAAGTCTCCTGTGGTTTTACAATCTGACCTTGTAATTACTACACTCTTATACAGGCTATCCTAGACAGTTTTATTATGTAGCACTATGTGGATGACAGTGATGAGTAATACCTTATTAGTCAGAGATACTGCAACACTAACACTGCTATACAATACCAGACTAAACAGTACCAGTCCAGGATTTCAATCTTTTATTTCTAGGCACAGTTCTCACATCTGACAGACCTGTGGGGGGAATGTTTGTTAACACTACCTGAATGTTGCCACACATATTACCAGATTCTACATTATTATTATGCACATACGTCTCACTCTGTTACTGCACACACTCTGGTTATAGCTTCACAACATGGGGGTGGAGTTGGGACATACTTCGCTTATTACTCTCATAACACTTTGTTGAGTTTCTAGAGTAACAGGTTTGTTCTTATAGATATATTTCCAACAGTTATGATGTCTGACAATCAGTTGTATGTCATTATTTGCTGCCTAAACTTCTGGGATCATCCCACTTATGTGCTAGGGGGACAGGCAGGGGACTTACACCAATTATTTAGACATTCTGACAATATCTGTACAGTTGTGGGGTATGATTCTGCATACAGCTTACTACCACTCCCAGGATTCGAACCATGGTTGTGTGTGCTAAAACTACAACACTTGACATCTCAGTTGAGTGTGCTATTTGGATTATGTTGTCTAGATTTTCACTGTTTTCCTGGATGCCTCAGCACTGTGCCCGGAAGTGCGATCCTTCACCCACACTGGCCATAGTGCCTATAGGAGGAAGCTGCAACCAGTCATGAGATGTATTCCTGCCTGTGGGATTTAAATAGGGCTGATTTCCTGCTCTTTGTCATGATTGGATGGATGCTAAGCTATGGGCAAAACTGCTTACCTAAGGTTAACATTGCTTAAAGGGGTATACCAATGGGCAAACTGATTTAGCTGGCCTACACATTGCTTACACCTAGTAAGCACTGGTGTGCAATGCTTAGCATTGCTTAATTTTAAATTTGCACACTATTTGCTGCTTGGCATTGATTTATCATTCATTACATGTTATATATTTGTTTCGTATCCATGATTCATGTGTACGTACACTGTATGGGGTCCTTGTGTTTATTGGGGGATTTCAACACTTTATTACAATGACACCTCACATCTGGACTTAATGCAGTACTCCAGTTCACATATTTATGTTATGTAGTAGGTTATACAACATAAAACTGTATATAGACTTCTTTCATATGCAAATTTTGTTTTTGCTATAGTGAGGATCTGTTTGGGGATACATCAATTTTATGCACTATTGTGATGGCTTACTGGTTAACTACTGTGACTATAGTGTATAGGGTCCTGTGTTCAAAAACTGCAAGGGCTGTTTATTTTGTTGCTGGGCAGAACAGCATCTGTTGGATACAGAGTGATTAATGCACTTTTAAGCAGTTGTATGCAGGTTTGCGCAGGTTTGTGCAATGGTAAGCGATGCTAACTTCCGGTTAAATATGCTTACAGAGAGTTAGCTTCAATATTGCTTAACCTGTGTGTGCATTGCTTACCCCCATGCAAACGGGCTTAAAACTGCTTACTACTGCTTTAAAGTGCTTACTCCCACTTACCCCCTCACTAATTTAGAAAGAAATGTAACATGGCTCTTTGGGAAAGTGGTGGATGTAAACACTGTATGGATTTATCATTTATTACACATCATACCTTTAGTTCGTATCCCTGATTCATGTGTACATATACTGTATGGGGCACTTGTATTTATCTGTGGATTTTACAAAATTATTACAATGACACCTCACATCTGCATTTAATGCAGCACTCCAGTTCACAAATATATATTGCTTAGTAGGTTATATGGCAAAAAATGTTTGTAAAGTGATTTCACATGGAAAATGGAATTGATTACAGTGAGAATTGAACCAGGAATGGCTGCTTGCAAAGTGAACGCTCCAACCACTACACTATTGCAGTACTATTTCAGTTGAATACATCTTGCTATTTATCTTCTTGTGCCATTTAAACTACAGTATGCATAGCTAAGCAAGGGGCAAACCCGCGTACCTACGGTTAAATTTAATCTGTTTGATAAAAAAAAAACATTTCTACTGCTATTTTCTCTTGGAGGGGACAGGTTTCACTCATTGCTATGGATTCCTATGTGCATCTGCACATTTGGCAGACATCCTAGCAACCCACCCTACCTCTCTACCACTTCCAGCACACTATCTGGACAAAGCTGGACAAATTGTGGTACAACTACGGGCATATTTTCATTATTGCTCTTATAAACGTGGGACAGTTGCTAGGGTAACAAGATTTGTTTTAATATACATTTTATCACAGATTTGAAGTCAGACACTGAAATGTATGCATTATTTACCAATTTCAATCCTGAGATCATCCCAGTGATTTGCAAGGACAATTGGGGTGCTGTATGGCCATGACATGTGATCATACCTGTTAACTGTACAGATTTTTGCAGAATGTCCAGATTTTTGACTTATATGTTTGGTAATTTTTTCCTAAAATTGTGGCTTTTTGGCAAATTAGTGGCAAATCATTAAAGACTAAAGTTAGAAAATAATGACAGACATTTGCGTTTTAGATTTCATACCATTCAGAAAATTCATGCTAATGCAAAACCTGTTGTTCTATCAACTTTCTAAGTTTGTAAGAGCAATATTTAAAACTTGTCCCTATTTGTACCACTTTTTTCATGGCTTTGTCCAGATTTCTTACTGTAAGAGGTTGAGACGTATATCTGCGATAATTTGTACAGTTGGGAGGTATGCAGCCTACTATGAGCATTCTCACTCATTATTATTGCCAGGCGGTACTTCCTGAGTGCAGGGGTGTGTGTATTGTGAGAGCTCTGCTCTCAGACATACCCCCTGCACTTGCCCACGCTCCATGTCCATTTAGGAGAAGAAGCAGTGCGCCTTCATTAATATGCATGGCGTGCTGCCGTGCTTCTCTTAAATGGGCATAATATGCATGGTGCACTGCCGTGCTTCTCTTAAATGGACATTTCCATGCAGGAATAAGCTATTCCTGCACAGAACCTTACTGAATTCTGGGGAATATGTTTATGTCAGGGATGTATATGAACCACTCAACAGACATGAATATTTTGCACTATATATAAAAAGAAAATAAGTAATTTAAAACTATTTGCATCTACACAGAAAAGCAACAACAATACTTAAAGCAGCAGCCACTGGAACATTAACATTATGGCTGCTTTTTTTTTTTCTTTTACTTTTTTTTTTTACATGCAGCTATCATTTTAAAAAGTAAAAGCAATTTGTTGATAGCTGCATGAGTCTGTGGCTACAATTTTAAAATGTGTATACTTTAATATATTTTGAAATGAATGCAGAAAAGAACATTCCTTTTTAATAATAAAACTCTAAAGACTAACCGTCACAGAGTGGCAATTATTTAATTAAACTGATGAACTGTGCAAATGTCACCATGTGCATGGACATACATATGCATTATATTGCTGAGTTGTTCTCAGGCAATCAATGAGCACCAGGAAACAGAACAATAAAGCGGTTTAACTGCATAGTGGTATCACATAAAATAGGTAAAATGTCATATTTATTTATTTACAGCCTTTATTATTTCCCTAATGTCATTTAGTAGCATTACATTCTTGAGTGAAGACTTTGAGTTTGCCCATGTTTGACTTCATCCTCATGACAAAACCACACCAGCCAGAAGTAAACCCTGCAGAACCCCAACACACCATGATATACTGGTAAAACAGCTATTACTTATATAATGGATTGTTTAGATAGATATATGCAAATGTATAAATGCATTCTGTATTCTCTGTACAGCATAGTAGAGTACGGCACAGTACAGTACAGCACAGCACAGTATATTACACCACTTGGATGATGGTAATGGCTGTTCATACATAAAAGAGTGGTCGTGCCTTTGAATTTCTGTTTGACATGACAGCATAGGCAGGGAAAGGCTGCATGGCAAGGGCATTGTCATATCTGACATACATTACTCAGTAGCTGTTTCCTGTTGCACTGTGGACTGCTGTCATGTCACACAGTGATTCATCATAAAAACGTTTCATTCACTAGGCATGATGACAGAGCAGGGGACATTAATGCTCTGTACTAAGGATGAGAACAGTTAGTATGGGAGCTTCAAATGGCAACAGCGTAGCCATATTACTATATGGAGTGAGGACATATGGTAAATATCGAAGGTTTGACTGCACCATAGGGCAGTCTGCTATTAGATCCTTTTCCTTACAATTCAAAAACCTTTATTTATAAATTTATGTACTGATATTGGTATACTAAGTAGCACACCATCAGGAAAGAGTGACATGTGCAGCCAGACACAAAACACTAACTATATTTGGTCTCATATCTTATGCAGCTTGGAAAAGCCGATATGAACCTATTGTAGTATGTTTGAATTGCTTACAAGCCTTCTGGGGGGCACTTTAATGTCTCCATACATAGAACACTGCAAGTGACACCATACATATTCTCTTTACTGTGCTGTAGCAGTTTTTATGAATCACGCAAGACTTTGGTATAACATCCCACTGCATAACCACCCTACTCCATGTCACACAATGTCCATGAATCCTCATTTGCGTCTTATGATGAGGGAAACCTAAGATATATGACATTGAGACACCATAAAAAATACAAATTAATGCACATATATTGAGAGATATTGTGATCAGTGATGGTATGACTATGGGAAAGCATTTCAGATCTTTTCTTCTAGGTGTAGTATGGGGTCATGTGAAAGTGTAATAGCCATTTCTAATATTAAGAACATTCACTATCAATATATCATTTGTGCAACATTTGTTATACTGTTTTGTGCAATTCATATTGTGATCAATAGTATTTCTCCTAACTATCTCACTTCTAACAATAGAAAGTTGTACAATTTCATATCAAGACCTATTGTTGCATGTCTCAGATCCTCTGAAATATTTATGGAGGAATGCAGCCTTAATCGGTCTCTTTCATGTTGGTACATTGGAGTATACAATGGGATATAGGGAAATAGTTCTAACTAAGGCACATACATCTTCTGATTGACTATTAACCTGGGTAGTGGGGGAGATGCCCGACATGCAACATGATGAGTCTGGAGGTCATCTAGAGGTCATGGTCATAAATGTGGTGCCGCTAAGCAGAATTTATATGGCAGCCTTCCTTGTGTGTGTGTGTGTGTGTGTGTGTGTGTGTGTGTGTGTGTGTGTGTGTGTGTGTGTGTGTGTGTGTGTGTGTGTGTGTGTGTGTGTGTGTGTGTGTGTGTGTGTGTGTGTGTGTGTGTGTGTGTGTGTGTGTGTGTGTGTGTGTGGGGGTGGGGTGGGGTGGGGACCAGACATTTGCATGGGTTGATGCCATAGAAGGGCTATCAGATATGAATAAGTGCAAATACTAGCTACAAGGAAAGAGGTCATTGCTTCTAAGAAGAACACATCCTACCCAAGGATGACAGAGGCTAGACATCTTCCCCAAGAATTGAAGCATATGGTCAGAAAACATAGGGGCAGATCACCCTGCAATAGGATACCTTCGAAGGATTATGTGAAGTGATAATGGCCGGCGGAAGATAGTGGATCTCTGTCTTCAAAAAATATCACACAAACTGTATATATTAGGGTGTCTCTAACTACTTTCATATCCTGATCTAAAGTTTGTCAAGCCACACCCAGGTAAAGAAACATTTTATTTTATTGTAGGCAATTTAAGCACCAAATTCATAGGACAATAAAGATACAACTTAATTTACTCTCTAACATATATCTCTACCAGATAATTAAATTCTCAAAAAGTCCAAACACAGCAAGCAAAGCAACACACTTCTTGACTTACTGATTACAATCCAACAACCAAAAATAAATCTGTACTTGTCTATAACCTTCACAATAGTGACCACTGTACCATAGTTTTTGCATACCCATTAAACAAACAAACAAAAAATGCTCTACCCTCTCCAAAACAATACCATAGATAAACTTCAAAATATAACAAATGTTATGAACTGCACAAACTGGCCTGTGGTTTATAACATCTCTAATATCCATGGTGTGGCATTCTACATAACATCTAACCCTGTCAGCAAACAGAAACAGTTTTATCCCTGCAACTCCCATTTGTATAAAGCCTTATATATTCTATGAATGACACCAGCAATCTATCAGTTTCTCATACAGAACAGTAGCCTGGCTTACACAGAAGTAGATACAGCCCCCTTCTGATCACACTTTGTACCAAAAGGCGTTAAATATTCTAAGGCCATTTATTTAAATAGCATACAAATCTCAACATTATCTAGTCCCATAAATGTCAGGAAAGAGGCCAGTCAACTAACAGGGTATTCTAAATTAAATAGCATTCATCATTCCTAAGCCCAGTGATGTGCCACAAACATCACCACTACACCTCAAAGCTAAATGTGAATTGAACCTCCTACTCTCCCCTACTGACTACTCTCTACTCTTTCACGTAAAAATGATGTATCATTCAGGAAAAAAACACAGAAATGGATACACTCCATACCCAGCTGTGGATCCCCAAGCTCAAACAGTCTTCATCCCTGGTCTCACAAAAGATATGGAGATTTGATACCAAATCATATATGCCATATATTTAAGCTGTACCTCACACATCAAACACACCAACACTATTTGGAAAGAAGTAGTCATCACACCTGTAGCTAAATGCACTAAACCATTAAGTGCATTAGATTTCAATCATATACCTTTGCTACCTCATCTAGATACATTAAATAAAACAGCAGTTTATAATCAACTTATTGCCCACCTATTCACTTAGTGACATTTGTTTACCAGTAAAGTATGAGTGGGCAGAAACCTCTTTTCAGCAAAGACCTGTGGGGAACAGCTCCATGAAACATTTCACAGAAAAATATAAGAAAATATAAGAAATCATAAAAGTAACTAAAATCATAAAATCACTACAAAAAACAAGGTCATTATATGCAAATCATTTGGTGGCAATAAAACCAATATTGTCATTGTTTATGAGGAGAGAAAATTTGATTTTCATTGCATGTCAATAATAATGTTTATATTAGTAATAATACAACATGAGATACATGTTTAGGAAGAGTTAACAGCATTACTTTATTTTTCAGAAGATTTGTGCACAACAGGAAAAATGCATAAGTGCATAATGTCAGTAGTTATTTATTTATCATTTGTTGACCGGGAAGGTCCGACTAGGACAGAGCCTATTTTCAGCAGATGCCCAGGGAGAAATGCTCCAGACACATGTCTTTAGAATGTGGGAGGAAACCGGAGTACCCAGAGGAAACGCACGTGAACACAGGGAGAACATGAAAAGTCCACACAGAAAGCACCACAGCCGAGAATCAAACTGGAGAATCTCTTCCTGTGAGGCGACAACTTAAACCGCTGCACCACTGCAGGAGGGAGAGTGAGGTTGTTTGTGTAAGACTGATTTAGTTGAGTAGAAGAAATATAATAATAGTAAAGTGAGAGGTCCATGAGAATGTAGGGAATAAGAGAGATTAAGGAAAATTACTGCACATAAAAGAAAGTTATAATCTTTGGTAGAATAAGATTATTATGGATAGCCTGAAGCAATGTTGTCTAGGTTATGCCTGTAGCATTTACTGTGGCTGATGTATATACAAATATGACATACTACTGTTATAACACTTAGCTAGCTTTGCACCCTCCATCTTTAAAAAGTTTCAACAGTTACATCAGCAAGAGAAGATTCTCACTTAAGTACATCATTATCATCTTATTACCACAAAACTTCATTACAGGCATCCCCAATGTTTACTATTAGCCCCATTCTTCTGCAGCATATTCATCAACTTCCCACTGGACTAAAGAGTATCAGACCGTATTCTTTATAACAACCACCTTTGTGTTCTATGACTCAGCTCACCACTATAAAACAATAATATTCAAACTGCAAGACATTTGCCATAACCTACAGTCATGGTTGTTTAATAAACAACTCATAAAGAATGTCAAAAAAGTATTTTAATAAACAACTCACAAAGAATATCAAAAAAGTATTTTTCCACTTCTAAGATCTATCGACCCATGACTAATTTCTCTACCCATCTTTCCTAAAAATCAAACAATGGAATGTGCCAACCATGTATGTAGGGATCACTCTTGACAAAAAAACATATACTTGTCATTGCACATTACCATCCTCAAACATAAAATCAGCCCTATTCTTTTGGGATGCCACTAAGTCTTCAACTAACTTAGTACAAAAGGAAGAGGTGATGGGCAAAACATATTCCAATCACAAATAAAATATTCTTTGCCACAGCAAACTATAGCAGGAACCAAAAACCAAAACAGGAGATGGCTGTTCAAAATTACTGAGCCCTGAATTCAAACACACCCAGTCCAACCAACAGCCAACCAGGCAAAACAGCTCTAAAACAAAGCCACTAGCAGAAAACTTTAACTTTTTAAGTATAGTTAAGTTGGTTGGGCTGGTTGTGTTTGAATTTGATGGATTGTAATTTGGAAGAGCCATCTGTAACTTCTGTTTTAGAATATGCTTTCCACTACTTAATTTACAGCCATAAAAATCCCATAAAAACCTACAGATTCAGGCATTTGCCACATCATTCTTCTGTCATGTAGAACAAAACACCATTGTATCACTCTCAGGTGTGCTAAATGGCTGCCTTTAACAGAGCATGCTGACCGAATTCTTCTCTGCAGCAATCACTAAACTTTGAACAGTGAAAAATCCTACTCCAGATGGAAACAAACCATCAGTATTAAGCAGTCTGTGCCAACTTCACTCACAGGCAAATGATGAGTAGGCCTGCTAACCCCCTCCTATCAACCAAACATGTATTCTCAGTCTATGTGTTTTCTCGATTTAACTCACTTCCTACTGATATCTGTAAAGCATTTACCTACAGCCAATTCAAAATTAAACTACTACACTTTTGTAAATAGCTTTAATCCACCTGCTTCAAAGTTCTATCCATAGCTTATACTGTTTTAAATAATTCCATCTCTACATGTTCTCTCTTCTCACCTTACCATACCAGTTATGTAAATAAAGTACATGGCTTCTTTTATGCCCTAATCTCATTAGTCTTAGAAAAATTACATCTTTTAAGTTTTCCTGTAAATGTCATGTTTACTTCACTCTTTTCTTGAGTTAAAAGAAATAGTGTAAACTGTCTATCAAAAAAGCCTGCATAGGATCGTAGAATAATTGAGTTTGCAAGTATGATCAGTCCAATGACCATTTAAATTCTTGCCAGCATCCACTCTCCTATGGAAACCTCTGCATCTAGTCTGGCAACACCACACTTCATAAGGAATTCCATCATTTCTAATATAAACACATGCAAATGATATGCATGATTTTGTTATGGTCATTTGTTGATATTTAATCTAATGATTTATGCTGGATATCTATACATGTTTTCAGGGTGCATTTTTTCATATTGTTTATAGGTTCTTAAGTTCATAGGTGTTTACTAGGCTAACGACAACTAGGGCCTTTTTAATCCTAGCCATAAATTCTAAATGTCTGATAAGTCCTGGTACCCTTTATAAGTGTAAGCAGGAACTTTGGAGATGAATCATTTACAGGCTGCCTGTGTCCAAGACATAGTGTCAAATCAAGGATGAATTTTCTGTTCCCCATTCAGTTGCCCAAGTTACACATGAATTGGGTTAGGAAGGAACTCTGCTTCACATGAATGGGGAGCCTGTTCCAGAGAAGTGTAGTCTGTGGGATACATACATGTCTCTCCAGTGTATCCTGTTTATATCACAAGCAAGGTTTAAGTCTATAAAATGTGTAATTCTAGTGCTGTTTGCTTTGTGGTTATGCAGGAGTTGCATCAGAGTGTGGTCTGACAATGCCTTGTATGCCAGGCATAGAGCTCCCATCAACAGCCTGTAGGAGACAGAATACAGGGATAGGGCTTTGAGGTGGTCTACATAGGACATGTTACTTAACCCTGAATTCTTGTAGAGAGAACTCTGTGAATGTTCCAGTAGTTGGATATGCCTGAGTAGGTACATACCAAAGGGGCACTGTTCTCAGTGACAGGTCTGATGAATGCTGAACACAGTGGAATAAAGACTTCCTTGGACCTAAATGCCATATTTTTGTTTATAAGCTGCACAACATAAAATGATTTCCTCACTATTGTAAACAAATGATGGTCAAAGGCTAGATTACCATTTATATGTGTACCCAATTCCCTGACTATTGGGTCAGCTATTAGGGGTGTTTTGTCAATATGATAGTTACCAGGGTTAGATGACTTCCTGAAAGATACTATTATGCATTACTTGGCATTAAATTTTAGTCCATGGCGCTGACACTAGTTATTTGTCTGTGTCAGCCCTTCCTGGAGAACATTTGTGTCAGTGGGGGATTAAATGACAGCTCCTAATTTGCAATCATATGTAAATTTAGTCATTCAGAGGCCATTGATATTGTTCTTGAATTCAGAGAAGTAAATTCCAAAAAAGAGTGGTCCCAGGACTGATCCCTGAGGGACTCCATTTGTGACTGGGCTCTTTGTGGAGGTAGATCCACCAATTCTAACTTTCTGGGACCCATCTGTGAGCCAGTTGGCTTTAGTTTCTCAACAATGCCAGAGTGGGGTATTATAACAAATGCCTTGGCCAGGTCAAGACAGACAATGTGAGCCATTCTGCCCTCATCCATTTCTTTAGTGACCTTCAGAAAGATGTCCACCAGATTGGCTAGGCATGATCTGCACTTGATAAAACCAAATTGCATTTGGAACAGGGTTTGTAGGTTTCCTATGTCATTATTGATAATTTCCATGATGAATTTTTCCATAGCTTTGCATATCAGACTAGTTTTTATGGGTCTTTAGATTCAAGGGTCTGTAGATGGCCTACCCTACCTTTGTGCCGAGGAATGACTGTTGCTGTTCTCCATTCATGAGGCACAAAGCTTGTTTGGAAACTGCAGTTAAATAGCAATTCCAGAGGCCGTCTTGTTTCATGCTATTTAGAAGACATCCTGGGATGTTGTCTGGGCCCATTGATGCACTGATCTTGACATAAGAAAGAACATTAAGGACCTGTTCCTAAGTCATATCAGGAGGAATTATATTTGATGGTATTTCCTGAGGAAAGGTTGAGGAGGAGAGTAGTAAAGCTGGAGTTGAATTTGCTGGCCAATAGGTTTGCAATATTTTCTGGCACAGTATAGGTGGCTGCAATAACAATGAGCTCTGCACACAATTGTGTATTACCCTTGAGGTTGTAGGTATAACTAAAGAATGCATTGTGGTTTCCCTTGGTCTGAGAAGCCATATTTACCTCAACTTTGGCTTTGGTAGACTTTATTTGTCCTCTGAGTTGTTTGTTTAGTTTGATGAGGGTGCTTTTATCCTGCTGGGGGCTGCACCTCCTGACTTCTACCGTTATTTTCTTCCTCCTGTTATGCAGCCTATTGATGTTTTGATTCCACCAGGGTGGCTTGTTTTTTGAGTTAGTTCTGTACTTCTTCCTGGTGGGTACATCTGTTTCTATGCAGCTACTAACATGCTTGTGTAGGGTTTCTGCAAACATTTCCACATAGGTAACAGTGTTCTCAGGGTTTATAGAACCTTGAAATTTTACAAGGTTATCACTTGATAGTAGGAAGTTAGCCTTAGAGTCGTTCCTGAATATTCAAGGGTTAGCTGGGGTTTCATGTTTTATTTCTTACTTCAAGGGAAACCACGTTGTGTCTGACCTTACAAGAAAATACATTACACTTGGGGGTGTGCAACACTCTCCTGTATTAGAGAGGACCAGATTCTGTATGGTTGCACCCCTGGTTGGTGTATTGACAGTCTGGTCCAGGGAGTTTGTGTTTACAAAATCCAGGAATCTCTGTGCCTGTATGTTAATTGTCATCTATGATTCCCAGTTAATGTTGGTCTAATTAAATTCACCCAGGAATATGGTACTGGGTTGGATGGTGAGTGATTCTGATAAGTTTAAATACATGTTTTAGTTTTCCTGAGTCTCAGAAGAGGACCAATACCTTGCCAGGAAGAGGCATGGGATTTTGCCTATGGTAATTTGAACATACCAAATATATCCTTGAGGTATATTTATTTTTGATGTAAATCAAGACATCTCCACCTTTAGTCACTGTCTGTGTAGTAGCTGGTCTAAATGTGTGGAACGCATTATAACCATGCACTTTTGGTGTGGTCTCCATGGCTTTAAACCATGCATCAGTGACTGCACAGACATCAGGATTCTCGATGGTGAGGAGAATTCATGGAATGGAGTTTTTTGTTTAGACTCCTAGTATTGAGCAGTAGCACCTTTAGATTTTATTGTCTTTAATTTATGTCAGAAGTAATTTCAATTTGGCATTGCCTAAAAAAGGCACTATGGGGAGGACAATGTTTTAGCTAATATATGAAAGCCTAAAGGAGAGACGTTCAGACCATCTCTGGCAAAGAACCATGTTTTTTTGACCATTGGCTTCCATGCTGACAAATATTGCACCTCCTTGGAATGACACCAAAAAGTAAGCCAATTATTAAAGTCAGTCATCTTTTGTTTGTATCATGGTATCATACTTGGGAGATTTAAAATGTTGTTCAGTGCTAGGCCCATACCAGCCCAGGACACGTATTCTGAGAACTCCATGATGACTTTCTTCATACAGTCTAGGGAGGCACATCTCAGGTCATTTACCCCCACATGGACAATGACTGAGTCATATTTGCACTTGTGGTCCAGTGACCTAAGTGCATACATAATGTAGCAGATCCTGGCCCCTGATAAGCAAATGACTGTGACTTTCTCCTTACCCAGCCTGGTGAGAAGGACATCAGTGTATCTCGCAATGGAATCTCCAATAACCATAATATTGGATTGTGTGGTGGCTTGCTTTATGGGTTTAGAAGTAGAGGCACCATGAGATATGGTTGCATGTGTTGACGTGGGTGTTATTTTGAAAAAGTGCATTCGGAGCTGCTGAGGAATTTGTTATGTGTACTTTATCTAGGAGGTCATTGGGGTTTAGGAAGATTGTATTTAAGTGCCTCAGCATATATAGGTCTATGTGTCTGCTTTGAACTGTGTGTGATGGGTGCAGGATGTGTACCACTGGCAACCTGATTAACATTAGGAGTGCTTTTATGTCAGGGCTTTGCCTGCAGTGACATCATGTAAATACATCTCTCACATACTGTATCAGTTTGTTTGAGAATGAACTGGTTGTCAGTAAACATGAGGCAATTTCTACAATGCCTCAGGATGCCCATATCCACAAATCTGGTAATAGAGATAGTGTAAAAATTCATATTCATGGCAACAGACCCCTTTTATTGATTAGACAATTGGACTGAGTATATAAAGTAGTGTCAGGAGTATCTGGTATAGGATCATATGATCATAGAAAGTTGCTGGGCTAATGGTCCTAGGGCCCTTACAAGCCCAGCCAAGTTCTACTCGTATTTCCATGATTAGCACCTATTGCCCCTGTCAAAGAGGGACAATGGTGGAACCCCTGGGGTGAATTTACAGTTACCCATCCAATCATCCAGATTGCATTTGAAGAGGGCCAATGAGGTGTTCTGTTTGACATGAAGTTGGAGTCTGTTGCAAAGGTGTGGTAACCTCTGGGAGACAAAGCTGTCCCTCAGGGAGGTACTATTAATGTGACATACCAGGTTAAGGTCTTTAGAGTGAGTAACCCACGTGCCATTTGATTTTTGGATATGCAGCATTTCCAGTAAAGTAGGGTCACAGATTGCCTTGTATGCTAGGTAGAGATAGGCTCTGAGTAGTCTGTATGAAACAGACTAAAATGACAGTGATTTCAGAGGATCCACATAGGACAGATGCTGAAGACTTGAATTTCCTTGTATGGAATCTTTGTGATGTCTTCAGTTGCTGCTGGTGCTTGGATAGGTACATACCAAAAGGGATGTTATAATCCATCATTGCCCTGATGAGGGAAGAGTATGGGGAGGTTATAACTTCTTTTTTTTTTCTGGAGGCAATGCACTTAATTATGAGATTAGCAATACAAAATGCCCTTCGTACCACTGTGGAGACTTGGTGGTCAAAGGTAAGGTTGTTGCCAATCTGTGTGCCCACATCTCTCATCACTGAGTGCATAGTTAAGGTATTGCTATTGATATGGTAGTTAGCAGGAACATCACTCTTACTGAAAGGGATGATAATACCTTTTTTTTGCATTGAGTTTAAGACCATGACTTTGGCACCTATCATTTGTTTGTGTAAGACCCTCTTGTAGGATTTTGACATCATCTAGAGATTCTATGACTGCCCTAGTTTGCAGTCATCAGCAAACTTTGTCAGCCACAGACCTTTAGTTTCCACTTGTACTTCGGGAGAAATAGATTCAAAACAGTAGAGGTCCCAGGACTGATCCCTGTGGAATACCACTGGTTACAGGTCTGCTGTTGGAGGTGGATTCTCCTATTTTGACTATATGGGTTCTGTCAGTGAGCCAGTTAGTGACCCATCTAACTATATAGGGGTTGATATCTAGCTGGGTAAGTTTGTCAATGATGCCTGAGTCTAGGTATGTTGTATGCACAGATTTCCCCTCATCCAGGGGCTGGTTGACTGTCTCGAAGAAGTCCACCAGGTTTAACAGGCATGATGTCCCTTTGACAAGTCCAAACTGAGTAGGGTCAAGTGTTTAGAGGTTGCCTACATCTTTGTTGATAAGGTCCATGATAATTCACTCACTGGCTTTGCAGATAAAGCTAGTCAAGCTAATAGGTCTGTAGATCCTGGGGTCAGTGGAAGCAGCACCTTTGTGCAAGGCTATAACACTGGCCATTTTCCATTCAGCTGGGATGAAGCCAGTACTTAGATTATGATTGAAAAGAGTGCCCAATGGTGTTGCTAATTATTGTTGGAGCCCATGTAGGACACAGCCTGGATTGTTATCAGGTCCCAGAGATCTTGTGAATTTGGCCTTAGCGCGGGCATTTATGACTTGTTCTTTAGAGAAACAAGGTAAAGGATAGGTGGAAGGGATGTCATGGGGTACATGTGGTGGGGACAGGGCAGTGAAGTTTTCACAGAACCTGCTGGTCAACAGGTTAACTATGTCTACAGGCTCAGTATATGTGGTATCCTTAGTTCGGCACAAATCTGAGCCTTTCCTTTTAGGTTACGGGTGTAACTAAAGAATGCCTTATGGTTGTCCTTAGTTGAAGAAGCTAATTTGGATTCATAGTTTGCTTTGGAGGACTTCACAAGAAGTCTATTTGCTTATTTAAGCTGAGGAAGGAGTGTTTCCAGCTTAGGGCTTGCTCCATCTTACTCTAAGACAGCAATTTCTTATTATTATTGTAAAGTCGGTTAATGGCAGGTTTGCTCTTCCTTGAGGAGCTTGTTTTGGACCTATCAGGTAAGGCTGAGTCAATGCAGTTATACTGTGGATAAGGTTGCCAACTGTACAGAATTTTTCCGGATTGTCTGAAAATAAAGGCTGTTGTCTGGTTGTCTGGATTTCACAGTGTAAATCTGGAAATTATTTTTCACAGGCTCGCCGCTCACTCAGCAGTTGAAAAAAAAAACTTGACTGGTGCCTGCCGAGTCAGACTGCTGATGAAACATCAGCGAGTTATACACTAGTCGCTCACAACCGACACCAGTGTCACCTAACCTTATTGTTGAGGTTGCTAAGCAACCATATATGGCATATATGTGCATGCAAACCATACAGCATAGCATAGAGCATTAGAACTAACTAACTAGTTACTCCACTCCACTCGAGAGTCGAGTTGCGATTCCGATTCAATGAACTCATGTAAAAAAACATTCACGCAGCAACACTCAAATGCATTGCCTTGTGGACTGCCTCAAAAATATCATGGAAAAAGGCAATGCATTCGATTTTGTTGTTGCTGGTGCCACTGCGTGAATGTTTTTTTACATGAGTTTAAATTTTAAAGATGTCCATGTGAGACTAGAGTGGTGGATGATTCTGCTTTTTGTGTGTATATGTATGCTTAATTATGCTGCAGCAGCTGCTGCCAATTGTCACAGTCGTAAGTCATTGCTTGCCAATGCTAATGCCTACAGTACACAACACAACTACAAAAAAGAAACCTAAACTGGCAGTTTCCTGCTTTGTTTGTTTCTGTGTCCGGTGAGCGGCTGGAATTGGAAAAGCTGGTATTACACTAGGATACCATTACCATTACCACCATAGACCAGGCAGGAGTTTATGCCTTCTGTTTTTTTTTGAAGAGTTAAAGTTAAACGGAGGCTGATTGCTCATGCTCACAACTGAAAAAGGACAGGCTACAACTTGTACATTTGTACTGATACTGAGGTAGCTGGCCGGGTCTGTCTGGGTCACAGTCATGGCACTTGGCAGGTGAGGTAGCCAGCCTGTCCTTTTTCAGTTGTGAGCATGAGCAATCAGCCCTCCGTTTAACTTTAACTCTTCAGAAAAAAAAAAAAAAAAAAAAAAACAGAAGGCATAAACTCCTGCCTGATCTACAACTACAAGATAAGTCAGTACTAGTAATTAGTAAATGCATGGAGGAGATTCCGACCGTGCTTTACAAAATGTTGATTGGTACCGGTCCGTCCGTAGTACTAGCAGGTAAGCAGGAGGGTCGAGGGTGGAGTAGTCCTCAGTCCACAAAAGCTGTTGATCCGATCGTCTCGAGCGAGCCACATACAACTTGAAAGCAACAACTCTTGTTTTCTCTTTGCTTCCTTTACCCAGTAACTGAACTTAAGCATTTCCCCTGAAGGTGATTGGTTAATCTCAGTTTGCAAGTGAAAGCTGAGATAACCAATTACCACAGATTCAGCACCACACCAGAATTGAAGAAAGCAAACAGAAATCCATGTTTGACATCTCCTGAGACCTCACGAGAGTGAGACATGTATAAAAACACCATGGATGCATCCACCTTATGCAAAGAAAAAGCGAAGGTGACTGACTGTGTGGAAAACAACAAAAGGGAATTATCTTTTAGATGGGAAGAAGATTAGAAGGGGTCGGGGGAAGGAAGAACTTACTGTAAAGAAGTCAATTATTGTAGGTAAGTAAGTACAGTGTAATTTACAGACAGGGAATAACTTTCATTGCCCAGAAGGTATAAAAAAGCAATAAATAATGCACAACAGCACAGTGCATTATTAATTAAATGGTGATAATTTTTTTCATAGTACTTTCCTTTGAATTGTACAGTCAGTATCAGAGTAGAGTAGTAAGTAAATGTGTGTGACCACTGACTATACAGACTCAGTCAGAGACAGACGGATTCTAAATTTATAGATATATATTAATTATAGTCAGATATATTCTAAATGTATAGATTGGTAGCAGTGTGGAAAAGTGGAACGATGTGGAAAGTATAGTAAAACTGAAAACCAGTGGGAAAAAGGGAGAAGAAGATATGGTAATGGCAGTCTAGAGAGTTTAGCTGTATGTAAAATGTAAAAGAAAGCATAACATTGGTGGTATATGTTTGTAGTTGTAGAGTTTTATCCTGGGAAAAGTGCAAGAGCAAAGTAAGGAATCCAAATTTAGGTATTGTGTGTTAGTTGTGATTTGAAGGAGTTTTAATTTTCAGTTTGAGGGAGAGAGAATGTTAGTGTTCTACTTTTTTTTTTTTCTTTGAGACCTTTTAGTATAGTGAGTCCCCTGCTGCATTGATTTGGATTACAAATAGCTGTTTCTTTCTTTTGTGGAGCATATAATTCTGTTTGCTTAGTAGTGCTCGATAATCCCATTTCCAGTCTCAGAAGGCATGGGTAGTTTTCTACAGTAGTTTTCTGGTTTGTTAATGGGAATATGCATTGTTTGTCACTAATTTAGCTAGCTCAATCCAGTCTGTTGTAAGACTGCACAATGGTGTAGTTGTCAGTGAGATGACAGCAGTAGACAAGGAAGATAAGATTAAATTAATAATTTAAAATACTAAAATACATTAAATTAATAATTTAAAATACTAAAATAAGATACTAAAAATAAAGTAAAAAATTGAAAGTTTTTTCTACAGCAGAAACAAAAAACAAATACAACACAGTAGAAATATAAGAATATATAACAAGCAACAAGCAGTACTATAAAGAGATAAAAAGGCACACGTAAAAAAATTTACCACCAGTCATCACCAATGTATCTATGTATGCCATACACTTAACATTTATAGTTTTATAAGGCAGACTGAATAGAGATGCATATGTGTGCAGCTGTGTATATGCATGGTCATGTTGTGTGTGTGTGTGTGTGTGTGTGTGTGTGTGTGTGTGTGTGTGTGTGTGTGTGTGTGTGTGTGTGTGTGTGTGTGTAAGAGTGAGACAGAATCCTGTGAACTACGTACAGTTTAAGCATCGGGATAATTATTCTCTTTGGCTAGGAGCCTATGAATGGAGAGGTTTGCTCGCTGTCATGTATGAAAGACAAGTGTACATTTAATTGAAGTAAAAACCCTGTCTTTAGCACCTAGGGGCCTTCTTGGCTCCTTCAGACTTTCACAATCACATATTTGGTTGAAGTCACCTAACATCAGCTCACTGACTCAGCATCTTTTTTTTTTCCATAATTTTGCATCATTTAAGTACTGTCAGTTTCCTTTTCTGCATTAGTGAATTGAGCAAAATGGTTTGTTATTTTTCTATATAATATTTCTTTTCAATTTTACTGTCTCCTTACATTGTCCACTTTTTTGGGTAATTGTAAATATGCCAATTTTAATTCAGGCTCCTTCTGTTGTGTCCACCCCAGCCTATGTTTTCCAGGGATCCTTTTCTAATACATTCATTAGTTATTTATTTTGTCAATTAGCTTTGTTTAGTCTGTCTGTACTACATCTTCATGAAGATTATCTGCAGTGTTTTACCCCATCCTACCTACAGCAAGATGATTCAAGCGTCATCAAGTTCTTGACAGGCAGTGTCAGGCTGTCAGCGTCAGCAGACAATACATTTTCAGTATTAAGCAGAATAAAGTATTAAGTACTTTCAGCTCAACTAAGCATAAAGAAAGATCATATGACATGTCCAATGTAATGGGAAGCAGAGGGTTGCCACTTGCCATCTTTTCAAATGCCCAAGGTTGGACATTTTTGGTAGAGAAACGTGAGATTTTGCAGGAAAGAAACATACCCATGGGGCATGGGTATGTTTCTTTGTTCCATGGCTGTCTAAATACCAAATCTTACAGTTTACAGCCGGAAAAAAAGTAAGAAATGTAAGTTGCAGTTAATAAAAATAATGCGAGAGTGAGAATAATGATTCAAAACATTATTAAGCAAAATTTTGTATTTTGAGTACCAAAATTACATGCCTTTTTTTGCTTTCATGTACATGTCCAGAATTTTTGACATGAAAAGTTGGCAACCCTAGTTATACAAGTGTTTATATAAAGCATTGGTGTAGAACTTGGCATAGTTGCCAGTTCCATCTGATGGGGGAGGTGCAGTGAAGCTATTTATACCATTCTGTAAGAAGTTATAATCTGCTTTGGAGAAGTTCTTTTAGTTTAGTTGCTGCTAAGTGTGGGGGGGGTCAGGTGTGATAGTTACTTCAAAAGAGACTAATTTGTGGTCAGATCTCACCGGGGAAGACCTCACAGTGGTGGTGCTACAGTGATCCCCCATTTTGGTAAACACCAAATCCAGGATATTGGCACTCCTTGTGGGGTTGTCAACCAGCTGGTCCAGGGCATTGGCATTAATGAATTCAAGGAACCTTTGGGCAAGTGAGTTTGAGCACGAGTAATTTGTCCAGTCAATGGATGGGTAATTAAAGTCTCCCAAAACGATGGTGTTTAGATGTATCATGATAGACTCATGTTGATCCAAATAGGCAGAGTGGGTGTCCTGATTCATGGAGGGGATCCTGTAGCTGGCAATGACTTGAATAGGTGTCCTACCAACAATTAATTGCACCTAAAGTATCTCCAGGGAATCATACTGATTAACCAATCTGGAGGTGTATTTATCTTAAATGAATATTAATGCACTGTCTACTTTAGTTTTCATGCCTTCAGTATGTGGTCTGAATGTGTGGAAGGAGGTGTAACCTGTATGACTGGGGTGCTCTACACAGCCTTGAACCAGGTCTCCATGACTGCACAAATGTTTATGTCTTCCAAGGTGAGGACTGCTTCCAGTGAGTGCAGTTTCTTGTTAAGACTCCTAGCATTTAGCAGCATAACCTTGAGGTTGTTTTTAGATGGAGTTTTTACATCAGGAATTTCGTCTTTGAGACACTGCCTAAAATGGCATATGGGGGTGGCAAGGGCCTTAGCCCGTAGTCAAAATTCCAGGGGTGACAACTCTGGGGGGTAGTTGTCCTATGTACAACTAGGCATTTGTGAAATTTCAATGGTTGTTTTACAGGAGCACTCTCAACTCAAGGTGTCTGCATCTACACAGGGCACTGTCAAGCACTGGAGGAGAAACTAATAAATATCCCTGATGATTTATGGATTAAGTATTTAGGCAGATATTCTGATGACTGGTTAGACAGCAGCAAATCAAGCAGTGCTTAATGAAAAGAAAAAAATGAGCTTGTCAAGAATGATGAAAGGAGGAGATCCACTTGAATGGCTACTGCCTAGCTACTACTAGTGCTAGTCTCTCTCCAGTTTCACTCTGCTGGGATGCAATGCTCCTTTGCTTCTTCTCTCACCAGAAGCAAAACAGTAGCAGCAATCCCAAAAAGAGAAGCAGGCCACACATTCTTTGGTAATCAGCAGTTCTGTCCACAATGATCCAAGGGTTTCTAGGCTTGTTGTAGCCTTTTCCTGGTAGATGCCTTGAATACCACCCAGACCCATCAGAAAGGTCAAACACAAACACTCACTGGCCAATCCGAAACAGCCAGGAATCAATCTTCTCTACTCCTTGTCTCACCAAGAGCAATGTATAAGCACAAATTCCAAGATGGCACCAATGAAGCAGTCATGAGGCTTTCCAGTAATCAACAGTCTCCAGGAAATAATGTCACTATGCTCCTTCACTCTTCAGGACAAAAGAGGAGCACTAATCCCAGGATAACTACTGGGAGGCAGAATGTGGGCTCTCTGATAATTAGTGGTCTTCGAGTAGATGTAGATTTTAAACATAAGCTGGAAGAAAATGGCTTTTGGATTATTCATATTTATTTTGATGTTTTACTTTATGTTTACTTTTATAAAATCACCATTTAAACGTCTTTAAATGTGAACCTTACTTCATCCTGAAATTTTCTTGTAACTCCCAAACATTGGCAGAAATCAATCCTTTATGGATCAGTAAACTATTATTAGTCAGCAAAGAAACATAAAACAAACATTTTTATTTGAAAAATAATAAATAAAAATAACTAAATAAAAATGAAAAGTGTTTCTTATAGCAATTCTATTTACTAAAACCCACAGCCCTGCTTTTCCTTATTACATTTCAACATCATTCTATTATTCCAAATCTCTGTCTTCTCTATATTTATTTACACACAGTTTCCATTGTCTAGTACAACTGATCCAACTTTAAATACTATGTAGAAAATGTGAATGTATTCACAAATTCCACATAATATAAGGAGTGTATTTTTTCAACACCAATAATCACTTAAGATGTAGAAATACATACATTAATAGAAAAGGCAAGAAACATTAGCATGTTACATTTATACCCATCATGTTTTCTTTCTTTTCAACATTTTTTTCCACTCCAATATTACATAAATTGCTCAGTTATTGCTTTCCCTTAAAATCACTCTTCTTCCTGAGCATTATTCTTTGTAATTGTCACTGCAAATACCAATTATTTCAATGTAATTAGCTCCATCCCTTTCATAAACTCCATGTTTATCTGTTTTATAATATCCACTACTTTAACTACAATTCATTTGTTTTTTATATCGCAGTACAAAAATATGCAAAGGTATTAAAACATTTTGAATATGAATCTTTAGTACTTCAATTCTCTCAGCTTAAGGTCTGGGACTAAAATTAAATGGTCATTCAAGCCAGGGGTTACACTAGCATTTAACTGCAGCTGCCAAATAAGCTCCAGATATTCTAATTTGGTCTCCCATTCACTTCCAAACCATCTCTGTGGTTATAGCTACAACCGAAACTAATCCTATAGAGGTTGTCAGTGACAGTTGCACCACACCTACTGTACAGGGTAAAGACCCTACACATAAAACTACTTATGCTGAGGCACTTACAGGTAGCCTTCCTAAAATAAGTCTGCCTTCATGGTACAACTAAACACTCTGTTAAAACACCACCCACAGCTATATTTAGTACATTGTATCCAAAGCCTCTACTGTTAAGACCTTAAGGCAAACCAGTGCACAATCAAATTTCCTGGTCATTTATGATTCTATAATTTGGCAGGAGAGGGTCACGGTTAGCTGCCTTTCTGTGACTAGGACCCATCAAGTCACATAGGCACTCAGGTCATTGAAACACAGGTACCAGTAAGAATCTGTCATAGTCCATGTGGGTGTTAATGCCCTGAGATGTACCTACCTTGACTATAAGAAGCGAGACATGATCAGTCTCACTGATTATGTGTATCAGGCAGGTATGAGCCTAGCACTGAGCAGCATACTGCCTTCGCCAAGGATGATGCCAAGTTACCAACAGAAAATGATTGATTTTAACAATTGGCTTAGCTTCTGGTGTCAGTCCAAGGGGGTACAATATTTGGTGGCCTTGGAGGACATGGTTGACAGACCATGCTGCTTTGCCAGGGATGGCCTCACTTATCCCCTCTATGATTTTGGATATTGGCAATGACCCTTTCCATTCCCATAGTGCCTTTTGCAGGCAATTCTAAACTGACTTAAATGAGCTTATGAAGATGGTACTGCTTAATGCTAAAAGTCTTAACATGAAATTCCACTCCCTGCAAGCTGTCCTCACCCTGGAGATTGTAGACATATGTCCAGTAATTGAGACATGGTTTACAGTAATGGAAAGCACCCCAGCAAAGCAAGTTTATAACGCCTTTCACACATTTTGGCCAGCTACTACACAGGAGGGAACTAAAGGTGGAGGAGTCTCAGTCTATATAAAAAACAGCCTTGCATCCAGACTCGTTAATGTTTATGACCCATTGGAACTCATACATGTGCAACTCGTCATAAACAGGGTCTTGTACCATATCCTTGCAACCCATAGTTCCCACTCCATGTCCCAGGAAACCTATACTACCTATCTCAAGGTACTTGAGTTCCTCACCATTCAACCCAATACAATATTGTTGGGGGATCTCAATTACCCCTCTATATATAAAGAATACTACACCACTTCTATTGCACAAGGCTAGCAATCCTGAATCATTGTTAATACCAACATGCTGGAACAGTTGGTCCATTGTCTTACCAGGAGTATAAACATCCTTCATCTTGTACTCACAAACATGGGGGTGGCCAATGTTCCTCATCCAAGATCAGACTATAAGGCACTATTGCTTGAAATAAAAATTAATTCCATGGATCCAGTGGAAAAAAAACCCTTTAGGAACTATTCCATGGCTAAACTCTCTTTACTAAGTGACACCTTGGCTAAATTCCATGCACACCCAAACGTAGTAAACACCATAGAATATGCTGAGCTATTTACAGAATCTCTATAAAATCACATTGCTAGCTGTATAGATTGAGCTGTGCCCACTTGTATTATGAATAAGACAAACTCAAAAGGAAAGCCACACTGGTGGAATCATGATATCAATTTATACAACAAAAGAAAACAAATCTTGGCTAATCATAAGATGAACAAAGCCATACATACTAAAAGCCATCTGACCAATCTAAAGAGGCAGCTAATAGAGTTAATTAATACTGCAAAGGCTAAATGTGAAGAAAAAATAGCTTTTCAGGCAAATGACAAGAACAGAGCTTTCTACAGCTATGGCCATACGCACAGGGAAAATACACAACAATGTGCAGAACTTACTGTAAATGGTCTCACCTACACTAAACTGGAGGCCATTGTCAACCTTTTGGCTGACAGGTTCTGCTCAAATTTCTCCCCCACACGCCAACAGATAGTCCAGAGGAAATACCACATACCATGATCCCCACAACCATTACGGAGCAGGTCATCAATGCACTTTCCAAAGCCAAAATCACTGCATTGATGAGCCAAGATAACATCCCTGGGTGTTTAATAAATAGCATGAAACATGGCCCCTGTGGCCCACTTGAATCACTTTTCAGCTGGTGCCTACAGTCAGGTATTGTGCTCAAAGAATGGAAGATGGCTACAGCTATTACCCTGCACAAAGGAGGTCCAGCCACTCATCCGGGTAACTACACGCCCATAAGTCTTTCCAGCCTCATATGTAAGGCCATGGAAAGAATCATCATGGACATAATAAATGAGGATGTAGGTAAATTGCAAACACTGGACCTACCTCAGTTCAGCTTTGTTAAAAGGAAGATCATGCTTATTAAATCTGGTTTAGTTTTTTGAGAAGGTCACCAAAAGATTGGATGAAGGCAAGACTGTGCGCACAGCTTACCTCGGCCTGGCCAAGGGTTTTGATACAATACCCCACTCTGGCATCATAGACAAGCCAACTAATTTAGGTATAAACCCTTTTATCACTCACTAGTTACCCAACTGTCTCACTGATGGGACCCAGAAGGTCATACAAGGTGAGCCCACCTCCACCAAGGTGCCAGTCACTAGTAGAATCACTCAGGGCTCAGTACTGGGTCCACTCCTTTTTGGTATGCATTTCCCCTGAAATGTAAGCAAATGTTGAAGGTTCATTGGCTGACTAAGTTTGCAGATGATCACAACTTGGGGCTTATGATTGCCTCCCTTGCAGACACTAGCATTCATCAAGAAGGTTTATCTTTGACAAAAAATGGTGCCAAATCCATGGTCTTAAACCCAGTGCTAAGAAATGCATAATTGTATCCTTTGGGAAGCAAACCATCCCAACTAATTACCATGTTGATAATATGCCTCTAAGAGTTGACCCAATGGTCAGGGATCTGGGTACACATGAAGACAGTAGCTTTACCTTTGACTACCATTTAGCCACAGTGGTGAGGAAATCCTTTTATGTTGCACAAGTTGTAAGTAAGGGCACTATACAATAGTCCCTTTGGCATGCACGTGACTAGGCATATGCAACAACTAGAGTGACCTCACAAGTTCCTTATAAGAAGAATACAAGACATAACAAACCTACCTTATGCAGAGCTCCTTAAAGACCTTCCCTCTACTCAGTCTTCTATAGATTGCTGAGGGGCAATCTGTGCCTAGCTTACAAGGAATCCCTTAATTAGTAAGTCAAAGAGTACCAGAAATACAAGGTCTAGGGACCTAAATTTTCTCTGTGACTTAAAAAGAACATGCTGTTGAGGCAGATATGTGTTCAAAGACTGCCCCTCCTGTGAACTAGGTTTCCCATCCTATGAAGCTGAGTTTGTCTATTACCCACTTTAACTGCAACCTAGATAATTGGATGGGGAACAGGAAATTTATACCAAGCCTGGCACCCATGTCGCTTATGGAATGAGGTTGCTTATAAATGGCTGGCCCTCAATGTCCTATTTGGATGCAAGACATCATTGTTCTTTTGGGAAAAGTTGGCTAGGCTTAGAAAGGCATCCTGTGTCGTTAGCCTAGTAACAATCTTAAAAAAAAATACAGGACATTAAGCTGAGAAAAAGGCATGAAATAATGTCATAATAAAGGAGAGTCATAGTCATTTCAACCCTTAATTCTCCAGCAGTCACATATGAGGTATTAACAGCAATACTAATCAGAAGAAAGAGGGATATCAGAGATACTGCTGGAAACAGGCTTCAGCATACAATGAGAGCACAGACAAACAAAAAAAAAGTATGCTTTTGAATTAATATTCAGTTTCAAATGTTGCAAGAGACAGCTGCCATAAGTCCAGTGACCAGTAGATATCAAGTTAATGGTGAACTCACTGTCCATATACCAGGAGTCAAAATTGTGAACATGATGATGCTTTGCAACCACAATAGTGTGTATGCAATGTTTTATAAAGTAGATTGAAAAGTAACATTGTTGACCTACAGGTCTGAGGTCCCTTAGAAATTCTGTATTAATGCAAGAAAAGAATAACAAAGCCAGGAGGTAAAATACTATATAAACAAAAGAACAAAATACAGTACAAAAAGATGACTCAGGATAATGAAAGAAATAATCACAATTTATATGAAATACAGGACAGTTTGCATTCCCAAAGCTGATTAGCATGAATCACATCATAGCAAACTCAGAATACAGAATCCTGGAAGCACTGAATACACTACTATGTCCAAGAGCATAGCACATTTAATTTCATAGACATCATGCAGTCTGTGATGTAAGGAAACAAAAGTGTCACTATTTTTATAAAGGCTACAGTCCATTCATTTCCTTCACAACTTCACAAATTATGTTTTCCATCTCCAAGGGAAATCCACTTCTGTGAACATAAGACATTCACCTAGACAATAAACGTGAGCATTCTGTTGTCTCTGCACTAGTGAGATGCTGGACTAAGAATTATAAATTGCATGGATGATGGAGGCGCAGACCCACATGTGGTGAGCAGGGTAACTTGTATCTATACAGATGTACATAATTTTGCTGAAGAATGGCAGACTTTTTGTTTATTTTATGCTTAAGAAAAGCACACATACTGCATACTAACACTAGTGAATATATCATTGGACAAAGGATGCAGAAATAACTGTAAATTATTCTGACATTCTGCTCTTTTACATCTCTGTTATGAGATTCAACATTCTATGGGCTAATATTCTCAATTAAAGAAAAGTAATTATGTGGTGTGTGTGTGTGTGTGTGTGTGTGTGTGTGTGTGTGTGTGTGTCTCTATGACTGCCTATGTGTGTTTATGTCTGCTTGTGTGAGAGACAGAATGCGCGTGTGTGTGTGTGTGTCTGTGTGCGAGTGTGCGCATATGTGTGTGTTTAATTCTTTAAAAATGGTAACTGACTGATAGGACTCCAAAAAATATTTAAAAGTTTACTTTGGATATATTTGGCAAAACAAGAACTGACTAGGCAATGCAGTGCTGAAAAAATGCTACAGGAACTGCAGGAGGATAATTTAAAGAAACACAGTGAGCTATTTTGCCTAAAAGTTATAGAGAACCAGCGCTTTCTCAATGGAGGGTAAAACAGGTATTATAGACAACAAATAAACATTTGCTAGAAAGGCCAAAGAGGTAGAGTTGAAATTGTTCAAAAAAAATTCAGCAAAACAATATGTGCAAACAGATTATCTGCCTTCATTATGTCTAAACAGTTTGGCAGATGATGCTGGAGAGCTACTGACTAAACTGCAAAGGCTACCTTTAGAAAGCAGGTGATTTTCCTAGCCATCCAGTAGTTCCTAATAACAGCGACATTCTCTTTTTGATCATACAAGCAACTATCTATAGGGGTATTTTCAGATCTTCATACTCTTCTTGTCCCCCTCCTCCTCCAACATAAACACTTTGAATTCTGTAAAGAATTTGGACAAGAAAAAGTTTTTCAGTAACCTACAGTTAAACTTATCAGCACCAGACAATACAACATTGCTTTTATTCCTATTGTTTTGCCATATGCATTCTTTCCTATTGTTTACGTCTGATATTTGCATACTTCTATTGCATTTTGAATTAGTACTTTAAGAAGCCATTTTCTAAATAATGGCAATGTATTTTCTCTCTCTTTGTCTGTCTTTCATTGTTTCCTCTTTCTGTAAGGTAATTGTCTTTATTTCTCTCTCTCCTGAAATCCCAGATACCACACTAATAAAATTCAAGAGTGCTGCCATATTACAGACATAGTGATATGGTTTACTTGCAGAAAAATGGGCTGCTCTATAAAGGGGACAAGTAGCTGCAAGCCTTTAAGTGTAATTGTTCTTACTGAAAAAAATGTATGAAATTAGCCTGAATGGTAGGCTGGTAGACTTCCTGAATGAATGTCCTTGATGGAAATCTTGGCTTTGTACAGCAGGGTTCTTATTGGTCTGATGCGATACATTCCTATTACAAGCCAACACTGCACTGGACTGAAGAAACCCCAGCAGATGTTATATATTTCCATATATGGAATACCTTTGATAGGTTGTCTAAAGAAAAGTTGTAAATAGTCTTAATAGTATGCACATGTGGTAAAGATTGCTGAAGTATAATTCATCCTGGCAAACTGAAGAAAACTGGGGAGTGTCCATTCCTAAATGATTCAAAATAAAGCTATTAAAAAGTTATTACAATGGTTATTGTTATCATTGGCAAGTTTAGAGTATCTATCTCAGATGTCATGCAAGGGTTAGAATACATTATTGGCCTGAGACAATAGCATCTTTACAGTGACCAAGAGCAGAGGCTTTAATTTTAATTGGAACTAAGCAGAGCTTGAATCACAGTTCTACAAATAGACTGATGTTACTTTGTACAAATAAAATAGCTGGGGAAATTTTGGGAGGGCATTTTGCTAAGAGTGATGACTCAGGTGATGGTTGATAGCAGATAAATGTTGTTTTTTTTCCTTTCTTTGTGGTTATATGCAGCTGCATTGGTGCCCGAAGCAGTGGACTTAGAATATCGTCCATTTTCTTCTTTCAGCATTTTCAGATGTCCGTATGTCTTAAGAGTCTGTCCTTCAATGATTGAAACACTACCAAAGCCACAATTTTATATGTGAAAATTTAAATGAAATGTAAAACAATACCCTCTTCTTTCATCTTCACTGCTGAAAACACATTGACATACCTCTCAGTGCCAACAATTTTCCTAATAGCACAACTCATACTGGTAATAGGACTGCTGTCAGTCAGTAGCTCTAAGAAGACCTATATATGTTCCTTACTTTATTCTCAAAATTGCTTTTGTATTGTAACCATGCAATAATTATAGCAACAACATAATAAAATAAAGAATTTTGTAAGTTGCATATAAGACAGTTAACAATATAACTTTACGACTGGTACCAAATAAGTAAGAGTAACCATTAAAATCACACAAATTTCCTTTTTAAGTAATGGAAAAAGATGTGATAATAACTTAGATCTTGGGAGGAAACTCTCAACTTTTCATAACACCTTCAGCTCTATTTAACTGACATCATTAAAAAAGCTAAATGAGATATCAGTACTACTTAAACATGTGCATAGTAATATTGCTAGAGATCTGAGACCATTTGTTTTGCAAAGAAGAAAGATATATTTGTAAGAAGTACTTTTGAAGGACAACCCCTTTACATAACTTAAATTTAGATTAGCTCTTACCTTTAAAAATGGTTAATTGAGGCAGAGATACTACTTACATAATTATATAAGTGTTGTGGCTGGAGTTCTACAGTCGTTTGCTTTATTTTACACAGGACAATTTTGTACAAATAAATATGCCACTGATTGGATTGCATCTCATGCCAACAGTGTAGCAGGGTCTGGCTGTGCATTATTGATTAGATAAACTGCTCTGGACATAGGTGGCTGATTATGTATTTTGTTTCCTCCATGTGAGCTTGTCATTTGCTTTATTGTATTAAATTATTTGAAGAAACATTGAAGTGGCCAAATTACTTGCACTGGAAAAGTTGCTTCAATTTATAAGACAGAAATAGTAACACCACCACCAATGAAAAGCAGAGACATTTTAATTAAAAATATTTCCCAAAGAAAAACAAGTGTGTTGCAATATGCATATTTCTTTGACACTGACACTGATACATTTAGACTTAAAGATACCGCATTACAAATATATAAAAAATAAGTTATGTTTTTTCTAGGCAACATTTGTGAGAGTTTATTTCTGCATTTATCATCACACCTTTAATTACCTACTTTCTTAAAAGAACATTCTCAATTATTCAGATAGATAGATATTATTAAATATATTGAAGTATTTTGTGAATTAATGTATCCTCCCTGACTGCATTTGTGATGATTGTGAATGGTGTATACTTACTTGACATATACTACAGTGCCTGAAGACATATAGATCCTTCTGAAAATGTAACCTTTCAGACATCAAAGAACTATCTAGCCTAATTAACCATAGAGATAGCAAGTAGAAATCACTTCTAGTAAAAGATGTATGATATACAGCAACACAACCTGTTCCTTGTCATGTAACATTTCAAATGACACTTATGCTTTTTATGTAAAGGTTTTGTTTCTCTGCTTAGCTTTTGTTTTTTTTTTTTTATTCTCTTATACCTTAGCCCTAAGTGGTCTTACAGAATCTGTGTCAAGACATGTTTTTGTGGTTTCTTTTCAGAATTTGTATCAAAATAAACTTTTATTCGTGGAAAAAGTGTAGACACAGTATCAGTAGGATTTTTTTCATAATTTTTATTTTCCACAATGAAGCACCCTAGTTTATCCTATCAGACTCTGCCAAATAGCTTTAGATAATCTGAAACAGTCTTTATATTTGGCACAAATACAGCAATCTATATTGGGAATCATTTTTAAAAATAATGACTAGTCTTTTTGTAAAAAAAATGTAAAGATATGATGACTATATGATTGTGGTATATGCAATTTACAGTGAATTTTGTCAAAATTATAGCATTTTAAGTAGGTATTTCTATTGATATAACATTATAAACAAACAGATCTCTTGTAAAAAACAATTATCTCCATTTGAAAACAAGTAAAATAATATATATATATATATATATATATATATATATATATATATATATATATATATATATATATAATGGGACACAACAACACGTTGTGTGCAAGAGTTTTGGGTTACATTTCTAAACAATGAGGTAGTACTGTTGATAAGAAACATTGACGGTAAACTGCTAGCCGTAAATGCAACTAAGGTGATTAGTTTAAAAAAAAAATAAATACTGAAGAAAAGGTGACAGTGGAAGCTGAATTTCACAGTAATGCAGCAGCTAATATTGTCACATCACAGCAAGAGGTTCTCTGGTTCTAGTCTCAGCTAGTGTGCCTTTTGTGTGGAGACTGCATGTCCTCCCTGTGCTCATGTGCATTTTCTCCAGGTGCACAGGTTTCATCCTACATTCCAATGACATGTAGGAGGTGTAATGGACAATCTAAATTTGCCATAGGTGTGAGTGTGCATGTGAGTCTATGGTATGGAAGAACAACAGAGGCAGGGCTAACCACTCAGCACTGTGATACTTGCCTCTAGATGATTGTCAGTGCTAAAGTGACACCCTGACCCTATGTGCAAAAATTGGAAAAAGGGTTGTGGAAGATTGAAAAGATTAAGGATATCAACTCTACACTTGAAAAGCAAGTACTACTATGTGGTATAGATGGATAAAGTCTAAACTATGACCCAAATGTCTTGAGTTTGATTTGTGGCTTGGTTGCTAGAAGAGGCAAGTATAAAGTATAACAGTGAATGGCTAGAACCTGTTTGGTTTTCCCATAGGGAGACATTGTCAGTGCACTTGGATGCATCAAAGTATAATGTAGAATAAAGTCTTGCAGGAAAAATAACTGCAGCTGTATAGCAGAGATTTGTGCTTATATTACCTAGCCAGTACTTTGTGGAAGCACTGTTATGCATGGGGAAGGCATGCTTGAACCTCATGATGACAAGGACACTAGAGATGTGGTAAAGGACTCTTTAGAAAGGTCCTGCTTGCCCACATTATCATATGTATGCAACTGTATCAACTCCTTTGTCCTTATGATGACTGCACCCTAGTTCGCTCTCCATTCAGTAAAGTCAGCCAGTAGCAAGTAAAGAAAGGGTGCAATAGCTGGAAGAGGACTGGTGATTCATAGGCACATGGCAGCAACATAAAAAAAACATACAGCTATGAAGGCAGTCCAGCCATTTCATACCACTTAGAAAAACGTTAAAGTAAAATCACACCATTAGGGAAAGCATGAACACATAAACAATGAGTTAGTGAAAAGAATTGGCATTTGCAATAATGATGCATACTCTGACAGGGTAGAAAAGGAACATTTATGAACCACAATCACAATCACCTAAGACACAATTATTTATAAGCTTATAAGCTGAGAAAAATGCAGCAAAGTCTTCTCAGAGGCAGCATAAGAACCTTAGTCAGACAGAAATTGTGCTATGTTTGGAGAAGAAACCAATCAAAACCTTAGAATCAACAGAAGCAATATAATATTTACACATTATTCCTGACTGCACATGAAGTATGCATTTGCAATAAATGGAAGCCCTGAATTGGCTATATGATGAGAATATGTTAAAGGTGTCAAAGCTGACAAGGCGCATCAATATCAGCATGGTGACAACTACACAACTGGTCAGCAGTAATGTCAATACATTAGGTTGAATTCAAACGAATGTCAATACATTAGGCTGAAGTCAAACAAATGTCAATACATTAGGTTGAAGTCAAACAAATGTCAATACATTAGGTTGAAGTCAAACAAATGTCAATACATTAGGTTGAATTCAAGCAAAACTAACAAACACTGCGCATCAGTGTCCCACTTAGCTAGTCAGTGTGCTTACTATCCTTGACTTATCACCTTTCTCAACCAAATGCTCTTTATCTTTCTGCATCCTCCTTTCATTTTTAGCGTGCAGAGTGACATAAACATGTATATTTTATTACACTGCACAATTGCATCTATATTATTGGTATAAACTCACTTTCAGTAACATGGCAGAGTTTGATTTAATACAAATAAACTCAATAAATATGAATGAGAATACTTGTCAAATAACAAATTCTTAATTTAGTGCACTTTGTGTGGAAAGTTTATAAAGAATAATGATTCTAATGCAAATGGCCATTGCTTGAATTGTCTTAACGTGACTGAAATATAAAGAGTTTGGAAGTGAAACAAAAAAGGCATTATTAATTGTTTATATAGTAATGTTAAAGTCAGTATAAAACTTTGTATAGTTACAGAATGTCTATCACGTTAGAAGGAAGTCTTGGTATTATATTCTTCAAAATATTTAGTAGTAAAAAAGGAAAATTACTGGAATTCAGATTTTGTAATTCTCAAAGAAACAATAAAGAAGTTAATAAATGACTTACACAAATGCAAGAAGATAATACAGAAAAACAACAATTAAATACAATGAAAAAATAGAGCAAATATCTAACTAAGAGGAAAAGAACAAAATTGTTAAAAATGAAGTTTCCTGTGTTGAAACAAATATAAATGAAAACAGTGGATTCAATAGAAATTATCAATACAAGCAATTCTCCTGTGTCTGAGATAGCCAATGATTTACTTCCATTAAAGAAAACTGAACTTTGCCGAGACAAATTAAGAAGTGGGATAACAAGCTATTCACATTATTTATGAAGTCCAGCAGTTGGCAGAGGGGGTTAAAGCTCTGTATTGCTAATGTGCTATCATCTGCAGAAAAGGATTTAAGTCCCTCAGCCTTCATTTACTTACTAAGTGACCTTGAGTAAGAAACTTAACCAGACAGTGCTTATGGGAAACTGGAATTTGGCTAGGCTCATAATGGTGTCCTAGACTGCATGCCTAGTAACTAGCTACAAACTTATGTAGGAAAGCTAGCTACATGTACTCTCATTGTGAATAATACTAACGAGCAAGAAAAGCAAGATAATATGGTGATCATATGAATCACTGAGACATGCAGTACTGATTCCGAGACACATGCGATACCGATTCCGAGAGCATGCAGTACTGATTCCGAGAGACATGCAGTACTGATTCCGAGAGACATGTAGTACTGATTCTGAGAAATACTAATGAGCAAGAAAAGCAAGATAATATGGTGATCATATGAATCACTGAGACATGCAGTACTGATTCCGAGAGACATGCAATACTGATTCCGAGAGCATGCAGTACTGATTCCGAGAGACATGCAGTACTGATTCCGAGAGACATGTAGTACTGATTCCAAGAAATACTAATGAGCAAGAAAAGCAAGATAATATGGTGATCATATGAATCACTGAGACATGCAGTACTGATTCCGAGAGACATGCGATACTGATTCCGAGAGCATGCAGTACTGATTCCGAGAGACATGCAGTACTGATTCCGAGAGACATGTAGTACTGATTCCGAGAAATACTAATGAGCAAGAAAAGCAAGATAATATGGTGATCATATGAATCACTGAGACATGCATTACTGATTCAGAGAGATATGCAGTACTGATTCCAAGAATGTGGAGGATGAATGACTACAAGTTCAAACTTATACCTATTAATTCTGAGAGGGGCATTTCTACAATATTCTGTTTTCTCTAAGGTATGATGACCTTGGGGTTGATACACATTGGTTCATAGTTGTGGGGTCTATCCTCCACATTAGGGGATTGGGAGCTTGTACCCTGCAAAAAAAAAAGAAAGGATTAATGGAGAAAAGTGATATTCAACATTCTCTCTTGTATATTTTTCAGTCTTTTTTTATTTTGGAACTTTGAGATCAGCATTGAGAGTCACAGTATTTCAATATGTAGCTAAATAATATAGCAAAAGGCAGACAGAGCAATTATTTCTTAGAGTTATGTTAATGTTATCTAAAAGGATAAAGCAAGAAAGTAACAGCATAACAGATTTCCCTAATAGATAAGAGGAGGCATTAAGGAGAAAGTTGAAGCACAGAACTACTGGTTAGAGGTGGAGGGGTAATTTGGAGTAATTATGCTAGCAATCCTCAGATTTTAAATTACCAGGCTGATTCTATGGAATTAATGAGCTAAAGCACTAACGTCACTCTTGATATTACACTACTAACTAGTGACATGATATCTAGAAATGTGACATTAATATAAGAATCAGTATGCACATACCCAAGTATACTACCTAAGCAGAATGTCTTGTGAAAATCAGTTAAGGATACATACTTATTCCTTACATCATACCCTATGACATCACTGAATATATGCCAGTGAACACTCAGGCATGACTTTTAACAACAATAATATGAATACCTATTCTTAAATTAAAAAAAGAAAACATTATTTAAAGATGAGCAGAAATGTCCGATGATCAGTGACTGCAGACCATGCAAAACACAGCATAGCCCACATATATTACTTCATACATTAATTGTACTCTTATATGTTTTTTACAAGACAGGAAACACTAACCTAAATGTTATGGTCCATAGAATAGATGCCATCTCTTCACTTACACTGCTATATGCTGTGCACACGCCTGCAGCATGGAGTTCTTTACTACTGCTGCTGGCTGGTCAACATTAGTCAAAGCAGGACTGTAACTGGGTCACTTCACCGCCAGAGTGGTGCATGATCATTTGATGCAGAATGCAGCAGCCAGCAGGCATCCTGTGTGTTGTAGCTGGGTCATACTGAAGGGCACACCCTGACTCATCCAGGCATATAAATCTATTCTTTAATATTCCAAATACATTTTTGATGACAACATGTGTCTGAGACAAGTCTGTGTTGAAACTGTCTTCTGCAACATCCCTTGGATTTCTCAGTGATGTCATTAGCCATGCCTTCAGGGGATATCTACCTTCACCTGAAAAAAAAAGGGGGAGGGGAGCAAAACAAAGAAAACATGGCTTAGTATTAAGAATTACATTTTACAATAAATGAAAACATGATAAACAAGATGACTACTGGGCATTTTACCATGCATGAAGAAGAGTTAGAATAAGCTGGTGTGCCAAATATAGGAATAATGTGTTTTGCCAGGATGCTAGGCAGACATGTTGGTGATGCATTCCCGTGCATCACAAATTACCTAGTGGGTGATAGAATGGAAGACCTTGCAACTGTGGGGGTATCTCCACTGTATATCAGATGGTGCCCTAATTACAACATGGGTGCAATCTATCACACTCAGTACCACAGAGACGCATGCCACCCCATTAAAGGCATGCATAATTTGGGGTTTTTTTCTGAGCTGACATCAGGAATAAATCTACAGAGCCATATGTGCCAAGAGTACATCTAGGAGCTATTCAAGTATCCTTGGTACTAGGCCTTTGAGATACCTAATGTATTCCCAGTCCATCTCAGAAAGGTCACTGTGGCAAGTATATTAAGGGCTGTACATAACACAGTGATAAGAAGGCTGCACATCCTCAAGTGCAATTATGGAGGTCATACATGCTCACTTAGATACTTCTAAACACTAGATAACATGTTGCCCTTAACCCCAGCCAGAAAGTAGTTTGCATATTGACTAATGCTACCGTATTTTAGCACTATATAATATCTTGCCTTTAACCCAGAGACCCCTGTTAAAACTGAATCATTAATCCTAAACTGCCCACACTATTAGAGGATTGGACAACATGGATTTGCAATTTCCTAATGTTTCTGTGACCATCTTGGGGGATTTGGGCATCCTAAAGCAATGTGGAAATTGTTTCATGTTCTCAAACCAGTTAATCATTAAAGAAAATAATGTAGTATCCAAGAGATGTAAATAAATAACTTCCTTGCAGGCGAAAGTCTCACATACAAATGAGGTTGTCAAGAATATTCATACTACATCCCTCATTCATACCACCACACACAGAGTGTCTTATGCTGTAGCACTTAAAACAAACTTCCCATATCTAAAACACCTCCATAGAGACTTCACAAAAACACTGCTCCTCAGCAATCACTAAAACACATACTAGAAGCAACACCAAACATCTCATATAAGTACACACCCAGTGATCCCCTAAGAGTATAGCCCATAAGGCAAGCATATACCTTACCTAATACTCTTGTCATTGGAGACTCCATTGTGTGACAAAGATGTCCTACTCAATTGTCTAGATAAGGGGAAAACAATGGTTAGTTGCCTAAATGGAGCCAAGATCTGCAATATCATGCATGATCTCAAGTCACTGCATCCAAGGTACCAATATGATTCTGTTATAGTCCATATGGATGTACATGACCTGAGACATAGCTCACTGAAATGTATGAAACAAGAATAATGGATCTCTTGGAATATGTGTCACAGACAGTTATGAACCTTGCATTGAGCAGCATTCTGACTTCACCAACCATGATGCCACATCATAAACATAAAAGAATTGCACTGGCTAAACGATCAATTGTATCAGAATTAACTGCCAGTCTTTCTGATATTAAGGATAAGTGAAAGATTTGTGTGGGAGATTTAGTTGAATAAAAGAAAATAAAACTAAAATGAGACCTTTGAGATTGCAACCAGGGCAGAGTTTTTCTGTGGAGAACCAATCAGAACATGGGACAGTTAAAAATAGGTGTACACCAGAATGTGGGCAATAAGGGGCAGCATGGCTTGTTTGCATCTTCAAAAGGTCTGGGTTATACCATGGAGTGGGACAGTGATGTGAGTTATTTTCCTCCACTCCTAGCAGCACAAGAACCTGTACATTTGGATCAATATTTTTGTTATCCAGCAGTTAAAAGTAAACCAACCATTAACCCAGATAAGAAACAAGGGATGAATGGATATGGAAATCAGCAGAAGGACAGTGATATCAGAATTTTAAACAGAGAAGATAGCAGTGAAAGTTACAATTAAGTTAGAGGGTATTCTAATGTTGGACGCTTTCTACATTCTACAGTAGTTAACTTGTCGAGTTTTGAACTGACTGATGAACATTTATCTGTTTCAAATTTGGGACTTAAGTTTATGCCAACATTTTTACTTTGCTTATATATGCTTGAGTGATATTTTTAAATTGGTACATAAGTTACATTTACTATATATATCTTTTCACAGATTGATGTTGAAAGCTTAAACGTAGTTGATTTTAATGATGACCTTAATGATAACTGTAGTACAAATTATATTTTATTTCTGTACTTCTGATACTGATGAAATTAATTCATACTGCTTATTAGATACATCAAGCATCAAATGTAAAAAAAAACTGTTATATACCTCATTTCTCTAATGAATATGTTAAAACAATTTTCTATAATGCTTAATTTTGCAATTGAGGAAGCCTTTAATACGTTTTTCAGCTGGCAAATGTAATGCTCAGTATAATTTGACTGAAAAATGGATAGCTGCAAAGGACTTAATAAGAAGAATTTACTTTTTAAACCAGCTGATCAAGGCAATGATATAGTGGTGATGCATTATAAGCAGTATTTACTGTGTATTATTTACATTTAGAAGATCATTCTACATATGAAAAAAATAATAAGGAAATATATGAGAGGCTATCAAACAGTATCATAGATTATTAGAGAAGGGGTATAGGTTAAGCTATTTTAGTAAGGAAGATTCTCACAAGAAATTCAATATTCAGCGGTATAGTATAGCTACTTTTTACTGCCTACATAAAATACATAAAAATTTCATTGACCCAACAGACCATCCTACTATTTTGGCTAGTAGATATTTTTGTAACAATATAGGTATTTTTTTTACATGATTATCTTTTGTCTTATATTGTGAAATTGCCTTTATACATCAAGCCACTACCAATTTTTTGAATAAGATAGTTGGACTTAAATGGACTGGCGACATGAATTTCCTGACTTGATGTTAAAAGTTTATATACACATATTAAACATGTTCTTGGTGTAGAAGCCTTAAATTATTTTTAGGTGATAACCCTGTTTCTAATTATGTGATGGAGATATATTTTTGTCTTACTAATAATTTTTTTTTAACTTTTAATAGTGAATGTTATTATAAGATGCAAGGTACAGCTATGGGAGCTCCCTTTCCTACTATGTATGGGAATCTAGTTATGGGATTGTATCAGATGAAATATTTATAAGGACATAGTTTTATGAATAAATATGTTATTAAATATTTTAGATATATAGATGTTTTGATATTTATTTGTAATGGAGGTATTAAAGAAGTTGATCATTTTGCTGTGATCTACAGAATACTAGATATAATTTTAAATTTGATGGTTTACATGTGGGAAAAGTAGCTTTTTGTACTTGAAATTAGAAGGGATGGATGGTGGAATAATAAAAACAACTATACACAGGAAATTAACAGATGGTAGAAAATATTTACATGGAAGTAGTTGTCATCCTCCACATCTGATTCTTTTCCCTATGGAGAATTATTATGCTGTTGTAGACTTTGTAATGACAAGCTGAATTTGTTTATTGAAGCTCAAAAGCTATTAATATGTTTATTAGTAGAGGTTATAAGAAAGATGTAGTAACTGAGTCATTAAAGAAAGTGATAAATGAAAATAATGATGACATACAAATAAAGAATAGTAAAACATGGGATGTTAGGTATGATAATAATGTTTCCAACAGAGATAAGAGGAGTATTTATTTTGTGACTATATGCTGTATATTTACTGATAAAGTAATTAATTTATTGAAATCCTACTGGCAAATTTCTAGGGATACAAAAAGATTTTTACAATTTAATTAATAATTCTCCTCTGATATCTTATAAACCAAGACATAATATAGGGAATATGTTAGTACATATTTTTCCTACTTTTCAAATGAATATACACTTGGGGGATTCTTATGTTGGCCCCTTCCCCTGCGGAAGGTACAGTAGTTCTATACAAGTGGTATGTGTTAATGACAGGATTAACATTCTCTTTTTCTATCTGAATAAGAAACTTTCATATAAAACTGAAGGTATTACTTATGCCCATACATGCCTATGTAATTTATTTTATATTGGGGAAAAACAAGAGGGCTTTTAAATGTAGATTGCAGGAACATATTAGCGATATTAAAAAAAAAAAGTAGACAGTTCATTTACTATGCATTTTAAACAGTATCATCAGAGTAAGGCTTTATTGTTACAGGGCATAAATTTAGAGCAAGCGGGGGATTAAATTTGGTGAAGATAATTTACTTAAAAAAAAACTGTTGTTTAAAGAAACTGTCTTCTGGATTCAGCAAGCTCTGCATGAAATGCAGGAATAGTGCAGGAGCTGCTAGAGGCAATATGGCCATTGTGCGATCCAGGAATAAGGTTCAGGGATGTGCATGCGTGCTCCTGCACTATTCCTGCACGGACACAGCTCCTGTATACAAATTACCCAATTTGCAGGTGAAAACCATGCAAATGAGTTCAATTTTTGATCCAAGAAACTGGCCGTGCAGGACTGCAGAAATGTACTTGGTCAGTAACAGAGTAAAATTCTGCAAACTACAAAACAGAGCCATGACAGCTCCAAATAAAGGGTGTATATTATGTTGAAACCATGCCAGTGGCCAGATATATGGCCATTGGCATGGAAATCAGTTTCCAAAATAAAAAAAAATAACTTTTATTTTTTTTTAGCCGATTTCGGCTGATTAAGCGTAGGGCAGCAGTGCGCAAATGGGATCGGGCCAAAAATTAAAAAAAAAAAATCCTGAAATAAGCATTGTATCCAAAATCTCTATTTTGCCATTATACACAATGGCAGGCAGAAGACAACATGGCCAGTGAATAGTGGTTGCTAAGGGGGAGGGCTCAGTGTGGACTTGCAACTATGCATTAGCAGGGAATCCTATTCAAATGAGGGGAATGATACTGCATCCCAGATTCTCCCTCATGGCTAGCTTGTGCCCAACCGTGTCTGTGCAGGAAAAGCATGGTGCAAGCCGAAGAGCTAGCTGACATCATAGAGGGGTGTGTCAGGCATACTGTAAACCTATTGGAGCCCTGCGGCTCGGGTTTATCCTGAGCTTAGCAGAGCTAAGCAAGGGTGTGTGTCTGAGGTTGCCTAGCACTCTTACATTGCCTAAGTGGATGTGCGTTCCACAGACCGGGTTTTAAAGGAAAAAAAAGTAAACCAGGAAATAGCAGCTCTTTGCACATCTGAGCACTGTGTTTGCATGGCACACCACTGGGCTTAAACAGGAAGGCAATGGGATGGGAACACAGCAGTGGGCAGGCAATCAAGGAGAACTAGCATAGCTGGCAGGTGAAATGTATCTGAATCAGCCAATTACACAGGCAGCAGACCAGCCCAGCCCAGCACACCACTATAAACTATGCAAACACCTTTCCCTCTGGTTTTTCCCCCCATAATCTACACCACCGGTGTACACAAGCTTGGAAATTTTACCAAACAAAAGCAACAAAAAGATAGGGGCTGCAGCAGCTATCATAAATCAACATGTAGAAGAGGCTGAGGGTGGTGAGGATGAGAATGCTGTTGATCAACCCACAGTGAGGAGAAGAAGAAAAATGTACAGACCCAGGGTAACCTACCAGGTGCAACATGAGCTGGAGATAGTGGAGTGCTATAGGGTGGACAGGGACCTCCTACAGCAAATTGTTCAGCTGTGCCGGCCACACCTCACACACAGAGCCAACAGAGGGAACCCATCCCAGTGGATACCAAGGTATGTGTAGGCCTAAGAATACTAGCCACAGGTAACTTCCAAAGGCCAACTGGGGATATCATGGGGATCTCACAGTCATCAGCATCCAGGGAACTCCACCAGTTCCTGGGTGCCATATCAGCACATGCCGATGAGCATGTATATTTCCACAACACCCGTGAGGTGTTGGCCAGCAATATGTGTCTATTCCACCAAATAGCAGAATACCCAGAGGTAGTGGGTGCTATAGACTGCATGCACATATGCATCAAAGCACCACCCAGTGAGTGGTGTAGAGTCTACATCAACCGCAAGGTCATATGCGATGCCCAGGGCATTATAATGAATGAGTGTGCTGGCTGCCCTGGAAGCTATCATGACTCCCACATCTGGCATCTGATGCAGCTGTACCAGAAATTTGCCAGTGGGGACATCCCTTACCATCACCTAGTGGGGGATGACGGTTATGCACTGGAGCCGTGGCTGATGACACCCATCAGAAATGCACACACACCTGGACAAGAACTCCATAATGAGGGAAATGCACAGACCAGAATCATAACAGAGCATGTGTTTGGGATGCTCAAGTCACGGTTCCCATGTCTGGACACATCCGGTGGAGCCTTGCAGTACTCACCGAATTGCCATCATATGTGCCATGCTACATAATATGATTCTGTGGAACCAGCTGCAGCAGGATCAGCATGGGGCAGGGCCACACAGCCCCACACCATTCCCAAAGCCTGCACAGGCACAGAGTGACTTGGAGGAGGAACAACCTGAGCCAGGCTCAGTAGGCAGAAGGAGGCATACCCAGTATGCCCAGGCTTTGGCAAAGAGGCAACCCAAAACACATACACTGACACAATAGGGACCCAGGGAATGACACCTCTCTCTGACTCACACATACATTAAAAGGGATGCCAAACATGACACTACCTGTGCTTAACCATGTATAGGGAGTATACTATGTGCATCCTACATAGTCAGCCCTCCAGCACCATCCTCAGTACTGGCACAGCAACAAGGTAAGTCACTCTTCCTACCAATTGCCGAATGGAGTAGTATGTCTTGTTACTTGTTTTCTATGGTATGGATGTGAGCATGTAAGGGAATTGGGTGGCTGAATGGGATGCCAGCAGATAGTAGACACCTATAGTGGCAGCATGAGATCTGTAACAAATACTGGTGTCACCATTGTAGCCAGTACTAGACAAGGTGATACAACTCACTGCAGGAAATGTGCTGGGCCACATGTGTGTCTATATGACACACACATGCCAGTCAGGGAGGCTCACATACCCAACAACAGTCTCAGCCAGCAGTACAGGTGTAGACAAACACAAACAAAGACTGTGCTAAACTCTCTGATTGATGGCTATGGAGAACATCCCCCCAGACATACACAGACAGACTACAACAGGTCAGGCAGTGGGATGTTAGTTCTGAAGGGTAAGAAGTCAGAAACTGAAATGTAGGTCATTCAAACCTAATACTTGTAGTACACTGATATGCCTCTAGTCAGCATGATAGGTTAGAATGCAGAATGAACTGGAGTACCTGAAATACCAGTACAGTCATAGCAAATGTGTACAAGTATCAGGTATGCCCCCCAATCCTATGTAGAAATGTACTAACAGTCAGGTGTGACCCCCAATCCCATGTAGAAATGTAGTAACAGTCAGGTGTGCCCCCCCAATCCTATATAGAAATGTGGTAACAGTCAGGTGTGCCCCCCAATCCTATGTAGAAATGTAGTAACAGTCAGGTGTGACCCCCCAAATCCCATGTAGAAATGTAGTAACAGTCAGGTGTGCCCCCCCCAATCCTATGTAGAAATGTAGTAATAGTCAGGTGTGCCCTCCAATCTTATGTAGAAATGTAGTAACAGGTGTGCCCCCTAATCCTATGTAGAAATGTAGTAACAATCAGGTGTGCCCCACCTACCCAATCCTATGTAGAAATGTAGTAAAATGTATGTGTAGGTATAATAACAGTAGAGCACAGATTACCTGAGCTGGCCAAGGTAGCAGGATAGATTGCAGCATGTGTACAATATGCAGGTCTGTGTGTGTTAGGTTGGTGTGTGTCATATATTGTGTTAGAGTAGTCAGTATGTATGCATGGTGAGGTTTGTCCTGGTGGCCATTGCCCAGTACTGCTGATGACATGGCCAAGTTCTCACAACTGCAGTGTCAAACACAATGCTTCCCAGCAAAACACATTCCAGCAGTAAGCCATAGTAAATGTTTGGAAGTAATATGTGTCACCATCTGAAAGATGGACATGGCATGAATGTCGGCCCAGACATACAAGCAGTACACAGGGGGAAGTACTCCACACAGACAGTATATAATATGTAACTGTAAAATGGACACACCCTTGAAATTGTACATACAGGTTTGCAGCACATTATTTGGGCTTGTAGCAGGGAATACCAATGCCATCTTGCCAAACACTAGCAGACCACAAAGGTCATAGGAATGAAGTATTGAGAAACAGCTGATGTCCCTGCACAAGCCAGCATACGTGGAATGCCCCATCCATGACTGTGAGTCAGATGCAGGTAGTGTCTATAGCACACATGCATCCAGCTCTCCCCACCACCACCCACAGGTACCTCTCCGGTCTTATCCCTGCTGTTGGGAATGAGTACAATATGACCCCCACCAGTGTATGGCAATAGCAAAAGAATGCAGCATGCAGAACAGGTGTCTTATGCAGGTGTGTCCCTAGCTGTAAGCAGCGCCCTTGCAGCATCCACACCACTGGATCAATAATGACAGAAAGTATTGGCATGAACACCTTGCACACCTACCCTATCACCCCAGGGGAATATAGTGTATTGCAGTCTGAGACTGTAGGAGTGACATAATGCAACAGTCTGCTACCGCTGGCCTGCATCACTACCAAATGGCAACAGTCCTCTGTCAAAGGCCTGTGTCTCACCCGTACTGCCAATGTGTGTTATGTCATGAACTCCCAAATAACAACATAAGACGGTCCACAGAACCCAAATCCAAGGCCATGTGGTCAAATCACAGTAACATGTCGACCATGTCCTACTGTATGAACTGTGGACCAGCACCAAATTACTGCTGGGATGAGGTGATAACTATAGGGAACATATCAGATAATGTTTGCATAATGTATGGAAGCGTATAGAATAATATGGGGGGGGGGGTGGGAGCATAGGCGACATGGAGTGTATGAAGTCCAAAACTCAGCCGTGTGTACATACTATTCCTGGCTGTAAACACAACCACAATATGAAGGGGTAATGTCCAGAATTATGACCCCTGCTGCTGGGTAACCTGTGTGAATCTGTACAGCTGTGAGGTATGGTCACAGCAGGATATGGCCATATTGTCACGATGGATGTACAAGCATGGGACTCTCTGCCACCACTATGTCAAGGTGTTGAACCATTTACACAGACCCAGCAGCAAGTGTCTGCAGCTTCCACTCCAGAATGGCATTACTGTGCAAGAATATGTAGGCTGCTGACCACAATACTGGACACAGCTGCATTCACCCTTTGTTCCCCAGGACATCACTGCAAGCAAATATGCATAAATGACAGTACTTGATGACATAAAACATCACAGTGTAAAACAATACATATGTCTGAATATCTCTGCTAACACCAGGACCATGTAACAGAAGCAGTACAGACACAATTACCTACAGTAGCACACAATCCTTTGCCCATTTTTGATCCCATATTGTCAACCGATCTACAGATATACTGCAGAAACAGTTTGCTAGCTGTAGGCGTAGAACACAAAATTCTGCACTGGAGTACAATCTACCTGGAAATGGTTCACACATGCAATACAAAAGGTCATACTGGGCATGCTCCCACAGTTAGAGAAATGAAGGCCATGTCAGACAACAAAATACCGAAAGGTCATATGGGCATGCTCACACACTTGTATGACGCCCATGTCTGGCAACAACAGTGGACCATAAACATCTGATTGTCGCAGATGTTAGTGCATACACTCCTCAGTACACACCAGTTATGCTTTGCACACACAATGGATAGGAATGCACACATATATCCAAGGACAACACACTATAATAGGCCAAAAATACACATACATAAATGTGTGGAAGAGAGTGACAGCGACAAAGAGCCTCCCGTCATGAGGCCTGTCCCACCCAGAACACATCCAGTTGGCTAAAACCACATGATGTGCAAATATCTATCACTGTAGACATTTGCCTCTGGTATCCCTCAGCAGCATAGTGTCTGTGGTGCTTGTGCTAACTGTGTAACATGACTGTACAAGTCAGTAGTTATCTATCAGTTGTATACATGTACCTGTAGAATATACACCTGTGTGTGCCTGAGTGTTGTGTGTCTGCCTCTAGATGAATGGGTTATGGCCCATGCAAACACACTGCACTCCCTATTGCCCTACTATGACAAGCCTGTTTATGTCTTCACCTTGAAATACACCTTTGGGGAAGTAGTAGCCCAGTGATCTCTGTGGCATGTCCTATAACTGCATAATGCTGTAGTGTGATGTACTAGTTAGGTAGGAGTTTTAATCCCAGACATGGCAACTGTGTGTGTGTCTGTCTGTGTAGGGATCAAAGCTTTTTAGGCCAGTCACACTCACTACAATTTCAAATGCCCTACATTGGCAGGGCTGCTGATGTCATTTACTTTGAAATATACCTTTGGGGAAGGAGTAGCCCAATAATCTCTATGTTGTGTCCTATAATTGCATAGTGCTGTAGTGTGATAAACTAGTTAGGTAGGAGTTCTATTTCCAGACATGGCAAGTGTGGGTGTTTGTTTGTCTGTGTAGGGAGCAATGCTTTTGATGCTATTTACAGTCACTACAACCTCCATTGCCTATCTTTGGCAAGCCAGCTGATGTCATTCACTTTGAAATACACCTTTGGGGAATGAGTAAGCCCGTAATCTCCATGGTGCATCCTATAACTGTGTAATGCTTTAGTGTGATAAACTAGTTAGACAGGAGTTATATTCTAGACATGGATGCTTGTGTGCCGGTCTATGTAGGGAGCAAAGCTTTTGAGGCCATTCACAGTCACTACAACCTCCATCGCCCTGCTTTGGCCAGCCTGCTGATGTCATTCACTTTGAAATACACCTTTGGGGAAAGAGTAGCCCAGTAATCTCTGTGGCATGTCCTATGAATGTGTAATGCTGTAGTGTGATATACTAGTTAGGTAAGAGTTCTATTCCCAGACATGGCAACTGTGAACCTCCTTGGGTTTGTCTGGGTGTGTGTGGAGGGATCAATGTTTTTGTGACCATTCACAGTCACTACGCACAGCTAAAAATCAAGAACATCGATAACTGTGCAGTAACAGAGACCTGATCCAAGCCTCCAGGGAGCACCATGCAATATCAGGTACAGCTCTCACCACATCTGTTGGCCACCAAACCAGGACCAAACATTAAAGGTGGAGGAGTGTCCATATTCACCAAGAATATTCACACCACCAGGCTAGTTGCCCAACAGAATGTGTCTGAAATACCCACGGTGCAACTAACAGTAGATTAGACTGCATTCCAAATTGTATCCCCCATCATGCCCCATGATACCCACTACAGCTTTTGAAACATACTGTGAAATATTATGATACAAGCAAACACCATAATACTGGGTGACTTACACTACCCTGCCATTAACTGTGAAAACTACTTGTGTACCAACACATGTGCCCAATGGTTCTTGGAAGTCAAAATTCCCAATGTCCTTGATCAAGTAACCCATAGTCCTACCAGGGGCTCAAATATCCTAGACCTGGTCATTACCAACATAGGAAATCAATGCTCACCTATGGGCACCCCATCGGTGGTCAAGTCGTCCCATGAGCTAATCACCCTTAACATCAACATCCCTCCCCCACACCCCAGTAAGGTAACCTCCATAACACACATCTCCAAAGCCAATGTCATGCTACACATGTCAGACGTGACTAACATCATGACACCCATGCAGATGGGAATGGAAAGGACAACTGCTGTATCAAATATGAAGGCACTGTACAAGCACATCCACTCATGCATGAATTGTGCCATCCAATATTGAACAAAGATGCTCCCCACCAAGAAAAAGAAGCCAATGTGGTGGCCACCTGCCATAAACATACTATACAACAAAAGGAGGAAACTGTTGTAGAAATGGAGGAATTTTCAGGATGCAAAATACTCCCTTACTAGATGCAGTAAGAGGCAGAGATCCCTCATAACATCCACTAAAGCTAGTTATGAACATAATATAGCCAAAGATGCCAAAGACAACTGCAAGCCATTCTATAGCTATGTGATGAATCTAAATGGCAATGCTCAGAACTGCTGTGAGCTACAAAAGGATGGCATTAAATATACTGCTCCCAGGGATATTTCCAATATCCTGGCAGATTGATTCAGTGCCAACTGCACCCCTCCTCCCAACCCCCAAAGGGCCTATCTCAACACAGATAGAGTGCCATATTCCGGTAATAACAGCCACATAGGTAAAAAACACACTCTACAGAGCTATGAAAACAGCAGCCATGGGACCAGTCAACATCCCAGGCTGTGTACTATATGAGCTACATAATGAACTGTCACCTCACCTACGTGCTATGTCTAATCATAGCCACACCTCAGGCTTAATGCCCACTGTTTGGAGCAAAGCTACGCATCCCATTCCACAAGGGGTGATCCAACTTGAATCCTGGGAACTACATCCCCAGCAGTATGACATGCCTGATCTGCAAGGCCATGGAATCTATTATCATGGAAATTTAAACAAAGGCATTGGCAACCTGCAAACACTGGACCCTAACCAGGTTGGGTTTGTGAAGGGCCGATCATGTCACCTCAACCTGAATGACAACTGTGAATCCTTCTCCAGAGCTGTGGATGAGGGTAAGGTGGTTCACACAACCTATCCGAACATCACAAAGCTCTTTGACACAATCCCCAATCTGGAAGCATAGATAAATATATCAAACTGGCCATTAATCCCTATGTCACCCAATGGGCTGCCAACTGCTGTACTGACAGAAACCACACTGTAAATGTAGGTGACACCAACCCAGGCCCCAGACAAGCGACAGTTGGAGTACATTAGGGTTCAGTACTGGCACCACCCTTGTTTGGCATCTACTGCTCTGAAGTACAGTCTAACAGTAAGGGACACTGGCAAACAAAGGTTGCATATGACTGCACACTGGGAGCCAATATCGAATCCCCACATGATGTGGATATTCTAAAGAAGGTCCTTACAGAAAGACATGCTTGGTGCTTGAGCCATGGCCTCAAGATCAATGCCAAGAAATATATAGTTATTCCCAATGGGAAGGGACATGTACCTGTGAAGTACCACATAGATGGCAGTACACTAAACGCATAAAGTGTGATAACAGACTTGGGGACACAGGTGGACAGTGGTCTCATCTTTGATAACCACATCGCCATAACAGTCAGGAAACCCACCTATGTGGCAAACCTCCCACTAAGGGCTTTACATCCAGGAAAAGGAGGCCATTGTCCCACTGTAGTCATCTCTCAGTAGAACCAGTACAGACTACAATGGCCCATTGCATATGTACCTCACAAGACATGTGCAACAAGTAGAGAGGATGCAGACATACCTCACGAAATGACCACAGGCCTAAATCAGATGCTCTATGCTGACTGTGTGAAAATAATCCAGCTGTACTCTGTCATGTATTGTGTTCTCATAGGAGATCTCTGATTAACATACCTGCTTAACATACCATGTCAAGCCAAACCCACAGCTGTTGGACATGCTACACTTAGAGAATTCCAAACCCTCACAGCCACATGCTCCAGGGATCCAGATCCTGTCATCACAATGAACAATACATGCAGGAGGGATGTGTTCCTGACCCAGAGACTCCCCAAACTCTGGAAAAGACTGCCCATACATGTCAAGCAGAGTGCCTCTTTGGCCCTCTACAAAAGGAACCTAGATGTTTGGATGGGAGATAGGAAATTTACCCGGGAGATCATGTTAGCTGCCCTGCTAGACAGGGGTGCAGGGAAGTAAATATTGTGGAAAGTCATAGCCAGGGAATTGTCATGTCTAGGCATGTATAGGCCCTAGGGCCGATAGCCTATTATCAACATATGACCCTATGACTTTATAAACTACACTTTCCATTGCCTGACCTTGGTCAAGGTTGCTGATGAAATTCACTTTGAAATACCCCCTTTGTGGAAGAAGTAGCCTAGTAATATCTGTGGTGCATCCTATAGCTGTGTAATGCTGTAGTGTGATATACTAATAAGGTAGGAATTCTATTTCCAGACATGACAAGCTTGGATGTGTGTGAGTTTGTCTGTGTAGGCAGCAATGCTTTTGAGGCCATTCACAGTCACTACAACCTCCACTGCCCTTCTTTGGCAAGCCTGCTGATGTCATTCACTTTGAAATATACCTTTGGGGAAGAAGTAGCCTAGTAATCTCTGTGGCACGTCCTATATCTGCATAATGTTGTAGTGTGATATACTAGTTAGGTAGACATTCTATTCCCAGACATGGTAAGTGTTCTGTGTAGGGAGCAATGCTTCTGAGGCCATTTACAGTCACTACAACCTCAATTGCCCTTCTTTGGTAAGCCTGCTGATGTCATTCACTTTGAAATACACCTATGGGGAAAGAGTAGTCCAGTAATCTCCATGGTGTGTGCTAAAACTGCAAAATGCTGTAGTGTGATGTTCTATTTAGATGGGAGTTCCAATCCCAGACATATACATATCTACATACATATATGGATATATATATATATATATATATATATATATATATATATATATATATATATATATATATATACAAACACATATGTGTATATATATATATATATATATATATATATATATATATATATATATATATATATACATATACACATCTATATATGGGTTCACTTCATAATGTCGAAATACTGATATACCGAATTTCAGTATTTTGAAATCATAAAGTCGAAGAATCAAAATCGCAAAAGTGCATAATCATGAATTTGAATATCTCAAATTCGCAGTTATGGCTTACGGTACGTGGCGTGCGGTGTTGGGAGTGCATTGTGGTTCGTGTTGTGTATGGATGTAGGTGCAATTGAAGTTAAGTGAGTGTTTTGTAAGGGTTTTGTGTGGGAGTTTGAGTGTGTCTGAATGTGTGTAAGTGTTGGATGTGTTGATGTTTGTATATGTGTGATGTTTGTGTGTGTGCAAGCGACTGTGAAATGTGTGGGTGTGTGTTTCATTTTTGTGTCTGTTTGTGCAATCACAGAGTTAATATATATAAGTAAAGGGGTGTGGGGGGTGAAGCCCCCCACGTGGAGGGTGCAGGGGGGCTTGGCCTCCTGCTTACATGTAGTATAGGTTTGTTTGTGTGTTTGTGTTTGTGTGTGTTTTGTTTGTTGTAATGTGGTTTGGACGATGTATGTGTTGTGTGTTGTATGGTGTGTATGTGTTTGTAATCATGTGTTTCACGATTGTGTGCTTTCGGGATTTTGGATGTTTGACTTTATGATTTCAAAATACTGAAATTCAGTATTTTGAACTTATAAAGTGAATATATATATATATATATATATATATATATATATATATATATACAGAGAGATCTATAAATGGACATATATATGATGCACTATACAGATGTATATAAATACATATATATGAAAATATCTGTGTATGTACATATAAACATATATCTACATATGTATCTGCACATATCCATAGCCTTGTCATGTGTAAACATTACTGTTGTGTATTCCTTCCCAGATGTATCACACCACATGTATCTGATATGTGTATATTTAGATGTAACAACATATGTGATGCAACAGTAATATCACTAACATGTACTATACAATTGTAGAAGTCACAACAATTGTTCAATACTATTCAATATGTCCACTGACAGATGTATTGGAAAAACAACAACTGTCTTCAAAACTGTCATGGCATAGTGGTTAACTGTTGTGACTATTGTGTACAGGGTCCTGGGTTCAAGTTCTGCAAGAGCTGTTTATTTTGTTGCTGGGTAGAACAAGGGCTTTTGGATACAGAGTATTTAAAGCAGTTTTGAGCAGCTTTAAGTGTGTTTGCATGGGTTTGCACAAAGCTAAGTGGTGCTAAGCTATGGTTAAACGTATGGGAGCTTATGCTGTGTAGGCTTCGTTTACCAGTGCGCACATCTGCTTAGCTGTTATATTTCAGCAATGCTGACACCTGCTAAGCATGGCTCAGCCCTGGTAACCTTTGCTCGCATCCCAGTCTGATAACATAGCAGGGTGGTGACATCTGTAACAGGTGTATGCAATGCCATGTACATAATATGCATCTATGTGCTGTCAGTAGAGTAGCAAGGGTTGTGAGTCTCCTGTCTGGTTCACTTAAGTTTGTATGACCTGTAAAACACTCTTATCCATGTGAATGTGTTCCATACAAGGGTAGTATCCCAGGTTATGTGCAGTCACACTGGCATGTAGTGTATCATGACGTTACTGCTGTTGACAGTGCTTTCCCAAGCAAGTGTAGATTGCTAACTGTAGTACTGGCAACAAACACCCCTCCATGCATAGATGTACTCTGAGTCCTCACTGTCATTTTCCTGGTGTGTGAGCTGTGTCACATTATATATTTCCTATTGGATAATGATCTGACATGTGGAAATTAACTGTAGACTACTGTCCATATAGCACATGTCAGTGAGAGCTGCCAACATGCAGTAATGGCATACCTATCGGTGTCAGACATCTATCTGTCAACACATTTATCCTACTGCATAGCATGTTGGCAAGTTGATGTCTGTCAGTCCCTGTGCAGATGTGCAGATGTCAGGTATCCAGCTTGGATATGCACAGGCAGCCTATGCTTGACTGACACTGACATGTCTGCCCAGCTGTGTTATAACTGGCACAGATAAAACACAACACCCTGTACATACCACATGCCATGGGTATCTCCACTACACTACACAGTCAACAGAACATGCTTGAGTACAGGTCTCCAACACAGACACTAACCATTTGATGTAATACATGTTCCATACATGTCAACTGGAGCACCTCACCAGCCATTTGCAGGAGGCACCCAGAAGATTGGCTGATGCAAGTCACTTTCACGTTGAGGGTCATCACAGTGGTGTCTGTTGATAGATTGCCTGCTGGAACATGGCAGGTGGCACGATACCACTGTACACACATTGCCTACACTTCCCATCTCTCCATGGACAATAACCAGGTACACACCTATGACACCTGCCGCGATGCACCCCAGTACTGACAAATGTGTATGTGTGCATTACTGTGGATATCAGTGCCTGTGTGTTAGTACACCTGTAGTTGGGAATACCCTGAGGCCCTTAACACCTACCACAACACCCATTGGCAAAGTTAGATGTGGATGTTGCTGTACTGGACATTACTTGTACCTTGTTATGCTCCTCTCCCTAAAGGCTACTTGAGCCTTGCAGCACCAGCACAACACTGCAGTACAAATGGGTTGATAGGCATGGGGTACCCACTGAGTTCTGGCAAGTGTGTGTATGTGTGCATGTGTGTATATATGTAGGGTACAGCATTCCAAGGCCACATACTCCTATTACAATACGCATTGCCACACAGTATTAGGGATAGTGATGTTACTGCCCATAGGAGAGGCATGACAATGCATCACCCTACTATACCTGTGGCATGTGCATTAGATGCATATCCCTATAGTAGCACTCTTAGGATGGCCAAAGGTTTGTATTGCAGTCCTGGTCTATGTGAGATGGTGGGTATGTCAGAGTTTCATCATGGGTTCCTGTGCATACAATATCCACAGTGGGCTGTGGGTACTGGGTATATTGGCATTACATGATGGTACCCCCGGTATATGTTCCTTGTACCCCTGTATGGTGACCACTGTCACCATCAACCATATAGGTAGCTGATAACTCTATCCAGTCCAGTTATGCATGTACTGTTTGCAGCCTACCTGTAACACATTGTACACACAGACAAGTTAGTTAGCACTGATAGGCCCATGTCTGTCAGATGTGTGTCTGCCTGTTATGTGTTTGTTAATGTGTATATGATGGTATGTCACACTATGTATTGTCCATTACATCCCCATTACCATACTGTACATACCTGGGGATGTTCTGCATGTAACATGTAAACTGGAACACACCTCATACTAAATGCTGTGTGGTGTGTGCAATTAAAGCCACACACATCAGTAGCACTACAAACCTAGATAGGGGTCTAGTCCCAGTGTTGCCAGGTAATAGTGTGCGTGTAAATGGAGGGATCTACTTCAGGTTGCTGAATATACATGACCCAGGGGGGTCATCTGTCCATATGGCACAGGCAGTAACTGTTATACTGACCTGTGACATGTGTTCAACTCTACCCAGGATATGGCACAGCCATAGAGTCACCACAGTGCCATACCCCTTGTGAGATATGACAGCAGACCATCCTCTTGCTGACAAATGTGCACCTACAACACAAATGGATAACATTATGGAGACCACAATCACTCAGTGTTACTAACATCTATAATGCATCATGGCTGGGCAGCTACACTACCTGACATGTAAGCATTAAACA